>NC_137940.1:8672547-8950047 GCF_963969265.1 Rhamphochromis sp. 'chilingali' | reverse complement strand
ATCATGTACCTGAATGTTTTTTGCAAACTTTTTTGGCCTGTGCACCACTCAGCAGTTTTTTTTTTTTTTTTTTTACTGAAATTAATGAGTAGCCATCTTGTAACTGGAATTCAGTTCTCCCTAATACATCTATCCCAATCCATTCAGGATAGTTGCCGGCAGTATACACAGGCCAGCTCTCAAGCTTAATAAACAAACCTATTGGGTCATACATTAATAATCCAATTACATCCCTGCTGTCTGTAGGTCAGAGCCAATTGCAGGCAGCTTGTGAAACTACTGTCTGTGTGGCTCACAGCACAAACCTTCAAGCAGTCATTTATAATAAAAACATGCATAGAAAAAGACTAGTACTCTTCAGCCTGATTTTAAACACTCGATAACTTCTCCTGAAAACCAAAAATTCTTAACACATTCTTACATTTCAACTGTGTCGAGTACCAGTACAGGTGGTCCATGTGCGCGCCTGCCACTTAAACCATGTGCATGTCACTGGAAAGCAATGTGCGCACATCGGAGGGTTTTGTAATACCGAAACCTGAGGGCATAGGTAACTCCGGCGAGGTGATGCTGTTCTCAATTTATCGTACGTCTCGTCAGAAAGGTGTGGCCCCGGATTTGCGGTGGCGCCCTTTACCACGAGGGACATCAGTGGCAGCGGCAGCAGCCTGCCCTCTGACTGCAAAGCGCTAAAAGAGTCTGACCCAAATGGGCTGTGAACGGCCGAGGTGTAGCCAGAGATTAACAACGTGTGGCAGCTGGAAACGGGTCGCCTTTGCACACAGTAAATACTCTTGCACCCTTCCATGCAGAACGAGACTCAGACGTTATACGTGTTATTAATAGAACAATTATAGGTGCGGCAAGAATAGCATGTTTATGTCCGAGCGTCGTCACAGCCAGGGAAAACACATTACAGACATTTAACACCGGGATATACCCATTAAAAAGTGAGGCTTGTTAAAACGCAGAACGGGAGACTTGTATTTCCACGTGTGACTTTTGTCTGTGCACTTGCTTGTACAAACACAGATTATTGGGAACAAGCATGTGGTGTCCATAGCTTATGTGGATTATAAAGAGCACCACATGGGCTTGGAAATGGTTCGGTTATTGCAAATAGAAAAGTGTTTATTAAACATTTATGAGTGCTGGGGTCCATTTGGAGAAATGTCTCCACTCACAAAACACACAAAAGTTGTTTGCGGTTTGGAGCATAAACTAAAATACAAAGAGTTGGTTCAACACGGAGTCACGACTTTGTCGTTTCTCATGGAGATGAGACTCGAGTCCAGCGGCGTTAGAAGTTGTTTACCCCTGTATCCTCTGTGTATATAGCTGTTTGGTTTCTTCAGATTGATTACTATGGATGCTTTGGGACTCCTTTTTGGAGGAAGAGTCAAACTGCTTGGTCGCATGCTAATGCAAAACAGAGCGAGATGATTCGGCTCTCCCGCTGACACTGTTTGGACGAGTATGTAAATGTTTAATAGTGGCGTGAGTAAACGCACATGAAGGTTAGGTGTCGGGATTTGAGAGGGCCTTGTTTGGCAGCTGTTGACAACCAATGCCGAGTACTTGCGAGCAACCTCGCAGCACAAAGCGTCATGTAAACACGAAGCTATCGTTGCCTTAAAGAAACACTGATGTCACATGGAGAGGAATCCTCAAAGACCAAACAAATACCTAAGATGCAAAGCTGGCAGTGTAACAAACAGGCAGTCTTTACTTAGCAGTTTGGCAGCAAAAGAAAAGCAAACAGCACACTTTAGGCATTTATGACCAGTGTGCTTTGTGTTTTCAAATATGGATGCAAAGAAGAGGCATAATAGAAGTTCTCTACAGACACAGACAGCCTTGACTAGATGGCAATAGTCAAGGATGTCTGTGTCTTGATTGTAGATTTAATCTTGAAATTACTTTTTTTTGGCCACCTGGGAGCAGTAGAAATCTGGCATATTTTAAACATAGACTGTAAATAAATGACTGATGTCACCTTGTGCTTTCTGGACTGGGCATCTTTAAATCTTATTGCTAACACTCTGGTTTTTTAAAGCGAGAACTGACCATAGAGCAGAACACAATGAGGAAAAACCAACAAAAATAGAGACACAGCTCACAGAGAGAGCACAGATCATTGTAATGGTCTCTACCTCACAGCAGGCTGTGTTATGTGTGATATATATTAAAGACGACCCAAAAGGCATCAACAAACAAACATGACCAAGAGGTCCAGTTCAGCAACTCCAATTAGCTAAAGTCTATTTAGTAGCTGCCTGTGTCAACATGCCTTGACGAATTCCAGATGGATGACTAATAAAACTTTAAATGTTTTATAAAATAATCATTAAAAAAGTTATACAGACCACATCTGTCTTTGTACCAGAGAATAAACATGTTTTTCATATTTATAGTCAGGTATTTTTAAAATTGAAAAATATGGGCAATGAGGAAACCCCAACTGGCCATTAAAGGAACTACACCCTACTTTTTAGAACCTCCACTTGTTTTTTCAGTCTTCGACAATGCCGCTTGATATTAAAAGTTGACGTCTAAACTTTTAGCTTTAACCTTAAACCAAGTCTATGGTTATGAGCACGTACCAGACTGTAAAGCAGGGCTTTTGGACATCTAATTCATTTCACTTTAAAATCTGAGAGTAGATTTAAATTCAGCTGATATTTCTCTGCTTACTCACCACTGTGACATTGTTCATATGAAAACAACTAGCCACTTACGTTAGGCATATACTGAAATCACATGATCCGTAAAGTCTATTCATATTTTTTATACAGTTTTTTTTATAAAACCACATTTATATTTACCACAGTGGTATATAGATACATTTTACATATAGTTTAAAATGATACAAAACCTAAAATTGTAATTTTAATCAAAAGGGGCTTGAGTTTCGTAACAGCTAGCCCTACTAAGCTTTTACTTATTTTATTATCAAATGTATACTGTTACAGTGTATATTCATTCATATTAAACACAAATAATGAGGTCAGCGTATTAGCAAGTCCCAGTAAACCAAAAACTCAACTTTAGGCGCTGTATGATATCAAGGAGAACAAATATTCGTAATATGGTCAACTGAGACACAGAAGCCCCGCCCACCAGCTATTCAAACAATCTGTTTGGGAGGGGCAGCCAATCACAAGAAAGATGACTTAAAAGGAAGGTAGTCTTACCAAAAATCACTTGTTCAACATTTTAGGCAACGTTGACTAGGGGCCTGCAGTAGGACCACTATAACTAAAAGAACATATATATTCTTTAGATTTCTTAACAGGGAAAACTGCTCTAGTAATCTCTCTCTCTCTCTACCATAGCATGTCTTTTATCCTGTCTTCCTTCTCTCACCCCAACCGGTCACGGCAGATGGCCGCCCCTCCCTGAGCCTGGTTCTGCTGGAGGTTTCTTCCTGTTGAAAGGGAGTTTTTCCTTCCCACTGTCGCCAAAGTGCTTGCTCATAGGGGGTCATTTGATTGTTGGGTTTTTCTCTGTATGTATTATTGTAGGATCTACCTTACAATATAAAGCGCCTTGAGATGACTGTTGTTGTGATTTGACCCTGTATAAATAAAACTGAATTGAATTGAATTAAATAATAGAGCTTAAGAATTTAAAAAAGACAATGATAGTCCTTTAAATTTAGCATACCTGAGATGGCAATGCTACCCTGCGAAATGTACAGGAAGACACCCTCTGCTCTTTGATAAATGAGCTGAAGATTTCTTGATGTGGTGACAGGATGGTAGAAATATGGTATGAAATATCAAAGATATCAAATGAGTGAAGTATCTGAGGTTTCTGACAAGGTAGGGGTTTCTTTAACAGGAGAAGGAAACTATCTCACTCAATGCCCCTTTGTATTGAGTCTCTGCACACGAATTATGGGTGACGTCAGGTGTAACAGTGTCTGAGTTGGTGTTTTTTTCCCCTCCTTGGTGAGGTCTTTGTGGTTCTTCAAGTAGCATTTACAGGTTTGGACTTGGGTTAGATTTAAGGTAAAAGTTGTGGTTTTGCATGTAGAGCTGGAAGGAAACTGGTTTGACGTTAGTGTAGTAATATAAGCATGTGTAGCTGCGTCTTCTTGCTTGACAAAGGCAAGACGCTGACATGCAGTTGACCCCTATCTGGCAGTGGCTTATTTTACACCCCGTGAACTGACTGAAAGGTGACTCTGTGTGTATGCGTGTGTGGAGGCAGCGATGAGCACCAGATGGATGGCAAAGCCACTGGGACCATCGAGTGCACAGGTGAACCACAGCGACGAGGTCGATCAGGAACAGCCTCCCTTCGCTGTCGTATGAGACTAAATATCAGTGGTCTGGAGGACAGATGTATTTTATGTTGAGAAATGTTCTTTCCACTCTATTGAGTGTTTACACTGGCAAGACTGTTTGACTGACATTATGGTGGCTGTTTCTCATTGTTATTGCTCTGTCGATATTGCCAGAGTTCTTGCTAGATTTTAATAAATGGCTTTTAGGGAGATTTTCAGGATGACCCGTTGACCAGATGGATGGAGGCTAAAGCTTTAATTTGATTTTCAGCTATTAAATCAACTTTTCATGATCTCATTCACACACAGATGATGTAGATAAAGTTTTTCTTCAGCCCCTTAGCGACATAAATTGTGAAAACAAGGGTAAAGGTTCAGCTATTGAGTCCACGTGATGATTGAATGATTCCCATTCAGCCGTTTATTTTGTTATTCTTGACATGCGACTATACAAATCTGGAGAAGTTGTGATTCTTTGTAGAGGAATAGTTTTGGGAAGTAGGCTTATCTAATTTCTTACTGAGAGTCAGATGAGAAGATTGGTCCCACTTTTACATCCGTTTCATACATTTCATCTATGCTGAAATTTAAGTGTTGTTTAACAAACTTTATGGGTGTTAGTTGACAGATTTTTCTTCTGGACTTCAGCAGCGAAAAACATGGGATTCTCTGTCAATTTGCATATCTACGTAATAATTAAAGTACGGTCATGGAAACTGAAGACAGGAAATAGTTTTCCATTTCGGTCTGCAGGGAGCACTGCCTGCTCCCCACAGTACTTACTGAGGGGCAAAAAAGAAAAATAAGTTGTCAGCAAATAATTTTCAGATTTTACATGTGGTCAGTCACATATTTCAGATCATACTCAATAAAAATTTTAATTAAGTAGTACATTTAGAATAAAATAGAATTTTATTAACCCCTTGGGGAGGTCCCCTCAGGGAAATTATGATTCCAGCTGCGTAACACCAATTCACATTACTGGTGTGAACTGGTGTTGTGCTTGGATCATTCTAAGTCTAAGAAAGTGGGATTATCCATGATATGCTAATTAGCTAACAACCTGTCGATCACCTATCAGCCAGTGTCTAAAGTGCTTGAACTGGAGGCAGCTGGACTCGTTCTGGACTCCTGAAGATGTTTTAAGTCGCTGGAGAAATCTTGATGGGCAAATTCAGGTATATAACCTTAAGGAGACGAGTTATCCTGGTGGTATTTTGACATGCCATCAACTTTCAGAAATTAAGAAGCATTTCGAACAAGTGATAAAACATCTCAAGAACCTAAAAGACAATTTACCTTCAACTCAAACTACTATGACCTGGATAACTGAAAATCTATACAGACATCTTTAGCTGATGAGAGTGCAGATTATCACAGTTTGTGAGGCAAAGCATGTGGAGATGATGGAGAGTGGACCCAAACACAGACAAACGGAGGTTAAACTGTAAGTGGGTGTTTATTTACAGATACAACAAAAAACATTACAAAGCAACAACAACAACATGAGGAACTGAAAACACTAACAAAGCCTAGACTGGGAACAGCTAAACAAAGGAACAAGTGAAATGTAGAAAACATAGCAAAACCCGACAACCAGGAATGAGGAGCCTGAGACATGAAAATATCAAGGATGATTCACAAAGGTATGCAGGGGATGAATCACAGAGGCAATATGGATGAAAACACAGACGATCCAACACTAAACAAAGGAAAGCACAAACTGTATACACACCAGGTAACGAGGCAGGAATGCACAACAGGAGGGAGACACGGCTGGGATTAATCGGACATAACGAGACACAGGAAGTAAAGCAGACTACACTGACAAAGGACCAGGACTATCAAAGTAAAACAGGAAACACACAGGCTGAACTCAAGACACGTAAGATAACACAATGACCGAGGAGACACAGAGAACATAGAGACCTGAAACGTGGGACAGGAAGACAAAGAGCAAACACAACACGGAACACAGGGAAGGCACATAACAAAACCGGAAAACTAGAAATAAGGAAATACAAAAGAACTATGGAGCTAGAAATACTGAGACAGAAACTAGCAGTGGTAAATCATGAACTCAAAAACTATTTAATAAATAAAAAAATACAAAACACTGGGTTACCGACCCAGGACCGTGACACAGATTCATAGTCAGATCCTTGTTATTGTCACAACAAGATGGTGATGGTGCTCAGCCTGAAGCTTAGAGTTCATCAACCAGTGGGTGATGTCACAGTGGCTACATCTGTCTTTTGTACTACACTGTCAAGAGAACTAAATCATGAAGAGTTGTCTATAAAAACCTTTGACAGGACGTTTCCAAACTTGTCTTCCAGCACTCACCAGTGAGTTACAGTTTAGTTGCCTCATGGAGACCACGAGTGCTGCAGGAACCTGCGAACAAAGCAAATCTCGAGAAGCCTGAAGACTTGGCTCATGCAGCCGGGGAGCAATTTGAATTATCCAAGGTACAACCAGTCAGGAAACACAAACAACAAGCGCACATACTGTATCTTTATTAGCTGACTTTCCTACTGGATCTGTAGAGAAAATAATAATAACGAGCCCTCTTTAAAAGTAGAATAACAGACAAAAAACGAATAGAAAAATATCCTAATAACAAGAAACAGCGTCTTAATTCCATGAAAAAAACTGAATCTCATTGTTGTCAGTCACACTATTATTTATGTTTAACTTATTCTTATTCTCTTGTATATTATATTCTTAGTCTTTTGCCAATTTTTTCCCAATTTATTGGGGAATGAAATCCATACAGTATTTCTTGCAAAATGTTGAGTGAATTAAATACATAAATATTAAGTTACAGAAGGATAAACTACAGGACTGTATTTTTTTTAAAACATGCTTGAGGGTGACAGCCTCGCATGTAGCGCAGATCTTTGCTTGCTTGTTTAGAACATTAAGTTCTGAAAAACATGATGTTTCAATCACAGTTTAGCTTTCCTGTATTTTGCTGGAAGCAAAACGTGAAATAATAAAAATAATAAAGACATTTTATTTTTTGGCCACATTGCAGAGACCTGATTTGTACAGAGTCAGACTTGTTTCCCCGTTTCCAGTCTCTATGTGGTAAACTAACTGTCTGTTGCCCCTGGCATTGTATTTACCACAAAAAACATGAGAACGGTATCTGTCATGTCGGTGAAAAAGCAAATAAACACATGTCGAAGCAAATGTCAAACCGTTCCTTTCAGGAATGCAGAGTGTGATTTAGATCTGATGTCATGAGAAAATGACACCATAGAGGAGAGAAATGGCCTCTGTCACGTTTTTGGACAATTGTTTGGGCCGACTTTCTCCTTCAGTGTAAAACCAGCAAGACTTTGAGTCCTGTTGCTGGCACCGACGTGCTATACAAGGTGTACCGAGGTTGTAAACATTTCCTCTTCAGGTTTTGGCTCCAACAGCTGCAATCTATTTTCCCTCAGACCTGAAATGGCTTTTGTGTGCCAGGGCAGGAGTATTTTTACTTTTCTTCCAAACTCAATCTATTTCTTCTTTTTCTCCCATTTTAACGTCACCAATTCTTGTATTTCCTTCATTTGGCACCTTAAAAGACAAGAAGTCATAGACCCTGGCAAGAAACTCAGAGCTTTGTGTCAGACATCATTAGTGAAGGAACGACGTCTTACTTCGGCCATTGTTTGTTTAGCCTTTAAAGCAACAGTTTTACTCCTGCTGGGTGTGTGTCATGTTGTCTGTGTCGGGACTCTTTTAATCAGGATGAACCTGAATACCTGATGAAACCTGTTTTAAACTTGATGTCTAAAACTGAGAAGAAAATGTTGGCGCAGCAACACAGATCCAGAATCAGCAGTTTTACACATATTTGTTTGGTCCACGTTCTGGTTCATTCCTTCAGATTACGTATTTTTCAAAACATTTTTTCCAAAACTAAATCAAAAAAAGCATTTTGTACAAAAACAGATCCATTGTAACGTAATGATTGCATTTAAAGTACATCTTTTTAAACAGAAGAACTGCAAACTAAATTCACAAAGTGCTTTAGCTGTAAAAACATTCACTGAAAGGTAAAAAGTATCACATTCTGATAAATTATTAATAAACAGATCCAAACATTTTACTGAAACAATCCGAACAGTTACTGTACGTGTTCATCTGCTCGATCTTTTGTGAACTCCACTCAATCATAATTGTCATTTCTACATCGTATTTGATACTTTGACAGGCAGCAGTATATCATTTGTGAGTGCCACAGCCACTGGAGGTCTCTCTTGCACCAGGATTGCAAGACAGTGAAAGCTTATTCAGCCTGCAATGCAACATCTTTCAAATGTGTCTTCAATTAGCGATCTGCAGTCAACACCATCCTCCGACTTGGAATGTCAGCTGAGTTGGAGATAACCTCCTCGGTTTTCTTTTATCTCACCATAAAAACCCCAGCGAGGGACAGCTCAGTCATAGATGTCCTGCACACATTTGTAAAGCAGATCCAGAGTCACAGATAACAAAAAAAGCCACTTCTAAGAGCTTTTCATTTTTCACTTCAGTTTCGATGATATGACTCATGTTGGCACGATTGTGTAATCTTGCATGTGAAGTTTTCCTTTCAGTGTGTGCAGGCTGGCGGGTGCTGCAATACTTGTGCACAGGCTGCTTGGCTGTCATGTAATGAGGGAGTAAGATAAAATGATGAACTCGGTCCACAGGTGAGGATTCTTTAGCAGCAGGGAGTATGGATAAAACACATGCATGTTTTACGGTTCGACCAGCAGTGACTTTGAAGACAGTTACGGATATTAGGTCCTGATATTCAATATCCACACATTTGACAAATTAAATCCACAAATATTACAAGAATTCAGTGTTCACATTACTGTGGGAAAGCCATAGGACACAAAACCAGTCACTGAGATCCAGACCAATAAACTATTTTAGGATGAACAAAAAAGCAACTTGTTTTAAAACTAAACAAAAAATGTTTTGGGTTTTTTTTTTTTGAGGGGGATATAAAATATAATGGATATTGTTCTTTTTTAATTAAAAAAAAAACTTGTAGAAATTGTAGTAGTAAAAAGTGTGGTATTTTAGTGGCATTCAGCATGAGCAGTAACTTCAATAGTGTGTCCTGCAGCTGTATGGAAATGTATCCCATTAACTGTAATGTCATGTGCTAATGATGTTAGACAGAGGAGGAGAGATACACAGTGAAAAGAGCTGGACATCCCAACTGATACTAAAGATAATCCAAATGGCAAAGTTTACCTCTGGATGGTGAGATAATTAAATAAAAATGCAAAAGTAAACAACAGCACAAACACTTAGATTAGTTGGTTGAGGCCTAGCAGACATCAGTGAAGCAGCCAGGCCTCAAAGGCTTCCAGTAACCAAACGGATGAGTGGGTTACAATCAAAAAGAAATATCAATAAAAGCCAAAACCTTTTACTTAGATGAGCCAATAACATGCTTTTTGATTCAGTTTTAGTGGGTACTTTAATATTGGAGTGACACTTTTGAAGTCTGCCTCAAGTGACCAATAGAAGAACTGCAGTTACAGGTACTTCATTTGTTTTTTGTCTCCAGATGTTGCTACTTGGTTTTGCAGATCACCATTTTAAAAAGGATTTTCTAGTTTTGTCAAGGATGAAGACAGCCCTGATGAGGAAGACTACTGCATTCCAGATACCTTGGAAGTTGAAACTCAGATGTGACGTTGAGTCCGTTCTGGTAGCAAAGTTGGAAAAGCAAAGATATACAGGATTTGTTTTGCTACTTTGTCACTAACAACAGTGCAATACTTTTGTGTGTGTGCCTGGTCAATATTCTACGTATGGATTATTTAGCGATTCTCAAATACACAACAGTGGCCGAACAGATTCAAAGTTTAAGTTTTATTACTGTTTACATTCACTGCCGCCATCTCAGATTGTTAACTAGCGGTTGGCGGGGCAGCCAAAAAGAAAAAGAGAGAAGACGAAGTTATTCAAGTAGAAAACGACACCTTTGAAGCTCTTTTTCGCTCTGGGGCTTTTTCAGAGTATCGCTCCCAGGCAGCCACATCACCGCCAACAGTATGTTTTGAATAAAGTGCAAGTGTGGCGCGTGGCACACTCATGTTGTAGCAACGTGAAAAATATGATTGTGGTGAGGTAAATATTAATATGACTGGGAGTGCATGATGTTTTTTGTGTATTTGTGTAAACAGTAAGCCCGCTCATGTTCTAGTTGTGTAGGAAAGTGAGTGGAGGAGTTGATTTTCTGATTTTGCTTTCATCTGATGAAGATGAATTTTTCTTCCACTTTTTCCACAGTATCACAGTTTCTTTCAGATATTTCTCACATTTACAAAACTGTTACTAGAAAATGTATATTTTCTGCAAAATATGGAAAAATGTGAAGGTTGAACACAACACAGCAAACGTGCAGATGATCATTTAAAAAAGGTCCAACCGAAAACAGATGTGCATTGGTGTAAGTGTGTGTGCATGTACTGTTTTTTTCACTTGATGTGTGGCTTTGCTTATTATAAGGCTACATCCACCCTACAATACTCTCATTAAAAAGCAAACAATAAAAAACAGTGTTAATAACAGTTTATAACAGGTTTAGAGGTAAGGGTTACATGACCTTTCAGCTACACTGGGCATGCCCATGCTGGTGAACACACAAAGTAGAGGGTTGGGTACTTTATCAGTTAGCTGTCAGACCAAAACAGGAAGTGGCCATGAGGTTCAGAATATTTTCACCTTTAAGTTTTGAAACTGCACATTTAAACAAACAAACAAAAGTACATTTTGGGATAACCTGTGAAGCAAGTAAATGGATTTTCAGGATCAGGAATACATTTCTGGAGTCTTCAGCCACACTGTATTGATTCTGAATCTGCTGCAAATTTGGGCAAAGGTGCAGGTGTTAACTTAAAACTCCTAAAAATATGACCAGGACGATCCAGATGTTTCATTTCTAAAGCTAAAGGGATATAACAGACAAAAGTCTGGTGACTTTGACCCAAAATAAGGGTTAAAAGATCTTTTTGTCCTTGAACTCCTTTGCAGTTTCAGAGCAATTATGCATTAATTAGCATCTCAATACAGCATGCTGACACAGTCTCACTGCTCATGCTATCAGAGCATAGAACAAAGGCTTTGCTTATTCATTTAATAGATACAGATAAAATAAGGCAAGAAAAAATGTAAAATAATTGTTTCCTACATCTTTACCTCAATAACAAGAAGTGTACTCCATCTAAAATGGTGGTTGACACCTCCTGTGTAAACTGAAAGCTCTGAAAAATTTCCAGTAGCTACGAGTTTTTTTTTTCAACTGTTGGTCCATTTTGGTTTCATGGCGTAGTTGTTAACACTGATTCGAGATCAGGAGGAGACACAAACCCAGCTTCAGGCGGTCACAAGCTAGTGTAGTCGTAGTGCCAGTCCCAAGCCGGGATAAATATTGGGGCTGTATCAGGAAGGGCATCCGATGTAAAAGCTGTGCCAAATCACACATGCTGATCCATCTGCTGTGGCAACCCCTTGGGAAACAATCAAGCAGCCGAAAGTCCCTATTTTCAAAGTCAACAACGAACCTTCAAGTTCAACAACTGAATTAATTCATCAGTATATGAGGGTTGACTGACTGCTAATAACCTTGGGAATAACAAATAAGACAAAAAATAACCAATATGAATATGAAAATGCCAAACACTCACCCAGCTCCCTAAATAATTAAAAATGACACATTTGCAGGGACTGAATATTTGGACTGCAGCTTAAAGACAGCATGATTGGTAGCATCATGGAATCATCATTTTATAACATCTTATCAACAAAACTTTTCATAAAGTTAGAAAATAGCTAGCAGTAAATGAAAACTATTCTTTTTTAGCAATCCATCTGCAAGTATTCCTTGTTTTGTTTTTTTGTCTGGCTTTTCACCTCAAGTACAGAACTGTTAGAATAAACATTTGGGACCACTCCACCAGTTTTTGTATGTTTGTGATGTCCTGCGTGGCTGTTATTGCTCTGAGTCATTTTCTTTTTCTCATTTTGATGGCTTAAACTGCAGCTCGGTTAAAGTGTCTCTGGATGAGAGCGTCAAGGAAAAGCCTCCAATGTAAATGGAAAAAATGTGTGCGAAAGCTCTCAACACATACATGCGTGACCGCGTATGCATTGAATCCTATTTGTGTGTGCATCTGTATGCATGTATATACAGTATATGTTCAGTATGTGTGAGTAAATCCTTCTCCACTTGCTCCTCGACATCTCTGCCAAGCAGACGGGGTGACATGAGAATTGAACCATCTGCTTCTCCCCCCGCTGGCCCGATTGCCAAACAGCCAGTAACTCGCTCCAGCTGTCTGGGAATGGAAAAGACGATCCTGAGACGTTCCGTAGGAATGGCAACCGCGATACAAAAGAATGAAGGACGAACAAAAAAACAAGAACGACATGAGACGAGGCAGATGTAAGATGCTGCTTTCTTTAAGCTACCCATCTTAACTTCTTTTCAGTGACTCGTCTCCAGAAACTCAACCAAAAGAAAAAAACATCACCAGAAGCCTCTGCAGAGCAGGACAGGACTGCAGGTTTAACGCGTGTTCGCATGATGTCTCCATGTCAGTACTGTCAGAAACACAGCAGGCCTACAATAGCTGGGGAACATGAAGAGTGAAATGAGCTAAAGGCAATAAAATTGAAGTTACACATGTCACTGTCACAGCGGCTGGGCTCTATCGTTTGGCGCTGGACAGCAAGGACTTGGAAAAATTAAAAACAGTCTTTCCCTCTGCAACTGAGTACAGCAACACTTAATCATAAGACTCACAAATACTTAACATTACAGCTAACCCATATGCAAAGGATGCTTCTGTGGTTTAGCCTTAAATTTGAATCAGTTCTTGTTGTTCAAGGCATGTACTTGTTTCTCTTCATCTATGCAGCAGTGTTTTTCAGACATGGACCTTTCACTTGCCTGGGTTTTTTCATATATTTGTGTTTTTCTTTCTATGTCCATCCAAAACAACAGAGTTGATCTCAGTCTTTTCTAACCAGCTTTTCATCTAGTTTTATCTTGAGGGCAGGGACACCAAGTTGCAGTTTTAGCGGTGCTGGATGTCGTTCAGCTGTCTTGAATCCAGCTACTAGACAGACACCAGCGCCACCTTTTTGAACTCCAACTGGGAACGATAGTCCTTGTTCCACTCTGGAGATCCACAGCAAGCCGGAGGGCTGCTTTAAGCAGAATCTGCAGCAGGTGGAGAACTGCTGCTGCTGTGCAGAGTGCAAAAAGGCACGTTCATATAAAGATGGCTTTATTGTTGATTACTATTCTGTTATGACATAAAGTTAAAACAAATCTCCAAAAACCCATGTAAAACTTTTATATATGCTCTGTGAACCGAATGAATGGAACTGTAATGCACATGCAATAAGACATGCAACCACACCTGATATTCTTTTAAATGTACTTCTTTACATTCAAAAACGTTGGGTGTTGTGCAGCTGTAACAGGTCTCTGCATATTGAGGCCAAATTGGGCTGCAAGAACTGGTGAAAGTATGAAAACCAAAATATTTCCAACCATGGCCTGCCTGTAGTCCGTTGAGGTGAACGTGAAATCTGCCTTATTTTCTTTTCTCCTGCACTGAACTGTAGATATCTGTGATAACTCTAAAATCATTGTTTGAACAGACTGCATTCCAGTCTTATTTGCAGTACACTAACAAGTAGGCAGATTTTGTTGCTGAATGATCTAATGGACATAAAGCCAACTGAATGGAGCTTCTGAACCCTCATAAGTCCTAGAGCGCTCTCGACTGAGTAAATGCTTACCTGATGTTCACTCAGGTTGTCCTTCTGGTTTCTATCACAAACCCTCTTCATGTTCTTTGTGTCCTCAGACTATGGGACTCTTTGTTTTGCTGAATAGAGATTTCACATTTAAAGCAGCTCTTCAAGGTATTTCAGGACATCGAGGAACTCTACCAAACAAAAACTTTATACCCTGTGGAGTGGAGTGAAAAAATGGCTTTTGAGTAATTGAGTTTAACACCTATAGTATTATTATTTAACAGACACTATGAAGTGCAATGAACATAAGTTGAAGCAAAAAACTTGTGCTGAGAGTTCAAACGTGTCATGTTTAGGGTTTCTGGAGCTGCCCGTGTGCTCTAAAATTTAAATGATAAAGATACGTGTGTGTTTGTTGTGTGATGAGCAGCACAGAGACATTAGCAAATGGCTAAAAAAGAGCTGAATGGTTGAAAAGTTTAACTGAGCTGAGCTGCTGTCAAAACAGTTGATGTAAGGCTGTCAAAACAAGCAGCTGTGAGTAAATCCTTGATTACAGAGGAAGTGATGCGTCTCTGCAGTATTGTTATGGATACAAAGACCGGCGTGCTGCTGTATGGTCGCTTTAATGGGGGGAATGGGGACTGCGCATGACGTGCGGTGGCCCGTGCATCTCCAGTGGCCCTCCATCCAACCACCCAGTCGTCGGACGAAGTGGGGAGGGATCATTGCGTTTTCTTTATTAAAAATTAAAAATTAAAGCCCAGATAGGCATTAATTAATTACTGTTATTTTATTTAGTTGATGACACACTCCAAGGTGTGATCAACCTTGGGAGGGCCTTCCTTGGAAGAGGGTGTCTAGTGATAATGGCCGAAACACCCAATGATTCCAAGGTCCACTACTGATGATGTGTCCTTAAATATTACCTTAAAAAATTAAAATACACAATAATGTCAAATTAATGAGACAATAAAAAGATAATACAATAAAATAAATAAAAAGAAAACGTAACAATAAATAATAAAGGATTGAAAAGAACATGGATTCAGACTAAGAAAAGTATTTAAACAATAGGTTAAGTGTGTAAATGAAGGGCACCATATAAATGGGGAGTGGCCAAAAGTGCTGTCTCAGGGTCTCCTGGGGGCAAGCTGGTCACTTCTCAAGGACAGAAGGAGGAGGACTGAGACGGGGAAGGGGAATGGGGACTGCGCATGACGTGCGGTGGCCCGTGCATCTCCAGTGGCCCTCCATCCAACCACCCAGTCGTCGGACGAAGTGGGGAGGGATCATTGCGTTTTCTTTCACAAACCCCTTTCACAAGTCCCCATTTAATGTATGGTCGCTAGCTCTGTGGTCGGCATGAAGCTGGACACTCTGGTGACAGTGGCAGAGAAAAGGACATTAAAGAAACTGATGGACATTATGGACAATGCCAGACATCCTCTGCACACGGCCATTAACAACCAGAAGAGTCTGTTCAGTGACAGGTTGCTTCTCCCAAAGACAAGAACTAACAGACTTAAAAACTCCTTTGTCCCACACGCCATCAGACTGTTTAACTCCTCCCTGGAGGGGAGAGGGAGGGGAAACAGGAGGACAAAGGAGGGGGGAACAACTAAGGTGTAGTGCCTCTTCACCTCACTGTGCAATACCTTTTGTGCAATACTTTTGTAAATAGTCAACGGTGCAATAGACTCAATACTTGAAATGTGCAATTCACTTGTATTTTTATTTTTATTCCTATTTATTCTATTTATCCCCTTCGTATATTTTATTTATATTGTCTCTGTATTTATATATATGTGTGTGTGTGTGTGTGTGTGTGTGTGTGTGTGTGTGTGTGTGTGTGTGTGTGTGTGTGTGTGTGTGTGTGTGTATTATATATATATATATATATAATATTCTGTAACTCTGTAACTTCTGTCGGTGCTGTGCTTTTTTGGAAATCGAATTTCCCAGAGGAAAACCACCCGAGGGATTAATAAAGTTCTATCTAATCTAATCTAATCTAATCTAATCTAATAGACAGTTCATGTTTAACCCTTTTGGTGATGTTTGATATACTGTTTGTGTATACGCTTAACATGATAGTGGTGTAGTGTCATTCACCAGTTTGTGACACTGAAGAATCTCATGACAGCGAATAGATGTAATTTAGTGACATATTTAGATTGTGTTTATCCATCTTCTAAAAGATGGGTTCAGATGAGTAAGAAGAGAATAAACACGAGTTTAGTTTGTCTTTCTTTTTCTACATCACTTTATGGGTGTGTCTGTGGGTGTGTTAGGTTTGTCAGTTTCATCCATGAACACAGTGTTAATCTGTAAAAAGGTAAAGCTTCAGCCTTCAGTGATTTGCTGTCCTTTATTTATGGAATTTGATTTATTTGCAGTACTGAAATCAGACATAAATTAAAGTTAGCAGTTACCTTACGTGTATTACACATGCTGCCTGAGTAAAATAAATAAAGCAGTGATTTATGCAAGGTAATGATGGCGTCTCTCTGCTACCCCGGTCACAGCAAGGTTGGTGCTGTGGATGTATATAGATGGATGGATGTAGCCACTGTGTAGCCACCAAAACCATTGGTTTTGGACTCTGCTCAAAATGACTGATTTCACCTCTGCCAGTTTGGGATTTTTTTTTGTTAATAGTAGTGGTATTGGGCGACACCTGTTAATCTTTGAATTCGGCTCTTTTTTTAGTCCTATTGGCACAAATGCATAAAACAAAACACCAGTCTGCCTTTACAAACATTTATCAGAGACTGAGTCATTCTAAAGAGCTCTCACTACTGTAAGAGGATGCCACTGTTGCAATAAGTTAGTCCATGAAATATCTTCCCTCCTTAATATTCCACAATCAACATTGGTATTACTGCAAATCGGAAGTATTTTGGAGCAACAGCAAGTAAGCCATGTAAATTTACAGAATCCCCAGGTGCTGAGGTGAATAGTTTGTAAAAGTTGCGAGTGCTCCTTGCATCCTCTGGTATTAACATCAGCACAAAACTGTGTGCCAGGAGCTTCATGGCAAGGGAGTCCCATGGCCAAGCAACTCCTGTAGGTGTAATGTTGGTTTGGCCCAGTGTTTTGGTTGACATAGGGTATATCTACAAACTATATATGTACACAGATAGCTAGTAACTACCTGTCAATTAAAGTGGGGATGAATAAGAAAAGGTCCTCGTCTGCAGAGGTGTCATGAACAGGGAAAGTATCATACTATGTCATACTATCATACTGCATAATACTAGGCATTTAAAAATTGGTTGGTTGAGCTCTGGATCTGGTAAAATCACATCTTGATGCACTCATAAGTTTGTAAGAAACAGATGAAATATTCTTGATACAGTCACCTTAAGTGCATGTAGACCTTTCTTAGATAGTCTATAAAACAGTTTTGAATATATTCATCATTTTGATATATGTATGCCCATTCTCACTACTGGTCCAAGTGCTTGGCTCCCATTTTCCACATTGCTGTGGACAAATAGGCTGCCCTGCATGCCACTGTAACAGTTAAGTTTAATGCCAGTTAAATACGTGCACCAGTCTAAAGTCTGAATTTGGTATCAAAACATAAGGAACATATTTTAATACTCTTTTCTGCACAGTGCTGCTGCTGTACATCCATTAAATTGCCTCCGAGTTGAGGTCCAAAGCACTTCAGGACCGCAAGCTCCCCAAAGAAAAACAGCACATTGGAAAAGAAGAAAGAATACCTATTCATCTGCAGACCAAGGTATTTTTCTTTGCGGCATGCTTGTGCCTTTTTTTAAATAATCCTATATGGTGAGGTTTAAATCTTGATTTGGAAAAAAAAGTCGGTTCCCCCCTCCTAGATATTTTCATTGTCAATTAACCCGTATGGATTGGTGTCAAGGGGTGGTGGTTGACTTCTGCACCCCAGACAGGTTGCAGAATGTCTGGCTGTAAAAGAGAGGAAGAGGCGTCTGGGTGTAGAGCTGGGACTTTCTGGGTTTTGAAAAGTGAGTTTACAGCTGCTTTTATACCGTCCTTCTTTTTTCAGAGGCAGTACATTAAAGCAGCGGTCCCCAACCTTTTTTGCGCCACGGAAAGGTTTATGCCCGACAATATTTTCACGGACCGGCCTTTAAGGTGTCGCGGATAAATACAACAAAATAAAACTAGTACCGGTACCGAAAAAAAGAAGATTTATTCATAACACACATGAAAAGACCCAGGAAAACCGAGTTAACGATAAAAACGATAACAAAATAACGCTGAAAACCGATAAAAACCATACATTTCATACCTGAGCCTCAACTCTCGCGGCCTGGTACCAAACGACTCACGGACCGGTACCGGTCCGAGGTCGGGGGGTTGGGGACCGCTGCTTTAAAGGTTTTTTTTTTTTAATTTTGAGGTATTTTTGCAGACCTAAAAGAAATAAACAGCAGTGTAAACTTTTATTTCAGCACAGGAAAACAAAAACAAACAAAAAATGCAGATAAAGTACATTGTTCTTTCATGGTAACCATGATAGCTCTGCTTTCATGTTCTTAGATGTGCAGGACTTTATAATCTGTGTTTCATCGTGAGATTCTGTGAGAACTGTACTGATAACATTAATATTCTCATTCTGGCAATGAACTCCAATTGTACTCCACTTGGACTCCTTCCAAAACCCTTCAAGGAGCATTTTTGCTGAAAAAACACACTGAACTGAACTCAAATCAGATTACAAAGCCATAAGCACAGAATGCAATTTCCACAATCTCTCCTACAATCTGTAATCTACAGTTGTTCATCGATCAGTGGGTTATGTGTAGTTTATTTTAGCACACCATACATTGCTTACACAGTTGCCAAAGAAACAAGTGTTTTCAAACAACAGACCATCCCCACTAAGTTAATTAGTGAGGTAATTATTGGGGTTTGAATAAAGGCCAGCACATACTGCAGCATACTGTACACTGGTGAGAGGGAGAGGACATGCTGCTTTGATGCAACTTGGATTGGAGGGGATTTAGGCATGACAGCACTCCAAAATATGATGTGACCTCTATGACGAGCACATCTGCGTTGTTGGTTTCACAAACCTATACCATGCTAGAACAGGAATAAAAAAAAACAGAAAATGTTTTGATTATAGTTGGACTACAGGAACAGAAGGCTGGTAGGACAATGTAAAGTAGCTGAAGATCATTAGTTCAAATCTAAAAGTCAGTGGGAAAAATCAAATGACACAGGAATGTTTTGGCACAAATGCTTGGAGATGATGCAGCACTCACATTTGATATCTATGTTATATTTATATTTTTGGGTCCAAATCATTCATTTGCAACTAATATCTCTCTCTGTATATGTATCTGACCAATTCTACTCCTCTGCTTTTAACAGGTCCGATGTGTCGGGAGCACGTTGAACCCAATGAACTCAATAAAGATGTTTTCAAACATGTAGAGCAGCCCTGAACTTTTCGAGACATTACCTAACAGAGCAACCTGTGAGAACGCAAATGTCCAGTGCAGTCAGATTGGACACCAGCCAGTCTTTTACCTGCTAGTGAGAAAGTCCAAACACCAAGTGATAGCTGACTGGGGTGATGTGCAAATAGCACAGTTAATATTCTGATGCATGTACTGCTAGTGAGTGGCTGTGATGTGTCCTGGCAGCTACTTCACCTGAACCACAAAGAGTATTACCAGAAGTGCTAACACGCCTAAAGAGGGCCATTTCCTGCTGTGTGCTACATGTGAGAATGAATCACTGCTGAATTTGAACAGATTCATATTTATACTCTGCAAAAGTGACACAAAGGAAAATAAAGTAAAAAAAGGAACTCTATTTAAACTAAAGTCATACAAAATAAGAGACCACAGCATTGTATTACGGAATTTTTAAAGGCTTACTATTAATTGTTCTCATGACTTTTAAAACCTTTTTACTGTGGATCCTATGCACTTACCTTTGTAGTGTGTACATTTTGACAAGTTAATAAGTTGTACACTTGCCAGATGTGATGCTAGCAGCTGCATTTTGCAAATATTTATAATTTGTTGAGTTTCTAGCAGGACAAAATACAACAGTTTTTATACAGTGAAGACAACACCTTACCACACATAAACGTCAAACCTGTATCAAAATACTCTGTTAGCTAATTAGCATCATGTGGTGCCGACAATTTACCGGCCTCCTGCCAGGTGAAAATTTGCTAACAATACCGCCTCTTCTGTGTACAGAGCTCCAATAGAGATGATGTATGAGAGCTGTTCCACTTCCCTTTAATTTCAGTGAAATTAGCTAAAATTTAACTGGTGCACAGCAGGAGTGCACTCAAGACAGTCCTCAATGAATAGGCATGAATGGCACTAAATGGTTAAAATGATTGTTTGCAACTTTTTTCCAGAGAAAAAAACCCTACATTTTTTTTGTTTTTAACAAAAAATGTTTTTAACAAATGCAGTTTTGATAATATGTCACAAGTGAGCTAAAATGGCAGGGAAAGGGTTTGTAAAAAAAAATTATATTAAAGCAGCTGGTGTTGGTAGTTGAAGACGACCGCTACAAAATAGCTGCTACTAACTTTATACTTGAAATCACAATGTGGAAGACACACCCTCTAGCAGATCATTACATGAAGGAACCTTTTAAAAAACAAAACAAAAAAAACAAACAAAAAAAAACAAGCGCGTCCATGCTCACAGGTGTACACACGGGTGATCACACCCACAAACTACACCCTTTTTGGCTCCTACCTCAAAGCACACTGTGTTCTGTTGATCTTATGTGCTGCACAATAATGTTTAATATTTAGTATTTACTGTCATATTCCCATATATCATTGTGATGTTGTTTATTCTATTACTCTTGTTCTCTTCTGCTTGTTTTCTTTTTTCTTTCTCAGCAGGTGAGCCAGGTGATTGATATATGCATTTTTTTTCTGCCCGTTCTGTTGGTTTTTGGTTTTTGCCCTTCTCCCCCGTCCCTCTTCTCAGCTGTTTCTCTTTCCCGCTTTCTTTCTCCCCTTCTTTCCCCCAGTCAAGTCTGTCCCGTATTCAGTAAGTGAAAATAAAATAAACAATAAAAGGTGAATCAAATGGACCATTACGGCAAGGCTGGGATGGTCAATTTGGTAAAGTAAATCCGTTGGGCATCTTTCTTTGCCTTTAGACAACAATTCTGATGGCAAAAGAGCCAAACGGGACAGGCAAAAAAAAAGAAAAAAAGAAAAAAAAAAAGAGATGATGTATGAGAGCTGTTCCACTTCCCTTTAATTTCAGTGAAATTAGCTAAAATTTAGCTGGTGCACAGCAGGAGTGCACTCAAGACAGTCCTCAATGAATAGGCATGAATGGCACTAAATGGTTAAAATGATTGTTTGCAACTTTTTTCCAGAGAAAAAAACCCTACATTTTTTTTGTTTTTAACAAAAAATGTTTTTAACAAATGCAGTTTTGATAATATGTCACAAGTGAGCTAAAATGGCAGGGAAAGGGATTGTAAAAAAAAAATTATATTAAAGCAGCTGGTGTTGGTAGTTGAAGACGACCGCTACAAAATAGCTGCTACTAACTTTATGCTTGAAATCACAATGTGGAAGACATAAAGTTTCTCCTGGCGCACAAGTCCTTAATACTTACAGAAAGATATTTTACTACACCAAAAAACAATTAAAAGTCTTAAATGAAACTCTCTATTCAATTCAATTCAATTCAATTTTATTTATATAGCGCCAAATCACAACAAAAGTCGCCTCAAGGCGCTTCATGATACAGAGAAAAACCCAACAATCATATGACCCCTATGAGCAAGCACTTTGGCGACAGCGGGAAGGAAAAACTCCCTTTTAACAGGAAGAAACCTCCGGCAGAACCAGGGTCAGGGAGGGTGGAGCCATCTGCTGCAACCGGTTGGGGTGAGAGAAGGAAGACAGTGTAAGGACAAGAAAGACATTGTGGACAAAACAAGACACCCCCCATAATCTTTAGTGACAATATTGTAGTTAGTTAAATGGTCTGATTGTTCACATCTGTATTTTCTTTGATTGTGGTAAAGTAATGTGTGCCCCAGTCTCCAAAAATGACATAGTGCAGGAAGCGTAGTTATTCCTCCGTTACACCACAAGAGGGAGTATCCCCTAAAATGAGCAGCTCTAGCGGGAGTAAAGAAGCCAGCCACTACCCATAAGGCAGTGCACCTATAAGCGTTATGTGAGACTGCAAAAGTGTGTAACGCTGTGCTATGTCCATGTATATATTTGCAGATGCAGTAAAGGCGAACTCACAAAGCCACACTGGTTTCAATTCATTTTAATTCAAGTGTGCAACAACAGGATAAAAGACATGCTGTGGAAGAGAGACAGAGGTTAATAACAGATATGATTCAATGCAGAGAGGTCTATCAACACATAGTGAGTGTCTCAATCCTTTCTATCTAAAGTTGCTGGGAAAAAAATGGGTCTATAGCTTCATTCACCAGATTCATTCTATACTGCCTCATGATTCCAGAGAGTCGACTAGGTGCACATAGTGCATATTGCCTTAATTGTCAGTGGGAAGACACTTATGCATCACTTATGTAAGTATGGAAGAATATAATTTGAGACATGGTGAAAGAGGCAATGACAATGCTAACATACCAATGTTTAGCAGAAAGAAAATGATTAGATTCACTATGTTAGTTTGCCGTTTTACCACAGGTATAACAGATGCTAATTAACTTCAAGTGGAAAGTCCAGCTGAAGCTAAACCAAAGCGTTGTACAAATTAAAGTGGTGACATGACGATACCTTTAAATGAAATGAAAATATATCCTCAGGGAACATGAATTTCACAGTAATCTATTCAACAAATGACTCATCTGGACATGCCACAAGTACTATATCACAATTTGATTTGATTTTTTTTTTAATTCCAAAGGGTCTGCTTTGCTTGTGCCAAATAAAAACATTGGAGGTGATAATGGAATATAAACACGAAGACAAAATGATAATATTGCATCAGATTACATTCATTTGGCAGACACGGTTGTCCAACTTAGAATGATCTATTGATTGTTTTGTTCCAAAAATGTACATCATACACCACAGGACCAGAACAAATGAAACAACTGCATTTCTGATTTTTGCAGAAAAGAACTGCAACACAAAGTTCAGGAGACTGGGCCAGACACTGAGCATGTGTGTGTGTTGTGAGTGAATATGGGAATACAGGCAGTTCAGATTTCAGGAGAAATAAGTGAATGATTGCAGATGAATGTTATATATTATGACATTTTCAAATAAATATGTAGATATATAGCTACTCTCTGATTGCTATAACACTCATTGTGACTCAAAATACAGCAAGTTCACGGGAGCTTTTTTATTGTTGCCGTTCCAAACACACAATGTTTGATTGGCTTCTCTCATGAAAAATGCACTGGCTGACAGACAGTGATGTGATTAACATTTCCAGTCTATTTGCACTGAACAGAAAAATGACCTGTGATAGTCAACGGTGCTGCCTACGGGATTTTTTACATTTCTTTTTTTTTTTTTTTTTTTTATCAACATAAGGTTTTAAGACTATTGGCAGTCCTGTTTGATTGGCAGGTGCAGTGCGGAAACGTCCTGTCAACGAGTGTGGAGAAGGATGAAAAACAGTGGAAAATTTGTCCTCCACTTTCTATTGTAAGGCGAGTGATCAGATGGAATTTTAATACTCACCCCATACAATGACTTACTGACAAGGGCAGCAAAATCTCCAAATGTTCCCCTTCAAATCTGTTTTTGTTAATAGCGTTTCCTGCGCTGTTGCCTTTTCAGACTGGTTGGTATGTTTCCTGGCATGAAATCCAAACTGGTGTTGTGATATTTCTTGGGTAAACTCAGTCTGAAATTACTTCCTTGTTACTCGTTCTCTGTTAGAAGGCTTTGTTTTAACCACAGTGACACTGAGGCAGCATTAACAAGTGTTGCCGTAGTTAGCATAAGTCAAGGATAATTTATGCATTTGTGGCAGAATGTCAGCCGAATGAGAAGATGCGACTCCTTGTTTGACAGCGCAAAAAGAACAAAAGATCGTGATTTTCCATTAGGTCCTGACTAAGCCTGAATAATAGATATGAATTATTAATAAAGTTACCAACTGTTAGGCTTCGGATTCTATGGATCCAAAAATGTTGAAGGTTTTTAATAAAGTCAAACAGCTGTAGTTAAAAAATGTAAAATTTGTGAGTTTTCCATGCCAATTTTGTCCATGACAGCATCTCAATGTATTTAGGCATGAAGACATGGGAAAGATGACCTGCTGAAGTTCAAATGAAACAGGATGAGGCAGAAAGGCGATTTAAGAGATTCTGAATGTGTCATGGTTGTTGGTGTCTGAAAATTTCAGAAATTGCAAATCTACTCGGATTTTCCCACTCAGTTATCTCTAGAAAAATGTGTGAAGCTCTCAAGTGAGCGACATTGACGCCAGAGGTCAAAGGAGAATGGCCAGACTGGTTTGAGCTGTTGGGACAGCAGCAGTAACTCAAATCATTAAAGCCAAGAATTGCAGAAGAGCATCTCTGAATGCAAAGGGATTGAACTTGGAGCAGGTGGACTACAGCAGCAGCAAACCACACTGGGTGCCACTGCTGCCACCTAAGAACAGGAAACTAATGCTTTAGTGGGCACAATAGAGCACCAGTCTTTTAATTGCTACATTCCAGTTGTTTATAGAGAAGCTAAATGTAACCATTTAGCTAGCTCCACTCCCTCCCATTCATTGAATAATATTAAATAAGATTTCAGGATAACATCGATATATAAGCTCGATTGTTTCTCCAGGTACATAATGACATCTTTGCAGTTGTTAAGCAACACTTGCATGAAATGTATCTAAACTCTGACTCGCAGCTTTTTACAAAGCAAAACAGTAAGTCAGCTGTACAAGACTAAACAAAGGCAGGTATTTCTGGTAGTTTCACCACTGCAAGTTTTGTTCTTGGTGTGTGTATACACACTCTCAACAATGAAAAAAGGCTGACAGTGTTACCAAATCTGAGACGTTTGTCATATGTTAAACATTTCTGAAAAAGTCTGTAATTAAAAAAGAAAAACTCCTCTTTAGGTGATGCAATTGCAAAACCAGTTATATATAAAGGCTCCCTGGACAAAAGGCAGGAGCCCGGAAGCAATTAAATGAGCTGAACCACCAGACCATAATGAGAAAAGCAGTGCTATGCTAATCTAAAGACTAATTCAGCTGTGCTGTAAAGCAGCTAGTGAGCAGCAGTGGTGAACATGCTTCCACTGTTTTCTGAGCAAAAGTATCGACTTGTGTGCCGACCAGAGTGAGCTGAGGTGTGCAATAAGGAAGAGAGAATTCAAGAACGAGAGAATGAAATAAAGCCAGAGTGAGAATTCATCTAGGGTGGCCTTGTCCTTCTCTTTAAAAATTTTCCCCCATTAGAGACAATGTGTATGAAACCGGTATAAGATTTTCCATTTAAAGGCCCTGGAATACAAACTGGAGAGCAGATAAATTTAACCGTGATTATTGAATTAATTTTAGCTCATGTGTGGTGAACTTAAAGAAAAATGAAGTCAGATAATATCCCAACTTTCAGCAGGTCTGATGAAAAATAAAAATGCTTGAAGCTGGGAGAGATGACAGCTTATGGGTTTTCCATTTTTTAACCTTGAATTCATAACTCTATAACTCTACTTTTGTATAGTACTTGATGAATGTCGCAAATCAAATTTTGGTTTTTGGGGTTTCTGGCGCTCTCAGACATGTGTGATGTCTCTGTTATAGTTAGGAAAGAGCTCAATGGGGTGAACCTCTAAGTGAGAATAAAAACTTTTGGCTGAGGTTAACATAGAGATGTAGACACTGAAAAACATTTGAAATGCATTTTTGTTCATTTTCTGTGGCACTTGGGTTCGTCCTCCAAGAGGACAAAAGGCTGGGTCGCAATCGAATTTGTTTCCAAGTTCATGAACAAGTCTTCTTTAGCCCTTTGTTATTTGTTTCTACTGCAGCGTAAAGCCCCCAAAGATTTGTGATTGCTATTTTACAGAATTCTTGCTCACAATACCAAACAATACTAATTATTTTTAACTTGTGTGTTGTGTGTTGTGTTGTGTGACCAGTAAGTGAAGTAAGGCTCTGCTCTGAACCTTCAGAAAGGGAATTATTAATATGAAGGTAGAATAATTCCTTCTGGATCCCCATGTAAACCTTGATACCTCAAACGAGCCAGAATCCAACAGAGTTATTGGAGCACAGGGATTCGCAAAAGACAGATAGTTTTTGTAGTTGGAGAGATTTGTTTTTTGAAAAAAAAATATATATATATATATATTATGGCTCAGTCACACTAGAGTAAAAATAGGAAGGCACTCTCCATGTGACCAGGAAAAAATCATTGGTTATCCAGTGACTGCCCGGATTTTTTGTACTGCTACCAACTGATTGCAAGTACTTGTGGTGATGATTGCCCAGAGGTTTAGCACAGGTCACCCGGTTGGAGGCAACTCGACTCCAAACAATCGCAACTCTCAGACAGATTGCAGAAAATTTGGAAATAATCACAATCTAATGTTTAAATGTAAACAGATTAGTGACATGTTGCAATCAGAGTCAGCAACACTGATCAGCTGCAAATGAATCCACAACTTAAGGGTGGTGATCATGAAACTTTGTTAATAATGAGTGCCAGCTGTTAGCAAGAATTCATGTTACAAAGTGTAATTTCAATTTCAATTTTATTCATATAGTGACAAATCTCAACAGCAGTTGCCTTATGGCTCTTGTTGTAAGATAAAAACCCTACAATAATTCAGAGAAAACCCCAATAGTGAGATGACCCATCATGAGAAAGCACTTTGGCGACAGTTACAGATGCCTCCAAAATATTTAAGAAAAAATTATAATTTGTAATATTATATATATTTTTGCAAATTAAAGACTTTTTATGATCTAGATGAATTTGTGTAAGCAACCAAATTCTTTTACAGAAATACATTTTGATTCTTTTTTCATGTACTGTTTGTAGTTTGTGCACCAGAGTAAGTACTTAACACACAAAACCCCCTCAAAACTAGCAAATATAAGAACAGATTGTCCTGTGCACTAGACAGCTCCCATGCAAGCACAAGCACAAGACTTCAGACTTTGTTTTTCTTTTGCATGGTAGAATTTTAGAAGGATTTTCTCCATCAAGCATTTAAGTTAAGAGAAGAACCTTTCGTGTTTTGCATGTGCAATTGCTGACAAGTTCACTTAAATCTGGCCTTCAGTAGGTCTTTAGTGGAAATTCCAGGCTTGTCATATTTTAGTCAGTAATATCCGTAACTCTCACTTCAGCTCACTTCACCTGGCCAAACGCCACATTACTGCTTCAGAATACAGTAAAATCTATTTTTAGGGTATTTTTTACTATTGTGCTTAAGAAGCTATGGTTGACTGGAATCCGGTTGTTCAGTCTGACGTCACTAGCCGTGTCTGGGTCTAAACTCTGCTGCAGGTCCATATATCAAACGATCACTATGGCATTACTGAGAGTTGAAAAACTGTCTAAAGTCTTTCATCTTTAATAAAATGATCAGCGTTCTGCTCTACCAGGTGTAACAATTGAGTTTAACATCCAGGCATCCATGAAAACGGACATTTATGACATTTAACGGAGTTAGAAGTTAGCAGGAAGTTAGCTTGCTAGCTTCTATCTAAATACAATATATCATGTCCTGACTGCGGGTTTTGGAAACAAATTAAAACGTACAGCTCTGTTATCACTTCCAACATATATGAAGACAGAAAACGAAACAGCAGTGACGTTTGTAAGGTCACTGAAGTTTGGCTAGCTGGTATATAATGATGTGCTACGTGACCGCTAGCGACACAGCTATGTTAGCATAATATGAACAAGCTAACTTTTTTCCACTCGATAAAAGTTAACATGAGTGTTTTCGGTGGTCAGGAACAAATGTAATCGCATGGCAGGATGCTGTAAAAGGACCAAACTTCAGCCAGGAGAATAACTGAGATAATGCAGCCACAATACGAGGTTAGTCATTCATATACTGCTGCATGGGCTGGGCTGTAGTTACATCCTAAGGTTTTAAAAACTGAGCTTAAATAAATGATTAGCGGTAATAAAAGCCGAGGGAGGTCAACAGTGATCACTGACTGTTTTAGGAGCTTTTTGAGATTAAATATAAGAAAATACATAACATTAAACATGTTAACAACACAAAAGCCATATTAAACGCAGACTACTTTAGACCCGGAAGTAGGATTCGTCGCGTCATCACTGAACAACCGGATCATTGCAGCCATAATGTGAGGGAGTAACATAATGTGGTACAGTGGGCAAATATTATACATCCTGCAACTGCTCTTTCTTTACTGGAAACATGTGAATGCAGACAAACAGCTGCAACCTGCTTTAGCAAGACATGTAAAAAAAATCTGCTGCTTATTTACAAACTTTAAACATCCAAACGTATTGAAACGGCTCATCGTAGAATATTTCAGTCTTTTGTGTGTATCCAGCGTTAGTGTGCTAAAAGTCAGATCCTGTATTGTTTTTGTTATAAATTAGTGCTTTTCGGGAGACAGCATTTACAGCTTTGATTAAAAAAAAAAAATCTATGAACTTTCACATTTCAGCTTCCATCCAATCAACCACCCCATGTTAGTCTGTAACAAGACAGCAAATACATCATGGAAAAAGAAAAACAAGTGGTAATGAAGGAAAATATGAGCTCTTGTTTCATGCACAGGCTTTTGAGCACTGAAATCAATTTGAGTGTCCAAAAAGTCACTTCAAATGAGGCAGAACATTCATAAAAGCCGTAATACTGAACATTAACTTAAAAATGCTACAATTCTGCAGCTCTGAGGTTTCATTAATGCCTGCCAATATATACCATTTTATCCTGAAATGTCCAAGATCTAGTGAACTATTTTTACTCTCCTCTGAGAGTGGAGCCCTCCAGACCAACATAATTGGGCACTTTTTTTCCTGTTGAGGATATTATTCACCCTCAGTCTTTCTGCTCTCTCTTAAAAATTGGCCTCTTTTTTGCATTTATTTAGTTATACTGACCCGTGTGGTTGTGAATCAAAGTTTTGTGATCCATTCATTTCTATCAGGACTTCCTGCAAAAATACACAGTAGGGTCTTCCTAAATATCCTCTTCTCTTTACTGAGGGAGAGTTAAGCAGAAAGCAGCCAGACTCACCGCAGCATTAACCTAAATGCATTCATAGAATTCTCTCAAATTGCACAGTGAGACAGGTTTGATGGCTGTGTGGTCTATGTCGAGCGTCTCGTCGCGACTCTTTCTGGCCCTCTGACCAGTGACGTTTGTGTATTCTGGGCCACAATGCAGTCCCGGGTCCAGCCGATGTCAAAGCTTGGCCAGACGAAGCACACAAAACTGGTTTAGGCTCCAAAGGAGAAGCACGACCAAGGTCAACAAACAGACCTAAATACACAGGAGGAAGGCAAAATAAGCAGGACATGGACCGCGCTCGCTGCCTGTCGCAGGAGGCTTGGATCAGCCTTGGAGATAATCCCGGGCTGCCGCCTAGGAAATTGATTGGCTAAGAAAAACAGGTCTGCTGCGGGTGAAGCATTTTGGTGATAGTTTATCTAAGAAGTGGCTATAAGTCAAGATTATGATAATTAGATTCGCCTGGCTTTGATTATTGCTGTGAAACGAGATACCTCGTATGAAGGCCCCACAGTCGAATCACGATGAAGCCAGATCCTTGTCTTTTTCAAACATGCGACACACAAAAGGGTCAAGTTTCTAAACCACTGCTTCCAAACCTCGGGTGGCTTTTGGCTCTTCATAGCCAAGCGAGGCCTTTCTAAGTCCAAGTGACACACTGTGCGATGTAAGCACTTCAAGAGAAAAAATATGTTCCCATTGTTTTATTTACACTCAGGATTTGAGAACAGTGACATAAATCAAGAGATTATGAGTCTCCAGAGATGGCAGTGTGGGCCAGTACTGCACTTTGGACGGGGCTGAAATATCTCAATAACTTCTCGATGGATTGCCTTTTATGACTGAATTCAGTGGATGACTCCCACTGATTTTGGTGAACCTCTGACTTTTCCTGTACTGCCACCAACAAGTTAAAGTTTGCAGATAAAAAGTGTCAGGATCTGCTATCAAAATCTTTCAACAGTGTTTGCAGGATGTTTAATATCCTCCTTGGGATGAACTGTAAAGCCCAGCTCCACGTTATGCTTTGTGCTAATTGAAAAATACTAGAATTCCCACCGTGGGCTTGTAAGCATGCTGATGTTATCACTGCAGTTCATTGCAACAGAGCTAAATAATACTGCTTGCTTTAAACCACTCCTGAGCCGACGTTAAAAATAGAGACTCATCCACTGCCACTGTGTAATTTTGAAGGTATATCATTCAGAGGGAAAAGGATGCCCAGAGGATTTAGACACAGAAACCCTTTTCGGATGCAAGTTTCATTTCTGTAAATAGTTTGTAGAGTGTGTGGTTTCAGGATCTTTATGGTGCAGGAGGCCAAGGATAACCTGCATAAAAATAAACAGCAAACAGAAGAGAGAAAAGGGCTTCTCTGTCTCTGTACTGTAAAGAAATCATGCTCTGTGGTTTTGCGAGACAGTAGAGCAGCAGATCGAGCGCTACCGTGGCATTTATCAAAACCGGCCAAAAAAAATGAGGTCACAATATGATTAAATATGTGGTATTTTCTACCACATACTCTTTGTCTAATTTTCTCTTCCTCTCCACCAGGATATGATGCAAAAAGAAACTGTTGCAGCTTTTGAACCAACACTTTTCCTCTCCACTGCTATGCAGCCTCTTCAGCAACAGTGACCTTTGACCGTTCCAGGAAGAGGGGCATAGTTGAGCTATGGCTCTAGTAACTTAGTAGGTCCATTTCAGTGCAGTTCAACCCTAAACAAATAACTCAAGGCGTGTATGCTTTGAACCTCACAGCTCCCCAGATTTCCAAGGTTAACACCACTCCTGCTTCGGAGAGTGATCTATAGTTACATGCTTTGTCGTTTTTATCGAGTCCTTTGCCCCTGCGGTCACGTGGGGTCATTTCAGTCAACCAGATGAAACCTTCAGCAGTAACAACAGTGTAATTCCCCTCATTGAAAGCCTAATGGTTGCACGCACTCAATAAAAAGGATACTCAAATAGCGCTTTGGCTGGAAAGTAGGCCTGGCATAAGTATCAAGTCAAATAGGAGGTCAAGGTCTGGATTTCTTGAAAGCGATCTTTCACAATTTAGTCGTTACAAATGTTAAATAAATGGGAGTCACGGTGGCAGCTGTGACATGTCTCATAACTCTTGGAAATGTCACCGTCAATCAGCTTCAATCAGCAGGACTTTGCTTCATGGTAAATGATGAGGTTTTTGAACTCGTGTCAGTGTTACCAATCTGAAGAGCCTCCATATGTTGAATATGTTGAAGTGTAATTTGGACTCTGCCGAATTCTGGCAGGAAATATCCTCAAAAGAGCCATGAACGTGTAGATGACTTGTGAAGACGGCGTACCTGCACAGCCTGCACCGTGTCACTGCTTTCCCAAGCTCATTTATAATTTTTATTGGCTACTTCAGTACGCCGCTTTACAAATGAAAGGTTTCAATCCAAAAATACAAATCCAAAACATTTCTGCAAGTGTGTTATTAAATATCTTGTGAATGAGAAGTTTGAGGTTTTGAACCAAGAAATGAAGTTACAGAATAATTGGTTTTAGTTTCTCGCCAGCTATGATTCAATAAAAGGTGTCAGTTACTTGAAACTATGGCTGTTTCATTTTAAACCAGATTATTGTCAGTGTTTTTCTTTGGTATTTAAAGCCCATAGTCAGTCAACATAGAGCCGTCGGTTTGACCTGGCAGATAATACAGTTTCAGGTTTTTTTGGTTAAATATACTCACATCTAAAAATGGGTCTGTTGTGCCCACTGAGGTGTGTTTGCAGTTTGTGGTGCTATAACACACATGGACAGAATAAAGCCTGGGGGCTGGAGTGGTTAATGGACCGTCTTAATCTAGATCCTGATTTCCTTAAAGAAAAATGTGACAACCCACCCAAAAACCAATAAAAGCTGTAGTTGTATAAGCAGCCAGGGTATCTGGTTTGCTCAGTGTTTGTCATTCCCTCCCTCTTGCGTTGTGCTAGAATTGGGAGAGCACCTGTAGGTGTAATTACCAGGTGGCATTTCCCCAGGATATAATCAGGCATGTCTCCCTTTTGCTCATTAAATCCTTTGTCTTCTTCTGTAGCTTGGTGAAGCGCCCACTGGTGTAATTCAGCACAATTTTAGGTAGTTCAGGTCTTTTGAAATGACTTCAACTGTGGCTACTCTACTTTTGGCCATTGTTGAGGAAGCACGTTTTTCTCTGAGGTCAATGTTTGCTGCTACAGCAGCGCCTTGGTCAGCGGCTGGAGTCTCCGTGTTTATTGATGCTCTCCGGCTTGTGGTTACACCTAACCAACCCAGCTGGGCTTTGGTGATGTCCCACATTTTAACACTTTGTTATGGTTGTTATTTTTATTTTGACATGAATACTGTGTACACGTGTACCTTTCTCTCATCGCTGTAGAGTTGTAAAGTGTGTTTATTCATTACGCCTTGAATATACTTGTAGCAGTTTATCTGGAGTGTGTGATCCCTGCAGTGTTAAGCACCAGGAATCTTAGGCTGAGTTGCTATTAACCATTGAATCTAGTTAATAGTGATTTTTACTGATTGCTAATGGTATTCTTTCCTTCTCCCCACTGTGGGAAAATACAGAGGGTTTTCCCTCAAAATTCACCTTATTATACAAGACTTTGGGTGTTAAGTTTAGTGTGTAGTGTGCATTACTGTTTCTTTGTCCTCCTTCTTCTGTGAACCATACACAGCTGGTATACACCCACCTTAATCTTCTTTTTAGTCTTCATAATGCTGTTTTGTTTTAGGGCAACATTTAGGCCTGCAGACAGGTCTTATTTAAACTGTTTCTTGTTGTGTTAATATATATATAATATTTTTCAGTAAAGTTATGTTTACATTTAAAACCACATTTCTCATCTAGAACTTTTAAACCTGCGAAGCCTGCCACACTCGGGTAGGTGGAGGAATCCAGTGTAGTGAAGTTCACCAGTCTGCTCCTAAATCAATTGTGTTGTCAAAGATGGATGAATAAACTGCAAAATATACTGGAGCACTCACTGGTAATATACCTCAGCAGCCTACCCAGTTAAGTCTATGTGTGGGATACACTGGAAATAAAAACAAATATGTCCATAAATATTAAACTTTTTACTCTAAGTTTTCTAGGTGATGTAAGTCTGATGTTAAAGTTTTCTACAAAAGTGAAAATTCTTCAGTCTCATCGTGGATTTTAACATATTTCTTCACTGTATTTTCTACATTTTCCATGGTTTTGTCTGATTGTTCAATGTGTGGCTGTTTGCTTACTTTTTCTAAAGCCAGTCTAGCCTTTTGAGAAAAAAAAGTTATTATAAAAAATAAATTATATAAAAAGTTATTATGCAGCATTCAACAGAACATCCAACTTTAACAGAACGAATGGTGTTTGTCTGTTTCCAAGTGATGTTGGTTTAGCAGGAATAACTATGGTTATTACATAGATCTAATATAGATCTATATAAGTCCAGTTTTTATTTTAGTCATAATGTGACACTCTAAACTCAACCAAGTCACATTTTTTATGGATTTATGTTGACAGTCTGGTGGTTAGGTGGATAAGCTAGTAATTAGCTAGTGGAGCAGTGGTAAACAAAATTCTCTTGCAAGTGTGTTTATTTTATGGTAACAGTTATTAAAGTGTTATTTACCATCATTTTCACAGTTAAGGTGCTTAATTGCTAGATGTAGCAATTTAAGGATAATTGCATTACTTTGCTAGAACAAATGCACTGCCAGAAAGTTTTTGGTGGCACCCTAAAATTTCCTTTCCAGGACTTCAAGTATGTTGACATACACTTCACACAATAAGTGTGCTACACCAACTAAGTCTTATTCTGGCACCAGGCTGACTACAAACATTTCAGAACAGATATACCAGAATAGCTTGCCATATGTATAAAAGGTAGCATATGTAGATTAGACTAAACTATTATGTTGTTTTAAGTAAACACCCTTAAACTTACAAGTTTCTTTCACCCACTGTTTTTCAATCTTCATGTTTCTTGCACTTTTTCTATTTCTGGAGCCAGAAGTCACCATACTTAGATGAAAATGTGTATTGTAGCCGACTAATAAACTGCTAGAATTTCACTCACTAGAAGCACAAACATATGTGTCAAATCCAGCCATGTATGTTCAAAATCTCCAGATGATATCAACAAAACATGTAGAAGGTTAGTTTGGTCACTGTAATTACAAAAGTGAGGTTACGGTTCTGTAATTGGATGGTTATAGCCATACAGTTGTTAGAAGGTGAAAACTATCCATGTGCTGTGTTGTAAACATCATTTTTAATGCTGCAGGGTTGAACATTTGCCTGTTTGGACTGACCACTGGAGAGACTGTTGGCTTTATTTTCAAACCCTTGAGGTTGCCGTTTGGTTCAGCACTATTAACTGCTCCTAGAAACTGCAATTGTAAATTATGTTTGATGGATGACCTCGAGAAACACAAAACAGCTTATAGGACATCAGGTCAATCCAGTTGTCCTGTTTATAAAGTTAATATACTGATATCAAGACATTAGATTTGACCATTAATGGGTAGGAACAGATACAAATAAAGAAATGTGAGACCTTAGATGTTTAATTCACTGACTGACCTTTGTTAAAACTTGCTTTTGCCGTAAATGATAACACTCCATTACTGCAAAGAGTAAAAGACAGACTATAATATAATCATCCTGCTTCGTAATTGTATGTGTGCGTTTTTTTAAATATGCAGGCTATAAATTTTGTTCCCGGGGCCAGACATCTGAGCACTTTGCCAAGTTAGCAGTCATTTGCTGCTATGCAACAGAGAAAATATTTCTTGTTGCCTCTTAATGTACAGGGAGGGAAGACAACATTTACATTATGTAGAGATAATCAGGGCTTCATCTGTTAACAGCACAACTTATTGATGTTGGGCAGGGACATCTATGATGTGTGTGGCGGAGCAGTAGCCAGTCTAATGGAAAAGTGTGAGCCTTCACTTCATAATAAATTTATTCCCAAGCCCGGGTGATACTTGAGTGTCGGCTAATAAATCTAAACAAGAGAAACCTTTTAGAGACTGATGGAGTCCCTACTTCACTGCTTTCTATCAGCACTAACATGCAACACTTGGATTGGATTACAACGACGCTAATGTATTTTGGCTCTTCTTGTAGGATATATAAGAATGGGTTGATTTTGGTGGGAAGTGAAGTGAAGTCTGGGATCTAATAAACAGCCTTCAAACTTCTAAGCTTATCAAAAATCTGAGCAGCTGTGGTCAGAAGACAGGGAAGTTGCGCTTTGGGCCCATTGATGGTCACTACAGCTTGCCAACGGTGGTTGGGAGGATGAAACGCAGCTGCTTCCTTCACATTCTGAAATGGTGAGGACTTGGTGGATGGATGTGAATTGGCTTGTGTGAGGTCCTGGGGGGACTCAAACCACAGCTGCAGGGCAACAAGCCATCCACCCGCGTCTCTTTACTTCCTCGCTAGCATCTACGCCCGTTTCCTGCCTAAGTAAGGGTATTGCACAGCTGATAATGACGCGTAAAATAATAGCTGCACACATGATGAAAACACTTGACCCCCGACCTAAAGGGGATTTACATCCGACCTGAGTAATGTAGAGCGAGAGTCTCCAGCCGAATCAGTGCCTTCTCTACTTTCTGTGTGGCCTCAGGAAAGTGTGAAAGGAGACTGATTTGTGCGGGCTTGACTCAGGATGGGAGTGAGGAGCTGTGGTCACAACTCAATCTGTCCCATATGGGAGAGATGGGAAGGGATGAGCTGCATGAGGGGGATCCGTTTGTGAGGGTTTGTCTCATCAAATAGGAACAGGACTGCAGCAGATCAGTCATGCTAAATACCCAAGTAAACTGAAACATGTTTATTTCTTTTTTTTAAATCAATATTCATCATATAGCAATCCCAAGGAGTTAGACTTTGTGCAAGTGTTTAGTGACCCGCGTGTAACAACAGCTTTTATTGTTGACAGTATAAATAACAGCCAATAGCTAACAAGGAATTGGAGCGGTATTGCTGTGAGTATCAGCCTCTAGAATCCAGTAGCTGCTGGAGAGCATTTATAGTTTTTTAACATTTCCCAGACTTCCTTGATTATAATTTTGAGTAATACTACATTTATAATCAACAGCAGCTACCATTTTTTTTTTACCTCACTGCCTAAACACAAGACATGCTCATGAACTTTTGGCTTATGAAGGTACTCACAGGTTTTCTTTGGATGCTCTTTCTTTCCAGTCCAAATCACACAATATCCATTCATTTTCTGAAGCCCTTGCTCATATCCCAGCTGTCGTGGGCTGAGAGGTGGGGTACAGGTTTTGGGTGGCAAAGATTCAGCTTAATTGTGCTAAGTAAGTTAGACAGGCAGCTGTCAGTCGGGGAACATTTATTCAAATAGTAAAATGACCAGTGTGTGTTCCCATCAGCTAAATCCAAGCAGCGCAAAGATGACCATGAAGGACCTTTCCAGCTGGACACAGAGCCTGGATGAGGTGCCAGGATGAGCCTGTTTAGCTGGAAAAGCAGCTGCATGAGCTGGTTTGCATTCAACCAACGAATTAAGCTAAAAAATAAATCCTTAATGGAATAGGAGGAACTGATGATGTACTTTGTATCAGGTGAAAATAAAATAAAAATGAGTAACTTTCCAGAGAAGGAGCATACCTTAACTGCTACAGTCGGCCTAATTGGGTTAATAGTCTTGGTCAATTTGGTCAGATTTGTCTAATAAAAACGAATAAAAGCTGAAGTGAAAGTCAACATTTTTTAAAAAGCTACAACTAAATCAAGCAAACCCAGTGAAACTGAGCAACATTCATAAGGCACTAGTAAAAATAAATGATAATAAAAACAATAAATCTGATTGCTCTACCCTGTGGTAGCCTTGTACAACCCTGGACTGAAAAACCCCTTGAGAAAATCATGGCTGGATCACAAATGATAGCTTTAAATAGTTAAATGTTACTGTTACGCCCTCTTTAACCCCTGCTGACTTTGCAGTGACAGTGCAAATGTCTTTTTTGGTTGCCTGGGATGATTTACTAATTCTATAGCGGCACAGGTTGGCTTCGGAAGAACGCTTCTTCTTTTTCCTCGTTTTAACTTTTAGCTGATCTTATTTAGGAATTTAAAACACAGCCCCCAAACTCTGTTATTAGTCTCCACTTCATGCTTAAGAGAAAGCTTATAACAGTTTCCTTACATTGTAATTACGGTTGATTAGTAGTTATTGGCATATTTCCTTTCATTCTGAGTAAACTCCAGAGCTCAATGCAATGTTTTAAAAACGCATTACTGGTTTGCAAAAATCTTCTCTGTTCTGTTTCTAAATGATACAAACACAATGACTAAATAGAACTTTTTTTAATGAATAACCAAAAGCAAAAATTAATAATGCACTAAAAGTTTTTCTGTTGGAGCCCGATTTATTCTACGGTTTGTTCCACATCTTATCCATCTGCTGACATGTTCAAGTGGGTTTTAGTGAGACAAAGAAATCCTCTCTCGCTGACGTTGTAACACGTATTTTTAAAATGTAAACCAAGGAGGTTGAGAAATGTGTTTACAGTAAACTTTAGAGTATGACGCTTCTTTCTGGAAAGACGCTGGCCTTTTAGATTACAGGAAGCCAACAGGATGCCCTCCTGCTTGTAGTTCCTCTATGATTTAGGCCCTATTACAATTCCCAGCAGGCACCTGCATCATGTAACTCCTCAGAGACAATATAAAGAAAAAGGGACCACAACACAGAGGGGGTTAGATAGGTTACAGCTGGGTTTATCCTTTTCGTTTTTCCCCTTCACTGAATGCAAGCCTCTGTATTTTTATGCTTCGGTGGGATGTGTTTGGAAGGGGTCCCTGTCTATCAGCTGGGTTGATGGGACATTGTTTATAGTCAAATGAGCCGTATAGCATTATCCTCATGACAGACACTGTAATTACCTCATTCACACATGGACACCATAACATTCTGAAAAAAATCACACACACTCATGGACATCCATAAACAGTTGCTGGCTTGTGTGCATGAGGTGCAAATATGACTCACTGCATTTGAACCCAAAGACTTGCTAATGATACGATACATGCCGTTTAAACACTCCAGACATTTAACAGCACCGTTGGTCTAAGAGTATGCTGAGGGACTGGAAGAGAAAATTAATATAAGGACATGATCATCTGCTGGGTCAAAGTTCACCTTCCAGACTTGGAGAATGTTGTTCATCAGAGCACTTTGGAGACCTATTTGGATGCTGTTGCAGCTCTCAGGAAAGCAGTGGAAAAAGACCAGTAGACAGCAGCTACTCCATCTGTGAGTTTTGTTCATGATCTCCAGATGTTTGATGCTGATGACTTTGGCAAACTCGTAGCTTTAGTACAGAGATGAAATTCAAAAGGTGGGCTTCAAGTTTTTCGCCTTCCTGAACAAAGTCCTTCATCTGTCCGGTCTCATATTTACTGCCTCATGTCCATTTACAGAAAATAAATACTTAAAAGAATTTAAAAGGTGCAAAAGCCCAGATTATTTTTTTGTTCAAGTATCAACTCATGAAGCGGCTGGGAGGTTTGGAAATATATGTGAATTCCACGCTTGGTTAAAGAAAGCATTGTGAAAATTTGCACATTACTGCAGGAGGCATAAACCTACCTAATCTAATTTATTTAGTTAAAACATGGTTTTCATTTCACTTGCCTTTCCTCAGAATCAGTAAAGAGCAAGATTCAGGTTTGGTGTCTAGTTTTTTGTTTCCATTTTGGTGAAAAAGCTAACATCCAGCAAGAAGCAGAAATCCCCTTTTCCAGAAATGGCTGGGGAGTATTTGAGAACTAAGGTGTAACCTCGACAAAAACACGGTCCAACTCAGTCTGTGCTTATTGCATACACCGAATCCCTTTTTAATAGGCACCCCCCAGCACGGGCTGGGCCTCATTGTACGATTACACCTAGAAAAAACCTTTTACCTTGCACCTATGGAACCAAATGCTGAAAACATGTTCGTAATAATATCCCCTTCCAGTGATGGATTGCTTGCTGAGGCTGGAGCACTGGCAAAGTGTCTGTTTGATTTGGATAGCTCCTCTAAGCATCTCTCCAGGTTTCGTTTTTCACTGTGTCCCGCCTGCTAATTTACCTCTTTGTATGTTAGTGCAGCTCTCACTCCCTCTCTCTCGCTCTCATTCTCTGCCTTTGATATTTTAATCTACAGTCAGAGATGGAAAAAACAACACAATGAGTTTAATCAAAGAGTTGTTGAAGACATATTTTTACTTTTAAGAAATAGAAAAAAGATGAACGGACTTTTAATTTATTGTTAAAGTGATTGAGAGGAAGAAAATCACTGCTGCTGTGCATCAATACAGGTAATACAATTTTTGATTTTAGTCGTTTTCGTGTTACCTACAGGTGAACCTTGGTTTAAGGCATACACAACAAAACTTGTTTTATGGTATCGGCACTGAAAGTAGACCTCCTGCTAACATAAATTCTAAAAAAAAGAAGAAAAGAAACTTCTGGGAAGACACATATCTCTAAAGTGAGCTGAATCCTGAACACTGATTATTGTAAGCCCTCTGTGGCTGCAATCACGAGTAGCTCTCCAAGTGAAAACTCAGCCATCAAATGCACATCTAGAATCCTTGAGATCAAGAACGGAAACACAGTATTTGTAGATCAGCCAGAGAGGCCAGTAAATCCCCAAACTGACAGACTACATTCAGTATTTTATCAGCTCCTAGGACAGAGTAAGGAATCCAAATGATTGTGGTTTGCCTGCCAGAGTACAAGAAAAGATTTAGCAGTGTTGGCTGTAGGTTGTTGTCAATATCAATTTTGTTTGATCAAGCTACATCCGTAGATTTCCATTTAGTTTTTAAACATACGGAGGTAATGGTAAGGATTGTCTGGAAAGATGTCAGAGAGACCCCTTTCTTGAGGCTCACAAAAATAATGTGAAAACTGTAAAAAAAAAAAAAAACATTACATAAAAATAATTTCAATACACCAAAATAAAAATTGAGCAAGGAAGGGAAGCCTAAAAAGAACTGGACATAAATAAGGGACTGAAAATCAGTTGGAACAGGTCTTATGGTGGGATGAATCCATATATTTGAAATCTTTGATTACGTTTTGATCAGTATGTATGGATCTTGTCAGACAAGACGTGCAATGGTGAGTATCTACAGTCATGGTTGAGGGTCTGTAATGTCTTTGCCTGAAGCGGTGTTGGAATCTTGTAAAAATGGAATTACAAACACAGAAAAGTATAATCAGATTTTGATCCACCTGGAAATCCTGATTTGCACACTGTCAGTGCAGTAACAGCATCCATAGCTGGAAAAACCTATAGTGGAAAACTCTGAGTCATGTATTGGCCTCCCCAGAGCCCAAACATTAAAATTATTGAAGCAGTGTAGGATCATCATGATAGAGAACAGAAACAAGGGCAGCCAAAACCCAAAGAAGAGCCCGAAGAACTAGTCCTGAAGACCACAAATTACAAGAGAGTTCAGGCTGTGCTGAAGAATAAACATGGGCATACCAAATATTGACTTTCAGTCTCATTAGAATTGGCTGAAGACATGTAGATCTCAGGACATTTATAGTCACATGAATCCTGCCCGCTCAGCTGCAGGAAAAATATGGATGTGATGTGATTAAAACCATGCAGATAATTGGTTTTGCTAAAATCATTAGTGTCCACATGCATTTTCATGTTGCTGTTCATGATTAAACTTTGCACCCACTGGATTTTCCAATTCCTACAGGTCTGCAGCGCTTTAATTTGAAACTCAGACATTAGATGGCTCATCACTCATGCAAACACTGTGTGCAAAGAAACAGTAGTACAAATCAGCTTATAAGTATTAGACAACTCAGATCCATATGTGAAGCATGGAAGCATGGGGGAATGCCGTCCTTGGGAAAAGGCAGTTTTCCGGCACTTCTGCGAGCCAGCATGCCCTTTATTTAGCCGCCAGAGCTAATCACACATTGAGCCAGATTTAGCAGGGTGTGTTCTGGCATTTATTTACAGTCAAGTCCACAGCCAGGACATATCATCCATGATTCAGTAATTCACAGAGCCTGCTCTCCAGCACAGGCACAGTTCCTCAACTGCCACATTCACAGCTACAATCATCCAGTTACTTGGGATTGAGCTCAAACAATGAGGTCATCCTTCATCCAGCCACCTACTGCACTTCGTGATTGTGTGGACTGGCTGGGAGCACTGATGTGAAATGACCTTGTAAAAACCACATACAGGCGCTAATTCTACTGGCGCAGAGGGACTTCACACCTGATGACCAGCTTCAACTTGTTATATTTTATTTGATACCAGCAGTAATAAAATAATTGTGTCTAACTCTACATGGGGAAAAAAAATTAAAATCCCCAATCACCATTTTCCACCATGTATCAGGTCTGGATCAAATTATACTTTTCAAAATAATGTATACAAGCCTGTTTCTTAATCTCACTAAAACAGGAGATCTGTGTACCAAACAATTCTCTCAGCGCAAGAGAGCACGTCAATCAAAGAAAAGCTTCCTTGGTTTACTTGGATTATTACCTCATTTATATACGTGTCCTGAATTTTCCCATTCACAGGTGCGGTACACGTCACAGTGGATCAAAAAATATAGCTGTTTATGCTCATAGAAATATGATCATGGCTTCCCAGTTGCGGGTAAAGTGGGTTCATCTTAGTTGGGCCAAAGGCCTCCAAGTACATAAACATAAGGCCTGGAGCAGCACCAAACTTCAGAGCCACAAAGCTCCATGTTTTGCAGCTTTGGAAAGTTTCGATTCCAAAAAGGAAACCTTGCCATTATAAGGCAAGTGGGCAATGAAAATTCAATTAAGGCCCCCACACCTTTGGTGCTACTCAGCAGTGAAGTGAAACGACACAGCTCGCCGTTGGAGGGCCTCCTTTTTCAGAATTACGGCTTTGGTTACCATTTGGATTGAAAGCCCAGTATTCCATATCCAATTATCTGAACACATCAACACAAAGCTGGAATCACAGATTTCGTCTTGCGGTTCACAAGAATGTGGCTCCATGTGAGCTCATCTGAAATATGTCATTTTTATGGTTTGTTACTCGGAGATGATAATAAATAAACAAAACCGCTGTTGGGTGAATAAATAATTATGCTAGTTGCTTTGTCAGAGTTGACAAATGTGCTATTGTGGAATGATGTCTTTTTTTTAATGACAGAAAACATTTGGCTTTGGGAGCATTACCCTTAAATATAATACAACCTTTCGGTCTCTCGGTATTGAATAATCACTGAGTCGAAGCAGACAGTGAAATTCTCTCCTGGTAGAAATACAATCCAATTGTTCGATTTAAGTAAGACTCTAAATTTGCTCAGTTGGCTGTCCGGGAAGGGAACACATGGTGTTTTACGGGATATTTTTTCTGGTATCTAAAGTGTATTTCGAGCTGTATACCCAGCTGTATTTAATCCTTCGTTTTCTTTAGTATTTGTGGGTTGCACTGAAGGCCAATAGCAGTAGAAACGGTGCTGATCTCGACTGGGTGAAACTGAAGTATACTTAAATGATATATGGAGTCCACAAAATATAATTATTAAATCCCTTTTTATGTATAGTTCATATAATTTTGGTTTTATTGTCATAAATTTGTTTCAGGAAAAGAAACTGCAAACATTGGATTTGGTGTAATTGATCTTCCCTTTTTTGTGTTGTTTTGCATTTTCTCATTTTCTTGTGTGTTTTTTGTATTTGTAACAAGTAGTGTACGTATATATTGTCATTGTTCTTCTTGTGAATATTTCTTTGGTTTTATTAGTGGTTTTTTTTGAAGATTTTACTTACTACTAGAGCCCCACTAACAACAAAAACATCATTTATGAATACAAAACTGGTTATTCTGTCATTCAAATATGATCACAGGGGAAAAACTGCCAGTGAATATGAATGACGAGTCACAAGCACACACACACAGAAAGTGATTCATAAAATCCTCTAAAGGAGTTGGCTACAAATTTATGACCGCTTGTCTAAAAGAACCAATTTACTTATCAGGTAAGGTTTCCAGCCCTAAAATGTCTATCATTAAGTTTAAGTGTCGACACATCAAGCCGACATGGAGAGACATTGGTATTTATTTGGAGTCATGGTTGTGTCTACGTCATACAGCTCAGTACAATTTAGAAACTCTAAAGGGAAAATCTGGCTCTTTCTGGGCTTCCTCTATTCATTGCCTTATGTGGAACAGATTCGGTTTAAAGGGGATTTACCATAGCTTTAAATGCCTTATCACAGTTACTATCTTCTTACTAAAGGCAAGGAAACAGCAGTACTTATATACAGGAAACACAGGAAATACAGGATCTTGTCCAATGCTGACATGTTAATTCTTTACCCCTTTATGCAATATTTAACTCACAGTACACCGTTACAGTCACCATCACTTTTCAGGTCCTTCTGACTCCCCACAATACCCTTCAAGCATTACTGCTCTCTGTAACCAATTAAGAATAATTTATTCTCTGACTTGATTCAAGCCATATTGATATTTCCTCTCCCTCCACTCTGGATGGACGCAATGAGGAAAAACATGGCCTTAAAGGTTGTAAACATGAAGAGGATCTGGTTGAGAGATAATTACAGCAATTTCCATGATTCATTCATAGCAAAGCATGCCGATAACGTCCATGAACTCGGCAACATAATGACGACACTGAGGGATGCGAAGGAACGCTGAGGTTTAATGAATCACATTCAGTGCAGTGACTCCAGCGAGAAGTAAACAACACTGAAGCCATAAAAGGATAGCAGCGTCCTTGTGCTTCTCTCAGGCAGCCTTTGCCAGAAGCCAAGACCTCACTTTTTCATCACCACAGCACTTTGAAGCTCTAATCTCCAGAGTCCCATCCAGTCTCAAGCTACCGCTTCAGTTTCAATTAAAAACAAAACAAAAAAAACAGCAGTTTGTATGATGCTGCCTGACAGACTTAAAACTACGTTAATGAAGCAGCTTTATGTATCCAGAATCAGGCCTCAGCTCAGACTTTGGAAAACTTTTAATACGATCACTACTGTTCTTGCTGCAGCTAATATCCCTCCTGTCATTATTATTATGTCACTTGCTCCTTAGCTGCTATTTCAGTTCTATGGTCTCAAATGGTTGGGTCCAGGCATCAAGTGCTTGTAGTTGTTTTGAAGGAAGGCAGAGCGAGGAGCTAGTTATTATAGAGGGGGTGCACATTTTAAGTCTGTCTCTTCTGGCATATATACAAAATCCAGTCAGAGTAACGCAGGTCTGCCCACTGGCTTCCTCCCATTTAGACGCTGCTCTTTGAAAACCTCTATGGAGGCATCCTGTTGTTTCAGTCAGAAACAGAGCTCATGAAAATGGGTGAGGGGAGGGAAGTAGATCAATGCCAGATTAGAAGGACTGCTTCACAGCAGAAGGAGCAGAAACTTTAAATAATCCGCAAAAACACTGAAATTAATTGGAGTCAATCATGGCCAACTAAACTACATAAGTAGGTCAGGATATAGGCTTCTAATATAACAACAACGTTTCCCATAGTTGTGATGGTAGCTCTGCCTTTGTGATGTGTGTGCATGCAAAGAGAGACACACCCTGGCTTTCTTAAACTATCATTCAATAAATTGTGACAAATAAATGAACAGCGCATTCAGCTGCCTCTTTCTCGTCTCCTAGGCGGACTCCAATTTTACCATCAACTTTACCAGAAGCAGCTCACAGCAGATCTCAGAACAGGGACTATCATTACAAGCTCCAGTCGAACTCTGTGGACCACAAGACAGGAGACTCTCTGGAGATGCAGCTGAAGGGCAGCCACAACCGTGACCTGCTCTGCTCCCTAAAGGGCTGTGTCTAGCTAATAAAACAGCTAGTAAAAGGATTAATAGCACTTTTGGATGGAAAACCATAATAATGATTAAAAAAGGCTAAAATGAGTCGCCAAAATATACTCGGGCGGCCTGCCCAAGTAAAGTATATGTGTGAGAAACACTGAACAGTTACTGCTACTTAAAAGGATGCACACAGGCAAACATGCTGCTATAAATACATCCACAGTCTGACAAAGGCTCATATTACTTACTCATACTAATAATGTGATACCAGTAGCAATAGCAACAACTTTTAATGCTAAATCATCTGTTCCAGCTGTTAGTGCTGGCAAATATTTTAACTTCTTATGTTGACAAACGACAAGTAATTATAAACAACCTTTACAGACGAAGGACAAAGAGCTGAAAATGAAAGAACATGCAATATCTGATATTTATTTACAGCATACTCGGTCACAAAACAGGCACAGTCAGTGGGGATGGAAAGATATCAAAACAAAACCCATCACTGCAAATGTGTTGAGAAGTAATTTAGATGACACTTGAAGGCTGTTCTCATTATGTAGCTCTGTGTTTGGCTGTCCAGACCCCTGAGCTCCTCCTCCTCTGAGCCGAGTCTGCTTCCAGCTATGACGGCTTTGTTCTTCCAAGGCCTCTTTGGGGCCTGCTAATGCAATCAGTGCGAAAAAGCTCGAACATAAAATATAATAGGGGGGAAAGAAGCGGGAAGAATTATAGGGCTGGGATGAATAGTTTCCCCTTTGAGTTGGTTCCGTTTTCGTTCAATTTATTGCTCTCAGCCAACTCCTGACCAGAGAGCTCTCTCTGTTTCAGCTCCACACCGGAGTCTGCAGCTCCCTGACCTCGTCTGCGAGAGCCAAACACATGTTCTGTTCAGCAGGTTCCCCTCAATCACCCCGACGCAGCAGCAGGACTTAGTTTAATCCGTATGAATGCTAACATGTTGTATGTTGTCATGGAACGGCCTAACTGGAGATAAATGGGACTTTAAACGGCAGAGCCACGTAAAATCATCAAGATGTAGTTTGACTTTGCGTGACTGTGTGAATGGAAGTGAACTGAAGAGGCGAATGCACTTTAACCTCTTTAAAAGTACTTAAATAGATAAGTTTATACCTCTGAGTCGCCAGAGCACACCCTAAAGTAAAACAGCTATTTTTTTTTAATTTTAGAGATAGAGTTTGGAGCGCATATTCTCACCTAATAAAACATAAACTTGATAACCTACACAGACATATTTTAGTCATCCAGGTCAGGGTAATCTAAGGAGCCTGGAAAGAAAGCGACTGGACTTCTTTAATTTTCATAAAGATGTTTCACCGCTCACTCAAGAGGCTTCTTCCACCATTTGGTTTTAGAACTGAAGATGCCTCTTTCGCTTTCTTTCCAAGCTCTTTATTTTACTCATTAAAAATATAACTTTTAAGAATGAAATCCAGGGAGCAGTAAACTGTGAAGGTCAGAAAGTGTCACAGAGCTTGTGACAGGAATTTCCCAAAATTGCTCTTTTTCCATTCAGGTGTGAGCAGATGCTTTCAGATCTACATCACAACATGGCAACACAAACGGATGTTTTACAAGAGGCCAAACACATCAGTGCAGTCCACTGTGAGTCAATAAACTCCCCACGAATGCTGTTCTGTTTTAAAAATGGATGCTCACACCCATGTCAAGCTGAGAGCAACATATTGATTTTATTTGATTGCTTTTAAAACCATTTAAACTTCAGCTTTTAGCATCACAGTTACCCTGTTAACAGTTAATTAGAGGTGTCTATGTGATGGAAAAACCTATTTTTCCCTCTGTTATCCTCAGGAAGCATACACATCAAGCCCAAGATGGAAAAAGTCAGAGTCAGACAAACGCTTTGTGGATTTTGATTGGAAGCAAAATTAGCTTCAAGCGTTGGCTTTTTGAGACATGTTTAGTTGTGAAAAAATGAGTCATTCCCTCATGTTTCAAAAACTGAAAAGCATCACTTCGCAACTTCTGTGTCCATGATTGCTGGTGCATTCTCACCAGCGATGGGGCTGCACGGAGTTGGCGTTTCTTGCTGAATGACCTCAAAATCAGACTCTGGTTCCAATCCCAACAAGGACATTTATGTTTTTCCTGTACAGTCATATAGACTGTTTGGAGCTCCAAAAATGGAACCACACGCATGGATGACTTTACTGATGATTTACCTTTACGGCTAACGGTTTGACTGCTGTGGCTGATTTAGCTCCAGCAGGCGACATGCTGTGAGGTGATGTATTGATCACAACAATCTGTGTCACTTTGCAGAGAACACTGCTTTGATGTAGTGATGCCAGAGGCTCAAAAGGCACTTTTTCATGTGACAGTGAAGTGGTACAGAGCACAGTGGGATATTTTTCTGGTTTCATCCTATGAATGATCTCAGTCTGGATATTTGGAACTCATCATGTGAAAAAGGCCTCGACCCTTATTTTTTTTTCCTGGACTCATAATTTAAATTTATGGTGTAGAAAACTGCAACAGAGAAGCCCATCATTAACTAAGACGCCAAATAATGTCTGTATTTGGCCTAACAAAGTTCTGGTTTGGGTATCGCGCATCATCTGCGGACACAAAGGGACAAATAAGTCAAATAAAATCTGGCAAATGAGCAAATCTTTATTTCAGTTTTACAGATTTTTTTTTCATTTATGTATTTATTCAACATATTCTTCATGTGTAGGGCTACAGTTAACAAATGGACCAACTTGATCATAATACTATTTTCAAGTGAAGACTTTTGCACATTATAGTGCAAAGGTCTTCAGCCACCTCTCGTTTCTTCATATTTTGCCAGGAAAATGGTAAATAGGTGCAGAAATACATTTAAATACAGTATATAAAAGGCAAAAACAGAGTTTGTACAAATTTAATAAGCTTAAAAGTCAATGTTTGGTATTGACACCTTTGTTCATCAAGAGAGTTCAGCTGGAACTTCTTTAAGTTGTCTTCAGGAATTCTTGATGCCTTTTGTTCTGTTCTCTGTCAAGATGACGCTACACTGCTTCAATAATATTGAAGGCCAAGGTCTGGAGAGGCCAGTCCATGACTGCTAGTGTTCCACCGTATATTTTTTCCAAACTTTTACTTCACTGGTAATGCATTTGCGGTCATTGTCATGCTGATAAATGAAGCCACTGACAATCAGAAGCTTTCTAGCATTGTGCATCAAACATAGCCCCAAACACTGACTGAATTCAATTCAATTCAATTTTATTTATACAGCGCCGAATCACAACAACAGTCGCTTAAAGGCGCTTTATATTGTACAGTAGATCCTGCAATAATAGAAGCAGAGAAAATATGACCCCCTATGAGCAAGCACCTTGGACGACAGTGGGAAGGAAAAACTCCCTTTTAACAGGAAGAAAGCTCCGGCAGAACCAGGCTCAGGGAGGGGCGGGGCCATCTGCTGCGATCGGTTGGGGTGAGAGAAGGAAAACAGGATAAAGACATGCTGTGGAAGAGAGACAGAGATTAATAACAGGTACGATTCAATGCAGAGAGGTCTATTAACCCATAGTGTGTGAGAAAGGTAAGCGTCAACGGTGTTCTATACATGGCTGTAGAAACTCACTATTGTACCAACTCTCTCTATATATATATATTGATATATTGATCACGACTTAAACCACAAATTTCAAACTTGGATTCACCACTCCATAAGATTTGTTGCCATTTGATGTATGATGTATTTTTGCAGCAGGCTGCTGGTCACAAAGTGTTTAAAGAAACCATTTCAAATCCTTTCTTTGCCAAGTTGTAGACATAACACTGGTTCATCACTTGAGTTAGGAGCCTTTTCATGCTTCAGTGATTCATAGGTCAGCGTTAAGTGGCTTAAGAAAAAATAAAAACATTCATCTGAACATCACGTACAAGGATTGAGCCCCACTCTCTCTCTTAGGCTGAGTCCATTTGTGCTGCTTGCATCTCCAGTTGTGTTCTTTCCGTCATTACTAACAGCTCATAGGTGAAATAGCGATCCCTTCACAACAAAGCAATCTATATGACTACAGTTGGTATTTTTTCATTCAGTGTTATCTATTGTGATTGCAATTTATGGTATTGTGTGCAACTATTACTGCCGCTAGTGTAGGTCACTGTGCAAACATAGTGAAGTAGTCCTTTAGTGAATTGTAGTTATGAAAGTATTGTCCTTTGTTAAATGCTATATCATAAAAGGCAGGAAGAAGAAGCTAAAATGTCAGTTTACAGAGTTTCAGTCAATAATTTGTATTTAGGATTCTGATAGATATTCAGCCAACTTAAACCACTTTTATCACCATATTGTTTTTGTTGTATTGATCTTATTATTTTAATAAAGGATATGTTTGTTATATTTGGAATGTCATTCTTGAGTGTCCTGACATTGTTTAGACTGATATTTATTCTGTTTATATGCTTCTTTAAAAAGCTATTTTAGTCTTTTGTCACATAAGTACTAATGTGTGGTTTACATCCATTGGTCACGCCTTATTCGGCTTCCACTCCTTATCACAGCTATGATGTATATGCTCTTCTGTGAAATAACACAACTGCGTTGGAATTGCAGTATAAATGTGTTTGAATCCTGGTCATTATTTACTGTCTGCTCCCATCTAATTTCTCTGGTGCTACTTTTTGCAGAGTCTCCGCAGGAAAAACGCCGCTACCCCATTTGGCCATTGTTAGAAAATGATTTATGAGAGAAAACCTCACACAGAAAAGTAAGATTTGAAACTTGGAGAGAGGTTTAAATTCCTGATTGTTTCTGTAACATTTTGGTTTCAGGCATCGTTGCACGTGAAAAGTGAAGTCAGTTCAGTTTGAGCTGTAAAACCTCTGCCTTCCCTTTCTTCACTTCAGCGTAATCATGTAATATGTTTTAGGTGCTGGTCTGCTTCACCTCACAAAACCATTCAGGAACCGTTTCACTGTCTGGCTTTCATCACCGAACGCTCCGTCACTCCTCCTTGACCGCTGCATGTTGTTTAATCATCCTCACCCGAGACGTGCATCGTCGAGTCTTGGACGCTGTTGCCTCGACTGTATACGTGTCGAGGCTATTGCCTCGAGGCTTTTAATGTTCTGACATTTCCATGAACACACCAAGCAGCTCTAGCAGGGATGCTGCCATATGCTACTTCTAACACAACCATTTACACTGATTACATTTGGTATTGCCAAAGTTTGGATAGTTAAAACTAAAATTTAATGTTTCAAAGTAAAGGTTTTTGACATCTTCATATAAATAAATGCTAATTTTTGCCCAATTCTGTTGCTGATTGCTATAACATAGCAGTGATTCAATGTTTCCCATCTGTGATCTAACTTCATAAAAGCTTTTAAACTTGGCATTTTGAACACTTTGGATTTTCATGAGAAAAATCCTTTGGCTCACAGGAAGTAAAGCATTTTATGATTCCAGATTTTTTGTAATAAAAAAGGAGAATGACTGGTTTGGGGAGGTGTTCTGTACTTCAAAGACAAAATCCTCAAGCTAAACTGCACTGTACTGAATTATCAACATCACTGAGTATCACGCTATACACTAGAGCAAATCAAGTGCTCCCTAAATCAGTAAGAGAGGGCTATAGAGTGGTGTATGCAATGCAAACCAGTACAACTAATTTATATAACTGCCTGAAAAAACACCACAAACTCCAGGATAATTCATGTATTAATTATTTTTCCAAAGTGGCAAAACCTGCACTTTAGGAGTTTTCTTTTATTTGGTTTTAGGAGATGCACTTTGGTCAAGCAAATAAACATCATATGTCTGCAGTGATGTTTTAATTACCTAAAATTTAGCATCCTATAAAAGTGAGAGCAGCTCCCTTTTGATTTAATTAGTATTTCTATTTTTAAAGTTCTTCATTATTTACTAAATTTTGGTTAATAAGAAGGAGCAATGACTGTATAAAATATGGGCTACCTAATATTTCCCCCAAAATGAAGCCAAAACGTCTCTATCGCCCCCCTGGGGTCTGGCTGCAGTATAGGTCTTAAGCCTGCCTCCTCGGGTCAGACTAAAATACTAAAGTAATAGATTGATTGATTGATTGATTGATTGATTGAATCTTTATTTTGAACATGTTGAAAAAGTACAACAAAATAGAATTAAAAGAGACAAATGAACAAAGCAAAACAAAAGGAAAACGAGCAACCACAACTCCAAATAAAGTTCATGTTCAGAAAGGAGCAGGAAGAAGCATAAGCTTATTTAATCCCACCCCCTTTCCACTATATAGTATCAATAGACTACAAAAATACCTCCTTGCAATTACATTATATGTCATGTGTAATTTTTTTTTTTTTTTTTTTTAATATATACATATATGTTTCTGTCTATCCATACATACGTATATACACATACGCACATATACACATTTTCACCTCAAGGATACACAACCTACAAATATATATATATACCCATACCAACATACCCGTGCACCCGCACACACATTAGACAAGAACACCCTATCAAATCTCTACCTTTCCCTGTACCCTGTAAAAACCATATCCTTAAACCGCTTTTTAAACTGCGCCATGCTTGGACATTGCTTCATATCTTTACTTAGTCTGTTCCACAGCTTCCCTCCACACACAGAGATGCAAAAACTTTTTAATGTTGTACGGATACGAGGATGTTTTAAATTTAATTCCCCCCTCAAATTGTATCCCCGTTCCCTTTTAGAAAACATTTTTAGAATATTGTCAGGAAGCAGGTTATTTATTGCTTTATATATAATTTGTGCAGTGAGAAAATGAACCAGATCTGTGAATTTTAGAATTTTTGATTTTAAGAATAGTGGATTTGTATGATCTCTGTAACCAGTTTTATGGATTATCCTTAAGGCCCTTTTTTGTAATATAAAGATTGATGATAGCGAACATTTGTAAGTATTGCCCCAAACCTCTCCACAGTAATTCAAATACGGTGCAATCAGGGAACAATAGAGAATGTGGAGTGATTTGTGGTCCAGAATGTGTTTTACTTTACTCAAGATTGAGACACTTCTTGAAATTTTGTTATGTATATGATTTATATGAGACTTCCAGTTTAATTTATCATCTATAATCACACCAAGAAACTTATGTTCAAGTACTCTTTCAATTTCCACACCATCTATATGAATCTGCACTTGTGCATTTCTAAGGGAATTCCCTTAGAAATTTTGCACATTTCTGAAGTAATTGTATCCAGCAGCTCCTTTAGATTCCCCCCAGAACAAAAAATATTTGTGTCATCTGCAAATAATACTAATTTTAATATATCAGATGCTTTACAAATATCATTTATATAAATAATAAATAATTTTGGACCCAGTACAGAGCCCTGTGGAACACCACAAGCAATGTCCAAGCATGATGAGGAATGGACACCCAGCTTCACAAATTGTTTTCTGTCACTTAAATAATTTTTCACCCATTGCAGTACAACCCCCCTGATCCCGTACCGTTCCAATTTATTAATTAATATGTCATGATTGATTGTGTCGAATGCTTTCTTGAGATCCAGAAATACTCCAGCTGCATACTGTTTCTGATCTATAGCATTTGTAATCTCCTCAATTGATTCGATTAATGCCAGAGATGTTGATCTTTTTGATCTGAATCCATATTGACTGTCAGAGAGTAATTTATATTTATCTAAGAATTTGTCTAATCGTTTATTAAACGGGTTTTCTAGGATTTTGGAGAATTGTGGTAGTAAAGAAACAGGCCTGTAATTTGTGAAGTGGCGTCTATCCCCGGTTTTATACAGCGGCACAACTTTAGCTATTTTCATTTTGTTTGGCACTTTTCCCGTCTGAAATTATTAGTTGCAAATATATGTTAGAGGTCCTACAATTCCTTCAATGACCTTCTTGACGATTTTCATGTCAATATCGTTACAATCAGTAGTTAACACTGTCTCTCTCTCATCACGCTTATTTGTGTTCAAGGGGTCTCCTTTTTCACAAGTTTGATTCTAATTACTACCAAAATGCTGTTAAATTGGGCTGCAACGTCATCATAACAGCTTTGACTGGCAGCTGCAGTCCCAAAGAAACTTGCATATCTCTGGGAATGGCAGAAAGAGCAGGGACAAACGGAAAATTTTGGCTTCATTTTTGTACAATGGGAGGAAGTGCAGCGAGGTCGTCCATCTTTCATACAGTCATTGAGAAGGACCAATATGATATTGATGCAATAATTTATACATTAAAAGGAATATCGCACTATGTGGACGTGAAAGCAGTGTTATGTTTAAGTGCAATAAAAACATTCGTCACTAAAACGAGTGAATAACCTTGGTAAGTAACTTGATTTCAATATTGATCAAAATATAAATATAATCATAATATAAAATCAATTTGGCCATAATCATACAGCACTGCTTTACACCATGAACCTCTGCCTTTATTCAGGATACAAATATCCTTTTAAGATTTGTGGGTACGTTATTGACAATCCAGGAATTGTCAAATTTCTCCTCCGACAGTTAAAATATTTCTGATAAACATACATGCCTGTACTCGGACAATAAAATAATACAGTCATATTTTTCTGGATGGAGTATTTTAACTTCATTTTCATGTTAATACCTTTACAAGGAGGAGCTTTTTTGAAGGGGTACTTTTACAGCATTGCCAAAGATGGAAGTACATCTTCCAGCGCTGTATATTTAGATTTCTCTCCAGGGCCTTAAAAGTATATTTCATGTTGGTGATCAAAGTGTATGAACCTGTGGGCAATACTACACAGAAAGTCAGAGAAAATCCAAAAAAGTAGAAACTTTGTTTTCTATATCAATGATTCATTTTGAGGAGCTGGCCCTACGACTTGGTCATTTGAAGTTTTTTTTTCTGTTTACTTCTGCTTTACCCCTGAATATCTCCTCTTAACATTTGGACTGAGTGACTTACACCTTCAGTCATTTTCAGGAGTCACAATCCTCCAGCTTTCTTTTGTCACTCATTATTATTTTTTCTCCTGGCAGACTGGACCCCATGTGGCAAATTCCTATAGTTCAAATGCAGACGTTAAATTCAACAAACCTCTTATGTAAATCCGTCCTTTAATACATCCATGTTAGTAATTTGCTTTTTTCTCACTTAATGTTAATGTTTCTTCAGCTGTCAAACATCAAAAATCCCTTAATCTGTTGTTATGACATTCATTTTTAACTAATACCACAAATATTATCTACAAATACTAACACACAGTATAAAAAATTATCCTTAAAATATCATCTTAATTAAAGTAGACCATGCTTTCCTCTGCTACATTCATACAACTGTATATCATCATTGAATATACAAGTCATCCCATAAGCAGCAATAATAGTCCCCATGTCCTCTTCTGAAGTGGTTTGTATAACATATGGGACACATTTGAGAGCAGCTGTGAGCGTTTTCAGTCACCATTCTTTATATTGTCACATGGCGAGGTCATTCAAACTCTATGTTCAATGAATGTTGTGTTCCTACACAGTTCGCACATTCAGTAAGAATCAGTTTGAAGATAGTTTGCCCTGCTGCTTCCTTTGACTTGTCAGAGTAATCAAGAAAGGAGTCAAATATCGAATGCGGCAATGGAAAGCTGCAGATGAAGGAAGGGAGGAAGGAAGTCAGATGCAGGAACCGCACGGATCATGGTTTTCAAAATAAACACTCTGACCAAATATGCTGCATCCAAATTGCTACTGGTGTATTTTGTTGTGGTGCAGAGGTCAGAACCAGAATGCACCACAGGCTGGTATCTCTGTGTTAAAGACAGCAATCACCACACCTCACAATCAGTGCACTGACCAATAGGGCTAATGCTCATTTCATATTATTGCATCAATATGAACTGCGTAGTGTTTACTGATGAGTCAAACACAGACTTTACTGCCTGCTTGTTTTATTAAAGGTTTCACTGGTGACGGCCCTTTCATGCATCTAGTGTAAGGCTGAAGTGTAGAAAACCATGAAGTCATCAGTAAACTGAAGATAGGCCGAAGCTCTTCATCGGTATCAACAGTGCTGTAATTGTTTATCATTGTTTGTATTGTACATCTGAATGTTGATATTGCTGATTAGCTTAAAATGAAAGTGAAGGCAATGATTTCAGTCAACAAGGCAACAGAAATTTAAACAACCTGCATAAACAGAATCTGCAAAGAGGAAATTAAATATGACAAAATAAAAATCGACCGCGAAATAATTGTGACATCTTACGAAATGATCAAGCGCGAGAAATCAAAATATTGTGGCACTTTAAAAAAAAAAAAGGATAATGAGATACTACAGCTTTTGAACAGTAAGCATGACAGATCTTTCGAAATTTCTGAGTGACTCCAGGTGTTTCCAAAACAGATGGTGTGTGCAGGAAATTAACTCTTTAATTAAAATTCCCCCGGTAGTTTGACATTTAACGTCATAATTAAGAGAGCCAGGAGCCTGTGGGAGCCTGTGGGGGTCCGAATCCCCTCTCCACCATCATCGAAACTCTTAGCCGCTTAGTCATGATGCAACACTGCTGCTTTACTTCCTCAGTTCACTGCGAGGGGTAAGCATCTGTTTCCACCTCATTGTAGCCTTTAAAATGAACGTGTGCACACGAGCGACCTCTTACTGTAAATGTCCTCCAGAAAAACACAAGGGGTAGATTGGATTTTTTCCCCTTTTTAGTGCACGTGTGGGGGTCTATATACAGCCACAATGACCATATATGAAACAGAATGCCCAAACCACAGCCATGCAGCACTGAAACCCATTTAAAGAAATGAATAAGACAGACAAAAAGGTCAAGATGTGAAGGATCATGATGGAGTTTAAGGTTTGAGGAGGACGAGGTGGCGTCTGCTTTGTGTCCTGCACCTCCTGCAGCTAAAATCTGAGACTATTCTCATTCTTGGGACATGATGCTTAATTCTGAATCAAATTTTTGTTACATATTGTTATTATAACTCATCCTGGGCATGCATTATCAGGCAGTGGTGCTTCAAACAAACAAGAGTAACTTAACAGTAACAAGATGTCAAGCTTTGAAAGCTTTGTTTTTCTCACTTGTTTTGAGTGCCGTTTGGCAACAGAACGTGTGGTCACATTATTCGCTGATCGTCGCCGATGTGGTTGGAGATGTAATGTTTTGGGTGGAGCATAGTACTGACAAATATGGCCTGTGTGGATTAATCCATTTACTTTTGATCAATCGGGAGACTCGTTGGCCGCTCCCAGGGCAGTTTATGGCACGGCATTTTAATCAGCTCGCCTGGTTGCATTTAATCGTGGCTTTAAAGTGAGTTCAAGAAAGAGGAAGTGGTTCCTTTTAGATAAGCTTGGTTATTTGTTTCTTTTATTAATGAGGTCTTTGTTCTTCTTGCTTTAGACACACTCATTTGGCTATGCAAGATTTGCAAATTATAGTGTCTACAACTTTCAATAGTCTTCTTCAAGAAGACACACTTGGTTGTGACACTTTGTCATTAGAGCTAGGCTACACAACATGTCTGTGAAGGTTCTCAGTCATCCAGGTCATCATAGTCAAAGGAGCTTGCAAAGAAAAGCATCTGGACTTCTTTAAGTTGCTTGAAGACGTTTCACCTCTCATCCGAGAAGTTTCTTCAGTTCTAAGGTCAAATGGTGGAGAGTCCCAGATATAAACCTAGTGGGAGTGTCCCCCCACAGAGGGACAAAAGGACCCCCTGATGATCCTCTAATCGCCTAAGCCAAGGTGTGAAACTGGGTGTGGGTCCCAATCAGCCAGAGTTTCGGGTGAGCTCATTGTGAAACCTGGCCCTACCTTATCATGCGAATTCCTGAGGTCAGACGGCCCAGGATGTCCTTTTGTCCCTCTGCGGACAAAAGGACCCCCCTCTGATGACAAGGCACAGAGACGAGACTAGGACAGACAGGACCCGAAAAGGAAACTAATATAATCAAACAAGAACCAAGGACTAGAAATATAAATGACAAATCTCAAAGGCACTAAGGAATACTAAACTCAAGACTAACTAATACAGAGCTTGAATTTAAATACTTCTTCAATCCAAAGAAGTGAATTATAAGTCTAGAACTTAAAATACTGGGTCGGACACCCAGGACCATGACATAAACACTCCAGCGTTAGTAGCTGAAAGTTGGTGGTTAAATTCATTCTGGGTAATGATCAAACATAATGAGTGTGTTTAAGTAAGTGAGGAGGGGTGATCATGTTAGCTCCTTTTACTGAGACTAGTTGGCGCTGTGATAGTTGGAAAACTAATCAGAGCTAAGTGAAAGAGTCAAAGGTTAATCAGAGCAAAGAGATTCTCTTCCAGCATCAGGTCATGGCTAAACTGAAGGTTTGTAACACGCCATATGTGGACCTAAAACACTTAATGAAAACAGAATCACTTACAAAGCATGAGCATGCACACTAAAAGTGAGCACACCATTATAAGACAGTCACAGAGACAGATAAACAACTTAATTCCAGAAATAAATAATGCAAGAGTCCATTTAGCAAATGTATAAAGAAGGCTGTCCTGAAGTGGTCCTAAGAGACTTAAAATGGCTCTAAATCTGGTCTCGGGAAAGGAAACAGTGCTAAACGCTTAAGGTGGACGGAGGCAAAAATATATGGAGTGAAATCCAATTTAAACTGTTGTTAAAAACGAGCAAAAGCTATCATGCTGACCTTTACTGTATTTCTTTAAATTCAGTTTAATACAATTATGTAGAGTGGAGTGCCAACTTTTATTTTTTGACTTCTGGAGCATGGCAGAAAAAGCCTTAACAACCACCACACTGATGCAAGAGGAAAACTCAGATCCCACTCTTCACTTAAATTGTTAAGACTTCTGCATAATTTGTAATGAATTAAAGCTAAAATTAATGCAAATTAGAGGTTTCTGGTGCTCCACAGTTCTGCTTAATGTTTTCCAGCAGATATAATTGGATGGATTATCTTCACTGCCAATGTTAACTGGTGTTGTCCAATTCACACACGGCTGTGCTGTTGTTGATGATGGGCAAAACAGGCTCTGGGGAAAAGATGATGGTTTTGGTTAAATGTTAAAATAAACATGTTTAGCGTGGTGTCACCATTAGTTCCTTCAACATTTGACCACGTGTTAACCAGCTGTCAGAATTCACTGACAGCAAACATGTTGCAGATCTTTTTGCTCAATACATGACTGACTGTATTAATAAGGTTCCTATTATATACAATATATACAATTTTCTTCTGCTGTAAATTTCTTGTAACAGATGATGCAAGCACGCTGCTTAGTTGTACTAGTATTGCTAAGCCTAACAGACACAACTGGACATAAACATCAGATTTTAAAATGAAGATTTTGCTGCAGTGACGGCAGAGCCTCCAGTGAGTCCCCATCTCCTCACAAAGCGGGTATGTCCATGTCTGTGAGCGAGCCGAGAGAGTTTAAGTCTGAAAAAAATGCATAGGACAGAGAGAAAGAGCGAGAGTGGCAGGGGTTGTGTGTTTGTGGATGCATTCCAGTGGGGCCACAACCTCCGGAGCAGATTTGGAGTTTGAGCCGTAATGCAGCCGAGCAGAGGGAGCCTTTGCAGAAACAGGCGGCTGATCCAATGCCAGATCGCTGAAAGATGAGGGGGGCTGAGTGGTAGCAGGCAACTGACCCCTCTAATGTTTGAAAACAACTCTGTATCCCATCCAAAATAATCCCGCTTTTGTTTAAAAAGTAAAACATGAATTATGGATGTTGTAATTCTGGTTTTGCTGCATTGTGCTTTTGTTTGTTTGTTTGTACTTGGCATTTGGCTGCCTTAAAGACAAAATCAGGCAAAGATGATGTGAAAACACCACGGCGCCATACATTCACAAAACTTCAGATATATTTGTGATTGTTCCTCAAAGACTTCCTTTGCAGTTGGGACTCCAGACAATGCCTGCAGTCTTCAGAGCAGAGTAAGTGATTATTCTGGTGGTCGTGGGCCTGCAAGCCTCAAATGTCAGAAGCCAGAGGCAGCTTTGGTGGTTACTAAATTATATGAAGTACGAGCTAAACCGGAGGCTGAGGACACACAGCTGCGGACAGGATCTGACACCGTCTCGCCCAGCCAGAGCATGAAAAAAAAAAATGCAGAAAGGAAGTGAAAAGCCCTTAAAGTTTCTGGAAGAGGCTGAGGATCTGGTTCCAGCAGGAGTCTGATTGACTGCACATTGCAGTTCCTGACAGTCTATATAAGCATTTACGATTCCAGTGCATCAGTGTCCTCGAATCCTGCTCTAAAGATCTGAATGAGGATGTCTCATGGCTCACTGGCAGGCGAGCGGCTGCTGCAGTCTGAAATGATATTCTCGGTCTGATTCTGAGCATCATGTTGACCAAACAATCCCTCTGAAACGAATGGAAAACAGATCAAGCTGAGTCCCTCGTATACAGTTGGAAGGTATTACACTGACCTTGAGACTCTTTAATAAACTTTGCACATACTGTATGTAATGGTGTGTTTGCTGCTGCTCAACCCTGTCCCTCTTCTTTGTCCATGTGGCTAATTGACATGTCCAGCAGTTTTCATGTTTGCATCTTTGCTGCTCAGATTGTACAAACAGTCTTTCTGACATTTTTCGGTTCTCGTCCACTTTCCCCCCGCTGTGCTTCCAAACGTTTCGTGAAGGAGAAAAACAGGCTACAATTTTAAAATGTTTTCAAATCCCCTCTGATTTCTCTGTCTCTGTTGCTGCCACAGACCACCCATTTCCTTAAAGTATCACACTTAAAAAAGAAGCACTTTTGATCTGATGTGACCCCGAATAGATAAAACTGTGGTCTAAATGAGCTGCTAATGGTGTGGAGTAAATGCTTTTTCTTATGTTTTCAACCCAACTGTAAAGGTCTCGGCGACGACTGAACAAGAAAGGTTTGGTGAAGCAGATAAATGGTTAAAAAACGTAAGCGGGAGAGATTAAACTGCAGCACTCGTGTTTGATGGTAATAGCTGCGGAGTTCTGTTGGGAAGCAGCCCTGAACAACTATGTGCCTCTGGACATGCGTAAGAGACATTCAGAGGGACGCTGTTTATAGCCAGACAATTTTCACGGTTGTAGTGAATCAGTGATGGCAGCAGAAAAGAAAAAAAAGGGGGAATAAAAAGAGAGTGCATTTTACCCACACTGGTAAAGAAAGAAAGGACAAAACCCACACAAACAGCTTACTGTGAAGAAAAAAAAACAATAAAAAAGATTGTATTTAGTCTGTGTTGAGGACTATCTTCAGCATTTGAATACACATCATTTTCTAACACAACTGAGAAATAGAAATATTTACTCTAACCGAGCCAAAGACAACAACTGTTCGGTGAACAAACTAACACTGCCATCAGGACTGTAAACTTCTGAAACTGCTTTTGAAATATTTGCTTTTCCCTTCATGAGTAGAGTCACGGTTGGCACACAGCAGACCGGGGTAATATGTGAAACCAGGGGTGTTGTATTTCAGTGCTGCTGGAAAACTGAATTCTTTATCTGATCGCTTTAAAACACAACAGGCAGCATGTTCTGACTGTCATGTAAGCAGATCAGGGATATGTTTCACAAATCAACAAAAATCAGAACAATTTTCTAGTCCAGTGTTTTGGAAACAAGGAAAAAAGAAAACGGCTGTACACACATGGGTTCCTAATCACCTAAGTTTGAAGCTGTAAATGACCTGGACGTTGTCCATGATGACTACTTACAACTTACAACTTAGAACTTTTATTGTGATTGTACAGTTGCTTGCACAGCGAAATTAGGTAGCAAGATCACAAAGGTGCGGAAGTAAAGGAAGATATATATTTAAAAAATAAGAACAACAATATAAGAACACTATGTACATGATGTTTGGGTTGCAAGAAGCATTGCGGGGATGTGTGCAAGGGTAGTGTAATAAAATATAATAAATAATATATAAGGGTGGAAGGGGTGTGGTCGTTAAGGATAGGACTTCCTGACCTAGTGGACCCAGTGGATCAACATCACAAAGAAAGGGATTTGGTATTATAGTGATTCATCAGGTTTACTAAATACAGTGCATACCATAAACAGGAGCCAAAACATCAAGCAAAAGGTTCATTTGAAACCAAAGTAATGTGTTAACAGATGTAAGTCACACAGTTTTGTAAAGGAACCAACCCAGATGGCAGCAGACCAACAACTTTTGTGTTCTGTGTTGTATAAATATTTGTTTTTGTCAAAGGAGTCTGGTGACTTTATCTGCTGCCTATTGCACTTTAAAACTGATTGATTTTTTAGGTGACTACAGTATATTTCGCTGTCTGCGTCACAGTCTTGTGTGAAGAGAAAAAGGGAGAAACTGCAATGAATGTAACTGACAGCAGTGCGCAGCCTCATGGCAAGGCCATTTCAATAAATTAGATGAATTACATCAATGCATAATTTATTTTTCAACTGTATTTATTCTGGGGCTGCTTTCAAGTCATTATCTTAATAATAAATACCAAAGAAAATAAGTAAAGTTATATTCTTGGACTTTTTTTCGCTACGTTTTTATTCCAGTTTCCTTACAAATACATATAAGACTAATTCCCAGTCTCTTCCTCATAGGTTATAAATCTAACACTGGTATTGAATCCATATTTAATATTGGCAGGTACCCACACCTGGCAGGAGTGCTAAATCAAATCACAACCATTATAATTCAGTTTTTGTGCATGGTAATTACATCAGATGAAATTGTGAATATACCTACTCTCTGCACAACCCTACCACCCACCCTCTGCACGCCTGAAGCCTTGAATATCTGCTGCCGATTACAACCCGAGCTAAATAAATGTTTACAGTCTTTACTTTTCAAAGTAAAAGCAGAGCGGTGCACACTTACGACAGGCAACAATTAGCTTATGTCTGTGTCATTATACAACTTGGAAAATATTGACATTGGTCAGTTGCTGACGTCAGCCGTTGGTTCTGGTAAGACGTTGATGGGCCTCAGTGCAATATGATGACAATTATGAAGTCATTTTGGCAAATCCAAAAATGTTCTGCATGTGAAAATCTCCCCAAAAACCGGCATAATGAGAGGGGCGTACTGTAAGATCCAACAGTTCCTCATATCCCATATTTGAGTGGTGGTTTGTAAACAACGCTGAGAGCTGAAATAAATGTTTGAGCTGAGGGCTCGTGTCATGGGTGTGTTTTCGGGCTGGAAATACCACGTTCAGAATCAAAAGATCTACTGTACTTAAATCTCAGCAATTAGACTTAGACATGTTGGGTTACATGCAATCCGCACTGACTGGAAAATGGAGACTCTTTTCGATGCTGGGACAATGGAGACTTTGAAAAGAAGTTCTGTGAATCAGCATTTTTAGCTGAAAAAGTAGCACAAAATTCCCTCAGCAAACCACTTGGGAGTCACATGTTTGAGGAGAAAAATGAGAAAGGTGTTTTCTCCAACTGGCAGGTCGGGATGATTTAGTCTGACGAAAAAGGTGTCAAGCGAGCATAATCTCATCAGAGCACCTGAGTTACATTTCCTCTCATCTTGACTGGTTGGCAGTCGCACACACAGATACACAAACGCAGACGCTCTAAATCAGAGATGTGTACACTGTGAAAACCGAGCTGCAGAAACTCGCAGAGTTGGGAAGCCTTCCATCTCACTGTCTGCAGCTTCAACTCTGGACTCTATAATTAAGCTTCATTAAAGACCCCGTGACAGATGAACGGCAATAAATTTAGTGCAGGGATGTTTGTGCTCGAATGTTGTCAGAACTGTCAGCAACTTGTCAGCATTTTCATTTCCTTTAACCACCATGGGCATGAAACCCTCATTCATTTCCTCCACCAGCAGGTAAATCCCTTTTCCCACAGTGTGTGCATGTTTTAACACAAAAGGGGGGATTTTAACTTCAAATTTTTAATACTGGTGCATCAGATGTGACAGATTCTCACTTTAATGTTGTTATTCCTCCTCCTTTTTTTATTGATTGACATGCTTTCTTCAGACTTGCTTTGGAAAATATAATAAATATCTCATATAACCGGTTACTGCTAAGCCCAGAGATCATAAAATGTGTAATCTGTTTACATTTAGTTGACAAAGCCCTGTAGTGTCTATAGGTACAAGGTCTGGAGGTCTTGTTTCCGGTTTGTGTCATACTTCTTACTGAGAAGTATTTTTAAAAGTAACCTTCCCAGAGTGACCACTGTAGACTTTTCTGGAACTAATATTGCCTGCTGAGTGAGAGCAATGGCTCACCAACCAATCGGGCTCTCTAGGCCTGTAGGACTGGGGCCTAAGACAGGAAAAGCTCAGGGAATATTGTAATACAGTTAAAAACCAGTAAAAGCCAACAAAATGTCTTTCGCACTGGTTAAAATAGCCAGTGTAGAATTCATTGTGGGGGCTTAAGGTCCAGCTGGCTGGGAAACCTTTGACGTGATGATCAAAAGAGATATTTTAAGACACCTTCAGTCTTAACCAATTAAGTGCTTACATTAGAGTCTGTAAACTAGTTATTCTGGTCCTTCATTGGAGCGTTGCATGAACTTGCTGACCAAAGAGGGTTCAGAGCTGGTCGTTCATGAATTTCATTCCTGGCGGTTTCATCTCTGGTTCATGTCATGTTCTTGAGCAGAACATTAAAATCCAGTTGCTCCTCCGGCCAGGCTAGAGGCTTTGGTCTTGTTTAGTGTTTTGAATAAAATGAGGGTTATTGGCAGTTCATTGAATACTCAGAACATTTAATTTTATTTCTAATATTTCAGTGCTAACCACAAGATTTCAGATGTTTTTCTTTTCTGATGCAGGATTTGCATGACACTAGTTCTCTCTTTGCCATCTATCCGTGCAACCTAATGGATTATTCTAGTTTGTTTAGTTATGGCTGTCTCTCTCCAACTCAAGAACTCAAGAGCCCCAGAATATTATGGGACTAACTGTTGATACCTTACAACATCCTTGCTATTTTAACCAGCGCAATGCAAATAAAAAAGGATCTGTAAGAATCACAATTCTTTATTTGTGATTGTGTCATGAATATTTCTACTTTATTAAGTACATTTAAACATGTTTCCCAGACATGAATTAAGAGTTAATGTTAAAGCAAAAATTTATAAATGATAAAATATATAAATTTGTGGTCCCTTATGTGTCAGGAGTAGCGGAACAGTTGAGACACATTTTCTATAAACGCCACGTCTTTGTGGCTTTCAACCCTAAAAAATGCTGCGCTAAAAATTGGTCCACCCCTTTTCCTTTTCACAACATTTACATGAAAACAGAAACACCATCTCTGAATTGAGGAGGGGCAATTGCCATTAATCAATAGTCATTGATCAGTGATTGTTAATCAAAGTTCATAACAATTTGCATATTATGATAAAGAAACTGACCTTGCAGCCCAATGTTTGTCAGTGGTGCTAGTTTCAGTCATTATGCAAATGAACTGGTTATAAGGTTGGGGAAACCTGCAGTCAGCTGAGACTAAAGAAGTCACATGGATGAGTTACGAAACATTTCTCCCACTGAAAACGTTACGTCAAGATGAACAGAATCAACTTTTTGGAATTTCATTACTTGGAGCATGTTGCAAGAAACAGATAAGGAAGCTTGGCTGTATAAATATAATCAAACACCATTTTTTTTTGGCATGTGGCTTCTTAAATAAACTGGATGGTGGAAGAGTGGTAAACCCAAGTCCACATAAAGCTGGTTCCTGCTGTAATTGCGGCGAATAACAGCCCACCACATACCACCTGAAAATATGATGCATGTCTGCCGTTATTATGTCAATTTTATCTGACAAGTGCCAGAGAACCCTTCAACATAATATTGGAAATAGCATTTTCAAATATCAGTCCACCATGACCAGAGATGTAAGCTGCATGTTACTGTGTGGTTTATTGAACTCTTCTCATGTTCACTTTACGGCCACAGCTGACCACTCCACATCGGTCTTGGTGACCACAAATTTCCACCAGCTTCCTTTGAAAGCTAATCAGGTCTTCCTGTTGCACTTGGAATTCAAAGATAGGGCTTACCCCTGCACTGATTAGCAGCAAAAACAAAAACAAAACTTTTCCCATTTTGCTTTTTAGTCTGATTCTGGACATGACTCAGAATTTTAACCCCTCGGCTCTCCACATCTGTCGCGAAGGCAAACATCTTGCTTCCTCCACGCCCTTGCACAACTGTTTGCAGCAACAGGCACCTTAACACATGAGGGCACTTTTAGCTTTCAATATCTGGAGATACCACAAGGCTTTGAAATGGGTTAAAGAAGTTAATGATGAAACAATGGCAGCTGCAGACACACTGGTATGTTGATTTCCTTACTGCTTTTGGATTTTTCCTCCTAAAGTCAGCTTTTATATGTTTTGCTGAAAGAGCAGCTCTGTACTGTGGTTTGTTGGTGGATACTATGATGTTTTATAAACTAATGTTTGGTGCGTCATATGTGTTAGGACCACTACTTTTTATGCAGGGTGTTTTAATATTTACCTAAAGTAGTTAGGAGTAATAGCTGAAATAAGATGAAGTAAGATGAAAGTATAAAGAAGTGATGTTGTTATTTCATAGGCCAATTTAAAATTTTGGCTCAACATATTGAATAAGCTGGTGGAACTGGTCACTGTGGGCTTGAATCCACTGATTGGCCGAGGCTTTCCTTTGTGGAATTTGCATGTTTTCCCTGTGCTTGTGTGAGTTCTTTCCAGGCTCTCCAGCTTCTTCTGACAGTCCAAAGGCATGCAAGCTCCAGCCCGCCTGCAAAGCTGAATGGGATAAATGGTACAAAATGCATGGATACGTAATGAAACAGATGTTATGGAGTACTGGGTAAAAGGTGTGGATAATGAGTTGAAACAGTTATCTATAATGGTAAGTTAAAAGCCATTGAGTGGTCAGTAAGACAACAAAAAACACTTTATAAATGCAGGTAATTTACACAAAAGCTGTTGCTGATGAGGGAGTTTTTTTTAGTTAATCGGACACAGCTTTTTAGTGAAAAAACTTGAAATTTTTGTATTAGGGCATTTATTCTATTCACTAATGTTCTTCTGCTTAATTAGTGGCAGCAGGCTAAGCAGGGAAGGCTGGATGTCCTTATTCTCCCGTTCTTCCTGGGGTATATTGAGGTGTTCCTTAGTCAGATTAGATATATAATCTCTCCAGTGAGTCCTGGAACAGCAGATCAACTGGAAAACCATCAAAGGGTGCCTAGGCAATACTACTGAAGTTGCTTATATCTCAGGGCCCAGCTACCCTACACAGGAAATTCATTTCAAGCAACATATCTTTGTGAACTTAGCTTTTCAGGTATGACACAGATCAGCTGACTAGAGGTGAGGGCTGGGATGAGCTGATAAATCAAAAGATTACATTTTTTGGCTCAACTCTCTCTTCATTACTACAGTGTGGTACAAAGCCCACAATATTGTGGATGCTGCAGCAATCCTGCCCATGCTCCACCTTCCCGTGACTCATCAGTAAGATCCCACGATACTTGAACAACTCCCTTGTTTGGGGCAGCCTCCCACAAACCAGGGGGAGCACTCAATTTTCCATCTGAGAAACACAGCCCCAGCCTTGGAGCTGCTGGCTTTCATCTCAGCCATTTCACAATCAGCTATAAACCACTGAAATACATGGTGAAGCTCACATGTTGAACAGAACGACATCATCTGCAAAAAGCTCGGATTCTAGTTTTCCCAAAATAGATACCTCCTTACGCAGGTAGCATTGACTAGTGATTAATAAGAGTTGTAAGGCTGAACTTTATGATAGCCATAAAATCAAAACAAGGCATAAAAAAGGCTAAAGAGCTGTGGATAAGCTGCAGAAAGTGAGTTATGTCATATTATGTTATCTATTATTATTATTATTATTATTATTATATTCTCTTATCTATTATCAGTACTAGTGGACAGATGCTGCTATTACAGCTTTATGCGGTGTTTATGCAGTTATGCATCATAAAACTTGAATAAAGGGCTCATTTGCAGTCAAAATACAGTAAATGTGAAGGCAGTGTATTTTAATTTTTCAGTTTTTATTCACCCTCGACAGCAGAAATATAGCCTTCAATCGCATAAATAGATTCTGAAAAAGTAGTTTATTCCAAACAGGCACTTTCCATCATCAGTCCACTGCCTGCTTTCCTGATCTCATAATCCAGACAGGTGGCTTGCAGCTGAAACCTTATTCTCAAAGTCTGTTCTATCGCTGCTCTGCACCTTCAGCTCAATGACCGCGTCAGGGTAAGGGCCCACTGAATTATGTCAAAGTGAATTCCCGGCGGTGGCAATGGGATACAGTAGCTGAGGCACCAAATGGACCTCTGTGCAGGAACAGTGAGTTCACGAGGCGTAGTGTTTCATATCTTGTTGACAGCTAACGGGCAGCATTACCGCATGAGCCATTTGAGTCCTCGTACGTCTGTGGGACCTTTTCTGATCCACCAGCTTATCCTTCAGAGTGAGATTGTTTTGCTTTCAGGCGTTGTGCATGTTGTGTAGCTAAAGATGGGATAAACCCACTAGGAATGTTTTTTGTGGTGCAACACAATGTTCATTTCCGGATGCTGATTGTCTCTACCGTGCATGTGGCTCCTTAAAAAGAGCATACTGTGGCATCTGGCCACAAAAAGCTTATATCAAATTTTATTTCCTCTTCCTACACAGCAAATTCTGGTCTTTGGAATAAACTCTCTGGGAGTTCAGATTAACTACATTTGAGTGTACATGCGTGACCATCGAATAAACTCTAGTGCAGAGTTAGAGTAACTCTTTTCTGGGAGTTGATTTTTCAACTCTTTATAGGAGTTAAAACTAAACTCTCATGGAGTAAAATTTCTACTACCATAAAGAGTAAAATGTAACTCATAACTAGAGTTCATTTTGATATTAACTCTTTTATAGTGTTACTCATCAAATGAAAAAAGGTTTTGGGTGACAATTACTACAAAAACACAATACTGATTATTATGAATGTATGAATTTTATTTATCAAAAGTATCATATTCAAAATTCAATGGACTAACATACATTCTGTGTAACAGCACTATAATAGTGTAACATTCGACATTAAAACAGCAACAATTATGGCAGCTAAACAGTTGAGACATTGTGTGGTCAGATAGGCCTAATATTGGGGGAAAAAAACGAATTAAAGAAAAAAAAAAGACTACAGAATAAGCACTTATTGTAATGCAGTGTTAACATGAAAAAGACTCTATAAGGTCTCCATTAAGCCAACAAATTAAATAATGCAACTGTCTGACACGACATACAATTGTGAATCACACCCATATGACATTTGGCCATCAAAACTTTTGAAATGTCTTAACTTCTCCCTTTCTAGGACCAGTATCTTCTTAGGAATGGTTTCATTTACCTGATAAGCATGAAAATGATCATGGAAACACGTTTCATGCTCAACCATAACAAAAACAGCTTTACCATCATGTAAAATGATTGAAGTTATCTTGCTGAAAACCGGCATGTTTTCATAAGTGCCTGTGCAAACAAAAAGCCCAACACGATATTCAACTCCACTACACTTTACCCAGTTTGTGAGTTTGACAGTGTTCTGTAAATCAACATGAAGATATGGAGATATAATTTCTGAGTATTCTTGTGTTTCAAGTGAACGCATTTTAACTGGACCAGACTCAACTTCTTTTAAACTCATACATTCCCAATGATAAGCTAATGCAAACTGATGTTTCCTTGCAAGTGATACAGTCAAATTCTTAAAGTTCTTAACACAGTCTTTGAAAAATTTGTGTTTGGCTTCAAATCTCATGGTCCAGATATGAATGAGAGGACCAATCTTTCGAATGCACCTTGGATAGTGGACCATGAAATGATGTTTTGGAATTAAGTTGTTTGATGGGTATAGTTCCTTAAAGAGTCTATGGTGTTCAATAATCAGGTGCTTTAAATACACAGTCATTCCTTCAGTGATAGAGTATGAGAAAACTATGTTTAGAATGTGCAACAACAAAAGCAACAAATGCCAGTGCAAATCATCCTCTGGTACCAGGTCACCAAATATCAAAGGTATGTTTGTGATCAAACAAAGTGTTTGTGATGCATTTAAACCTATTCCATGCCCTGCACGATCCAGGTTAATATTCGTTGGTTTATTTTTCTTTTCCATATAGCCGTAATTAAAAGCATATATCCTATTTAACAAGCTATCTTTAGAGATGAAGTATTCGATTAAATATTGAAATAGCAACTTGACTTCATATTGACCAACCCCTTCCAAAATATCATGCATGATGTCAACGGCATAATTTTCCGCAATATTGAAATATTTTAATGAATTACGTATGCTCTTTCTTTTTATGCCGAATGAAGATGTTAATGTTGGATCATCTACCAAATTATTATAATGTTGGTTATTCAGAATTGGTGATCTAAGAGTTAAACATGGGTCGTCCTCTGAGAAAACTAATTGAGCTGAAGACTGATCAATTAAGCAAAATCTACAAAAATAATTAGCTCTAAACGATTCCAAAAATCCAAGAATGCTATGCATCCCCAAGTTATCACCTGTAATTTGTGCCAGAGTACCAAATACAGGAAATTTAGCAAATGGAACAGCAATCCCACTCGTCTCTAAAATTTTCAGGTCCTTTACTAGGGGCTTCAGGATTTCATCAATTCCATATTTTTTTGCGTCTTGTGCATAAAATAATGATACCAGATGAATGTTCATTAAAGCCGAATTCAGACTGGGAAGAAGATTTCTAAGGATGAAGTAAAGGCAGCCAACTTTGTGTATACCCTTTTTTGAACCTAAAGGATTTGCACACTCAAATTCGTCATAGTACAATTGGACTTGGATAGCAAACTTGCTACCTGAAAACAAAGGATGACTTTTGAAGTAGCTTCCATCACAGAAGTCCTGATATGTGTCAGACTGGGTGCATATTTGCATCATCTCACAAATACTTTCATTCTTAAAAATGAACTGGAGTGTTTTCAATATGGGAATATATATGAATTTGTCATTTACTGGGACTTGCTCATAGGTTCTAGTTTTGGTACATCGTCTAGTATCGTATCTTACTCCTAGGTGCAATTCAACTGGCTGTACCATTTCCCACTTATCTCTAAAATATTTTTTACATTTGCTTTCAGAATTCAAGTGACTAAACGGATTGTCCAAATTTTTAAATAAATCTGCAATGGCTGATCTGGAGGGACTGTCATTTGGTAATAGGGTCAATAATTGTTCCTGAATATTAGATTGCCAATCTCCCACAAATTCCTCTAAGTTCTGAACTGTAGAAAGAACTACAGTATTTGGTACACCACTTCCTAAAAGTCTGGCAATAATGGAGGCAGACATGTCCTTGCTCTGATTTGAGAATGAAGGGCCTGCTTCAGAATTTTGGCACTGAGATGATGTGGATGGTGTTTCATCATTTAAGCACTGAGAACTACTAAACTGTTGGGTATCATGGTCAGAAGGGGTCTCATGAGGAACACATGTGCTAACAGTAGCATGTATCTTATTCAGATGTCTTCTAAATCCAGAATAACTTGAGAATTGTAAACAACATCCTATCTGACCACATTTTAGTTTCAAATTTTTGCCAGGATACATTCCATGAACTAGTTTTAAATGTCTGAACAAAAGTAAAGCTGTAGCAAAGGATAAAGCACAGAGAAAGCAGGTCAACATTTTGAATGCATAACCTGGTTACTACTTATTCAACAGCTTTGCTCGCAACTCTTTGACTCTTGGACTTTCCACTGTTGTGCCTACATCAATATTGTACACAGTGGTCTGCAAAAATGTGTACAGGCTGGACAGAGCGTCTTCATATTTCACACTGAAAACAAAGTGGCACTTGAACAGCTCATCAAATGCACCCAGTGATGTGCCTGACTGACATGGAAGAAGCTTTCGATCCAAGACTATGTAGAAGCTGAAAACCTGTGCTTTTGAAGTCCCTGTGGCCAGGAGATATGGCTGAGGGTTTCCTTCATTGTTCATGAGGTGATCCTCAAGGCTCTGGCAAGACTGAAACACAATAAAAAGCATCACTTTATAAACCCTTAGGTTAAGAAAAAGTGTTCCATGAACCACAGTATCTGGAACTGGATCACATTATCTTGACAAACCTTGTGAAATTTAACCAGATGATCTATTGCCTCTCCAACACTTATCTTCTTTGGCCGTTTCCTTCCAGCTGGTTGTGGCGTGAGAAGGTGCAGCAGAACAAGAAGAGAAGCCATGTCGCTGTCCCACTCTGCAGACAGTGTTAAGGAGTTAAATACTAATGCTGGAAAGGGGAGACAGAACTGAACTTCACTAACATATAAAAACTGGTTGAGGGTATGAGCAGAAAATAAGTGATCCATACACACATTATCCACACTGCTGCTTTTTTGATAACTTTTAAAAATGAAAACTAAAATTACTACACTAATAAAGTGTTACTTTAGGACACTACCTGGCTCATCAGCATCATCCATTTCTTCGTTCAAAGCAGATTTCAGCAATCTTTTCAGAAGACAAGTCTCTTTAAGGTCTCTGGCTTCCCTGGCAACCTTGTCTTTAAAACTGGTGTTCCATTTTTCCAGGAACCTGGAAACATCTGAAGAATGTTTGCTGATTCTTGTGGGTCATGGAGTATCTGCTGACGATAGTAGAATGTCTCTCTCATCTTCTGGAAGACTATATCTTGGTCAGTGGTGTGATGAAGAAGAGACATGGCTTCCATACATTGATCTCTTGTTTGCTGGTCATTAGTGAAACCAAACTTCCTTCGTGATGTGGGCCCTCCTTTCAGTTCCACCCTGTTCTGTGATGCAGTGGGGGGTTTGGATTGACGTTGCACAGTCTTGATACGCCACTCAAGAAAACCTTTGTTGCTCTGAATGTCATAGAAATGCTCCTACAGAAAGAAAGAAATTGCATACATTGTGGAGAGAGAGAGAGAGAGAGAGAGAGAGAGAGAGAGAGAGAGAGAGAGAGAGAGAGAGAGAGAGAGAGAGAGCAAGTCTTATTACACACTACAGTTGCAGAGCAAACTCACATATCCGTTTTTGGAGTACGGATCCTTCAAAGATGGGAAGAGTGACACGATTCCAAGTGCATGAAACTCCTTCGTTGCTTTACTTACAGTTCTCCTGCAAAAGCAGAAGTGTTTTTTGATAAGATCCTTGCCAGTTTTAAAAATGAATAGAATAAACATCATTCCTCTTACCCTTCCTTTTCACGCATGTGAGCTACAATGATGCTCACCATTAATCGCCTGGTGGAATCTTTCAAACTCCCAGTTTTTTCATACTCATGGATGACAGTCACCCCTGCTGGTTTGGAAGTCAGAATCTGCTCCACTGTCTAAACACATTTGATACAAAGAACAAAAAAATTGACAAAAAATGAGACTATTTTAACCCAAACAACAATTTCAATCTGTGGATTATACATATGAACTACATGAAATACTATATCAAATTATTTTTCTCTAATCTGTTTTATCTTCGTGTTTAAGCTTTTTCAAGTAATGACAACTAAAGAGTCAAATACAAGTCTATTAAGTAATGTATCTACATTTCTTGCATGTATGCTGTCCAATAGAGGCTGAACCATTTGAAGTCCGGCATCGCTTGTGTCACTGCTCTGACTGCTGGTGGTTGAGACAGACAATGTATCTGTTAGACTTTGAGAGGAGGGCTCTTCCACATGTTGCTTCAGGACAGTCAAATCTGAGGGTGACAAACAAAAATATTACAATATAAGGCATATACAATCAAAAATCAACCACAACAAAGCTACCATTTACGCACATAGGCACATACGTAAATTGTATGCTTTGATTAAATTATACTTTCTCCCAGGAGAACAGATGGTTATTTTGTATTTTATTATGGTAATATACAATTTACATACCACAAGGTGTGAGTGTCACATAGTGTGTTAGGTCTGAGCAGTCACGCAGCTTCTTGGATGATTCTGTTTCCAGGATGTCTGAAATGCATGTGATAAATCCAACTTACTGTTGAGCCATGAAAGCAGCATTTTGTGATTGTTACCACAGGATATTAGACAAATTAAAAAAGGTTTATTTAAGAGTAACTGTAGAAATCAAATCCCACAAAATCTATCAGAGCATATATTTACTTACCTTCAGCTGTATAGATGACAAAACACACCTCTTTGACTCCTGCAAGTTCAGGAAAGACATCCTCATCCACCTCTATACCCTGCTCATCTGTGACTTTCAGTGCTGCATTTTCTGGTATGAGAAACTTCTGCTGCACTGAAGTAAAATCATCACTTAGTTAATAACAACATTATCATTTCCTCTTTAATGACTTGGTACAAACCATGTATAACTTACCTGCACTCATAAAATCTGTGAAGCTGACTTCTTCCAATTTGACATATTTCTTTGTCTCTCTGTGTTTTACTTTTATCAACATCTTGGCCACCTATGGAAAAAACCTTTACTAATATGAAACATAACATGTGGAAGAAGAAGAGGCTGTTTTTGATAACTTTATGTGAACTGTGTATAACGTAATCCATAAACACTTTCTAACATTGAGCTAGCCTGTCCACACTAGCTACTGCTTAAAATCTATTTAGCTAGGCTAGGTTTAGCAGACAATGTGACCGCATGTTTGCCGCGTCCTTGTCTTTTCAGGTGTGGCGACAGGGTTGTGTGCATATCTGTGAAGCAGGACTAACTAACTTATGTTAATGGTACCTTGATATCTCATTAATGCAGGCTGCACCTCTCTTTGGTTAAATACGGCCATTACCATGAGTCTAAACATAATATTACTGTAGTTAGCTAACGTTAAATGAAACATTAGTGTTTAAAAAAAAGAAATACAAATGAACGTTTTCATTGACAACGTGAAATGTGTATCTTCAAATACAGTAAGATAAGTTAGTTAGCTAACTTTTGACTAATGTTAGCCTAGCTGCTATCAACGAATCAGCGTAACATGCAGAAAACACGTGTAGTGCTAGTTAGTTAACTTTATATTTTACTTATGCATCCATGTAACTGAATATATATATATATATATATATATATATATATATATATATATATATATATATATATAACATTACTACACTCTCAGAAAATTCCAAAATAAATAAAGTATTTTTACCTCCTACATGTCGGAGTCCAAGAGACAAGCACAGATAGACAGGGTAACGGTCGACAGACAAACAACACCAGCAATGTGTTGAATTAGACTCCTTAGCACTCAGTGAATGAACACCTAAATATTACACCGCTTGAGAGTACTCCCCAACACTAACTGTAGTATAAGGTGAAAAATAAACTCCTGGAATGTAACTCTTGTGCACTTTTATGCCTTACTCATCGCTGGTGAAAAAAGAAAAAAGAGAGTGTAGGAAAGCTGAGCGCAGATGGAGAAAAACAAACCTCCAGGTTCATTATGACATTTATAAAGAGAAACTTCACAATTATAATTTACAACTGAGGAATGCAAGGAGGTCCTACTTCTCTGACATCATCACTAAAAACAGCCATAATGCTCGGGTCTTATTTTCTACAGTTGACAGGCTAACAAACCCTCCTGTGTCAGTGGCAGCTGAACTTCATTCGACCATGGCCTGCAATGACTTTGCCAAATTCTTCACTGAAAAAATCCAAAAAATTAGACAAGCAATTGGTACATCAACAGCAGATCCAGGATATGTACTGTGTCCACCAAAAAACTGTTTAAACACCATGAAACAGTTTCAACCTATTAACAGCAAAGACCTGGAGGACATCTTAGGTAAACTGAACTCCTCCTCCTGCTGTTTAGATGTCCTGCCAACAAGTTTTTTCAAAAAGGTCTCAAAGACTTTAGAGTCAGACCTGTTACAGATCGTCAACTTTTCTTTATTATCAGGTGTGTTTCCAGAATCACTAAAAACTGCTGTAATCAAACCTATACTGAAAAAGGACAATCTTGACAAGACACAAATGAACAACTACAGGCCGATCTCAAATCTCCCGTTTTTAAGTAAGATCATTGAAAAAGCAGTTTCTCAACAGCTCAGTTACTTCTTAAAACAGAATAATTGCTACGATGCCTTCCAGTCAGGTTTTAGACAGAACCACAGCACTGAAACCGCTCTGACCAAAGTGTTTAATGACATATGTCTGAATACAGACAGTGGAAAAATGTCAGTCCTAGTTTTACTGGATCTCAGTGCAGCATTTGATACAGTTGACCATAACATATTACTCAAACGACTGGAGAACTGGACAGGTCTTTCAGGAACTGTACTAAACTGGTTCAAAACATACGTAGAAAACAGGAAATACTTTGTATCAATAGGTAACTTCACATCTGAGCAGACAAGTATCACATGTGGAGTTCCCCAAGGTTCCATCTTGGGACCCCTTCTGTTTAACATCTACATGCTCCCACTGGCACAGATTATAAACAACAACAAAATAAACTATCACAGCTATGCAGATGACACACAAATATATATCACAATGTCACCAGGAGACCGAGGCCCTGTACAGGCTCTTGGTAAATGCATTGAGGAAATCAATGACTGGTTGTGCCACAATTTTCTCCAGCTAAACAAAAACAAAACTGAGGTAATAGTCTTTGGCGCCAAAGAAAAACGATTACAGGTCACCAGAGAACTTCAATCTATACATCTAAAAACCACAAACCAGGCGAGAAATTTGGGTGTAGTGATGGATGCAGACCTAAACTTAGAAAAACACATTAAGACAATAACAAAGTCAGCTTACTATCACCTCAAGAATATATCAAGGATAAAAGATCTGATGTCTCAACAGGACCTGGAAAAACTAGTCCATGCATTCATCTTTAGTAGGCTTGATTACTGTAACAGCATCTTTACAGGTCTACCTAAAAAATCAGTCAGACAACTACAGCTCATTCAGAACTCTGCTGCTCGAGTCCTCACTAAGACCAAAAAAGTGGACCACATCAGTCCAGCTCTGAGGTCCTTACACTGGCTGCCTGTCCGTCAGAGGATAGACTTTAAAGTTCTGATGCTGGCCTATAAAGCTCTGAATGGTTTAGGACCAAAATACATCAATGACCTCCTGACCCAGTATGAACCATCCAGATCCCTCAGGTCATCTGGATCCGGTCTTTTATCAGTTCCCAGAGTCAGAACCAGACACGGAGAAGCTGCATTCAGCTTTTATGCTCCTTATATCTGGAACAAACTCCCAGAAAGCCTCAGATCAGCTGAAACACTCAGTTTATTTAAATCCAGGTTGAAGACTCACCTGTTCTCAGCTGCATTTGAATAAAGCACCAAATCCACACTTTAAGCTTAAATTTCAAAACTTACATTTAACTACTGATTTTATCTACTGTTCTGATTTTATCTGTTTTGATTTTATATACTGTTTTGTTTGTTTGTTTGTTTGTTTGTTAATTAGTTAGTTAGTTTATTTGCTTGTTTTAATCAATTTTAAATCATGCTTTTTATTTGTTCTTGTTTCTAATGTCTCTGTAAAGCACTTTGAATCACCTTGTTGTTGAATTGTGCTATACAAATAAACTTGCCTTGCCTTGCCTTGCCTTACTCCAAAATATTTAACTCCAGAGATTTGCTGTGTACCCACACAGAAAAACCCCCTAAAAGTCTTGATTTCTACTCTCTCCCAGACTCACACCAGAGAGCAATCCAAAGAAGAATTTGATCTGAAGTGATCTTCTAACAAAAGACCCATCAGACTCCCTCAAACACAAATCACAAAGAAACTCACAGAACCTCTTGGTGTGATTCACGTGAGGCACGGATTCAGAGTTGTTTTGACAGACGGTGGATGTTAAAGGGAAGATTTAAGAGTACCTGCGTGCAGCCAGCAGGTACGCAGCAGTTGAGCTCAGCAGCCCACACACAAAGACTCCTAATCACTTTTTTATCCACACTGGGAGGGAAAAAACAGAGAGTCTAAAAAAAGAAAAAGTGCATTAAAAGTATAAGTACTCTGTTTTCTAGTGCTGACACAGATTGATGCATTCAGCAGGGGCAGATTAGCAGCCTTGGAGCTCACATTTAAGGTCAGCGCTGATCGAATCCCGGATAAGAACATGCAAGAACAATTTGCAGATGCCTTAAAATTTCGGAGCAGTGATGTGGTCTCGCCGAAAACCAGCAACTCGACTGTAGTGCGTTTGTGTAAGTGAGAAATGAAACTAGCTTTGAAGCAATATTTCAGGTTTCAACACTGCAACATTCTTTCTAGATAAAAAGAAAGATTTTATTATTTAAAGAACATTCTTAACACAAGGAGCATTTAGTCACTGACCTGGAATTTTCTTTCATATCACATAATCAGATAGAAATTGTTCAAACTTTTTCAAAGTTCATTATTTAACTTAGCGATCAAAAGCTAAGAAAACCATTTCACCACAAGGTCGATTGAGTAGCTATTCTGGAATTTTCCATCATGAAAAACAACTGAATCTGCCCAGTTTTATTTGAATTATAGACGTTTAAGCACTGTTAAGAAATTCATGGAAATAAGCTTGTTCATCCAGCCAAAAGGTTCATTTAGTTGATGTTTTGTGAATTTTCCACCATTGTTGTTACAAAACCTATTAAAAAGGGCAACACTGTATTACCTTTAATCACAACCTCAAGAAGAAAAAACTTCTGCATTGGCTGTTGTTTGACAAACACCTTTATTTCCCTTCATGAGAGTTAAGGAAGCCCTGAAAAGTTTCTACTTCATAATGCAGAACAAATTTATTAAAAATTCCTTCTGCTTTCTGGGTGGCTTGTGCCATAATCTCAAACATGAGGTGATGTGGATCGCGTCCAATATAAACTCACTCTCAGACAATAGCTCGCCTTGGTAGGTAATGTCCTGACTTTCTGGATTCTGCACAGTTTGCAAACACAAAGGCAGCTTTCCTGCGCAATGTAATCATTTATGAAGTATGTGAGAAAACAGCACGAGTAACCTGGCAGTAAACAACATTAAAACTGAGCTGGAAGTCAGTTCCTTGAGGTCACAACCGGGCACTGTGGGTTAGAGAGCGCTGCTTTGCAAAGCACAGTTTGATGAGTTGCCATAAACAGTCTCACTATTGCGGTCAATCTGGTGAATGTACACTGTCCCATTATGTAGTTGAAATTACACTTAATTAATTTCATGGGGAGGGCAGTCAGGGTTGAGGGTAGATGGCATTCCCATGGTTCATATCAGTGTTGAAGGGTCTTTCTAATTTCACTCCCTCAGGCTGGCTCAGTGAACGGAGGGGCCTGTTTTTGAGGTGGTTGTGTGGGCTTGATCTTTTGGCCATTCAGTGATGTGATGTTGGCCTCTCAGGGAACCTACATGTGAGTGCAGTGCCGAGCGCTCAGTCTTAATGCTGCCTGACAGCTCATGGCTGCAGCTCAGCTGCTGGCGTTTATGTAGGGTGGTCTCAGCTTACGGCGGAGGCTGGCAGGGCAGCCGGGGTGGAGTGCCTGAGTTCACTGAATCCTCCAACGGTAGCAGAGACGTAAAGCGGCCATGCTGCGAGTTCACTGGGTCTTTTTAGGGGCTTCAACACCCGAGGACCCCGGCCGGTTTAACATTTCACCACGTAATTAGATTACTAATGTAGTGTGAAATTAAATTGAGTGGGCGTTTCGAGTGAAAACCAGGCATTCTCTCCGAGGTCACCCGTGTTTTTTTTCCGAGGTGCCAGTAAAGTCCATGGTTGCCTTCAGCGGGCGATATCACAATGGTGTCATATGTGCAGCCTCCAAGGTCTCCTGCACTTGCCAGTAAAAACAAGTGTCTTATAATTGCTTTCTCCGGCTCTCCCCGTTCATCTCAAAGGTGCTCTCACACTCCAAGGTTGCTACAGAATAAAACAATTATACACAGAGCACACACACAAGTTGTCACTCCTTTGTGACCTTGCAAGCACTTACAATAGCTTCCAGCTGTCTCTTTGGGACTCTTAGGGAATATTTTTTTAAACCCAAGTCACTTTGGTAAGAGTCTTATACAGCTGATTTGCAAGGTCTCATTCCTAAAACAAAAGATAATTGTCCCCACCTTGAGTCTCAAATACATTCCACTATTTTGTGTTTATCCTGCACACTGGATTTGCCCAAACTTTAAAAAATAAAACCTTATTGCAGCAAATTTAAAAAAGATTATTAGTGGGACAAACTGAGCTGCACGTTGTCCAACACTGTGCTGAATTAGAAGAGGTTTTGTATGTAGAATTGGATTCCCTCACCTATGGCTGGACAGAAATCCAATTTTAACATACTGATCAATTTTATATATTATTGATCAAGCTGAACACAAACGTCCTTGCCCTTTTTTCCTGAAATTGGCAGATTAGGAGTAATTTGTAAGGTGTTGCGAACAAATACAACAAAATAAAACCAGTACCGGTTACAAAAAAAAAAGAAGATTTATTCATAAAACATGGGAAAAGACCCAGGGAAACAGAGTTAACGATAAAAACGATAAAAAATAACGCTAAAAACTAATAAAAACCCTGAAAACCATCAATTTCACACCTGAGCCTCAATTCTCGCGGCCCGGTACCGGGGTTGGGGACCGCTGCTTTATAACATCCAAAAATGATGAGTCAGGTGGCGGTTTGCAACATTTTCAGCTCGACCTTTGTTAAATATCTGAAAACAGCAACTGGGCCTTTAGTAAACTAGTATTTATCACTACTTCATGACATGTTATGGAGTAAGTTATTAATATATTGAGCCATATAAACCAATTAAATAAAGGAAATATTTTATTTTCACCTAACCCAAGCCAATACAAGTGGGTGGTATTGCAATGGCTGCAGACGATAAAGTTAAAAATGTTTGTTCCAGTAATATTAAAAGTTAAAGTTTTTTGGACTGTCATAAAATATATTTATAATGTCTGGACTGTGAAGTGTGCTGTCCTGAAAGATATATATGTTTTTGGGTTTTTTTTTTAACTCTGTCAACAAATTGAATTTTCTGTGTGTTGGGACCTTGGGTATGACTAAACCAGAGCCTCAACTGTGGACCCCTGTAGGTACATCTGTGGATATTTGCAGGTGGGAAGTGGCGGTTTGAATCGCACGTAATGGATTTTTCTTAGGAAAGTTTGAGTTTGAGGCTTGGAACTCATTTCCACATCATATGTCACGTCCAGAGCACCTACGAGAAACTGCATTTCACCTTTGGAGAACTCTATTTACTTCCTTCTTTTTCTTACGGAAACGCTGAACCGAAGGCTTCTAATGGCGCATACATAGACAGGAAGTGCCCTAATTTCCGCCACCATTACTGAAACATGTATTTGGTCATAATCGCTGCATTTCAGGTGCACCATCACACTCTGTGTAGTTTGCAGAAAAGACCATCTGGTGACAATCAGGGGTATCGGTCTTGACAGCGTAACTGTCAGCACGCATCTCCTGCAGCAAACCATCTACTGCCTGCTCAGTTATGTTACCCAGAGGCCTTTTCTTTGCCCACCCCCCTGCTGTGTGTGTGGTTTGCCAGGAGCTTGTTTGTACAGATGACTCTCTGATCACACTTTTCTCACAAGGGATAATAAAGCCTCGACCCTGAGAGTGCACTTGCCTGGTTATTCTGTGAGTTGTGTGTTTAAGTGTGTCAGAGTTCTGCTGGGTGTAACTGTCCACAAATGTGACCGGTTTAAAATGATCTTTGTGGGGATGCAGGAACTACAATTGGTCAGATTTATTTATTTATTTATTTTTAAAGAAGTCTGATCTACTGCTTAAGACTTTAGCTGATTTTCTATTTATTCCTTGTAAAATTAACTGAACATAAATTTCAATAAATCCTCTTTAGCATGTTTTAAATATCTTCCAAACTTTATCACCTGAGCAGTTCATGTTAGATTTACTCATAAATAACTTTACCTTAAATTACTGCAACTTGGAGTACATGGACCGGCAAAGCTATGAAAAGCGAAGAAATGGCAAATGTTAAATTGGCAGGTTACTGGTAACAATGCTAACATTTGGACTCAGAACATTACATTGCATTGTGTTTCATGGAAGGCATATTAGTACTGAATGGATAAAATGCCAGTCGGTACATTTTCTCTACATGTTGATTGTTTCTGCATAGATGTAAGGTAATCTGGCTCTGTGGTACAGATGGTCTGGATTTTACTGGGATATAGAAGCAGGTCTATAGAGAATGGGAGCTCTGTGTACTTCTAAGACATTACAAGTATCACTGTAGTTGTGTATTTTAGTATTAATCTCTGGAAAAACACATTTTAAACAGACATCTGAGCTAAAACAAATACCACGATTAACTTTAAAAAAAATGGAAATTGTGTATGGACAGGAAATACTGAGTGACATTTTGGAAGATCCTGAGTAAGCATAAAAATCAACCCCCAGTTTAAATTTATTAATTGGTCACTTACACGTTAGCAGCATATTTCATCTCCATATAAAACAGTGAAAGCACTGCAGCTGATTTTTAACACCCAAACTCAGGATATGAAGCTCTCCAAGGACATGGTCAGTGCTGCTTTCAGGAAAAGGCAGGTTTGTGGCCAAAAGATGTGGGTTTAAGTATTTAGAAGAGCAAATGAGTATAACTAGATGACTGATAGAGTTTAAATTGTGCTGCATGTTTAAAAAAGGGGTTTCATTTACCACACAGAGCGGTTTTGTAACTGTAAGGTCTTGGAAAGTTCAAACTTTCCTTCATTCCCCAGAAGTCCTGTGAAGACTAATGATACTTTTTCATTCACATAGGTTAAGGAAGAAACCTCATAAAGAGAACAAAGTGATGGATGAAACCTGACATCAAATTGCCTTAAATGTGAGATTTTGGGGGGATTTTTGACTGAATTTGACACTTCACAGTAAAAGTAGACAGGCAATGTGGGATCTAACAAAGGTCTAGCCAGCTGAGGACTGAGCCCATCTGGAATATGCCTCTGTCGTTTGTCCATAAGGTTGTAATATTCAAAATGTGTGGCTTTTCTTAAACTTTGGTTTCAATAAAAACAAACAAGCCTTTTTTTCAGCTGATGAAGTTTGCTGTGGAGGTGATTTGTATGGTGGTTTGCATGTGGTCCCCATTCACTGAGAATGTTGTGTAAAGCTTCTTTCTTTCTAACTGCTATTTACCAAGTGTCAAAAAACAGTCATTAGGTCATGGTTTAAACTGGTTTTTACCTTCTTCAAACTGGCGGCAACCTGTTTTAACCATGTTTCAAAGAAGGGATAAGTTGAAAGCTTAAAGTTCAACCTCATTTTGGCTTAATTGGCAAGATATGCTTGCAGTTCAGCCCAGTGGGACAGTTTCCATTACTATAAAATAACCATTGGAGGATCAGTTCATGAACCAAAGCTAACAAATCAGGATCAATCCTTCTGCCACTGAGACAAAATAATGGTTTGAATATCTCTGTAATTTAATTTACATGTTATCTTGTAATTGATTTCACTGCAATTGTTAATCTGATGAGCCTATACTACGGTTTACATGGAGTCTGTCACCATCCAACTTTGGAAAACAGTTGAGCTAATCTCAACTACTTGAAAGTGAAAACATCTAAAATTCTAAGATACTAGCTCCTGCATCATCTGAGGTCATCTTGATACAATTTGATGGTAGGAGTCGTGAGAGTAATAATGACAGACAATTACTGAGGAAGTGGTGTGCGTCTTAAGTGTCGTGACATGCAGCAAGAACTCACCAAACAACAATAGAAGGAGTCAGTATCCATCTGAAAATCCTTTGCAGTTATAAATCCCTTTGCTCCTGGAGTGATGGGCTTAGCTGTGGGTTGAAATTCCATATGCCATTCCATATGACACTGAGCAGATCACTTTGAGGGTTTGGCTTTTCCTCTAGATTCTGCTTTTTCTGTAATTTCTTTATGGCTTGCCAATTGAAAGCAGCACTGAATCCGTCTGCTCTGGCTATGCTCAGAGTGTTTACATTCTCCTCTCTACACTCTTTGATAAAATACCAGGCCTCAGTTTTTGATTTAAACAATATCCAGCTCCATTATTTAATTTACATATTCTATTTGAAAATGTGGATGTGATAGTGAAGGCAAATAAACTTTAGTCGAAAGGCCTACCTGGCACAAACAAAGTGGCTTGAAAGGTTATGGTTAGCAACGACACTGTTGGCATATCTGTGTGCGCTGCATCAGCTGTGAATGTGATTACATTTCAAGGAAGTTGCACGTCAGGTTATGGCAGAGGCTTCAGCAGGGAGGAAGAACAAGAACTCGTTGTCAGCTGTGGTCCATGGAAGTGGAATTAAAGTCCATCTTAACCATTAACACATGATCAGGAACAGTCCTAGGTAGTTGGTAATGACTGAACTTTCCAAAAAAGAATGGAAAGGGGCATTAATGCGGAACTGCATGGGAAACACTGGATATTTTCAATATGGGTGTCTTGCTCTGGTTTAGAAGGGTTGGTGGGCCTTTCTTAAGTCTCTAGTTTTAGACTCATAACTTAAAAGGGCAGAAGGAGACATGTTTAATGTTAATTTTCTCAGTTTTGTGTAAAATATATTTACCAGAAAAATGCTGCATTTCTGTAATCCATTAAGAAATGTTTAACAGAGCCAAATTCTAACTAATTGTTTCATTTTTATATAGTGAATTTATAATTTTAGAGACACATAACACTCAGAAACCTGAAACACTGGAGGCTTTGAGAAATGATGACTAAAGTACGGATATCTTGAGAGTGCTTGTATAATTGAAAAAGAAAAAAAGAGAGCCATGTGTTGGATCTCAGGGATGAAAATTATGTCTTAATATTTTTCTGAAACATCAGACTTCAAGCAGCCTAGCGTTTGCTGATGTAGCTGTTGCATCTCCTTCAGACTAATAGGATGAAATTGCCTTTGGATTCTGATCCAGGGTCTGCTTTGCAATTTCCTCTGCAATATTTTAGGTGAGGGGTTACTGCAGTAACCCCAGATTCCCAGTCAGGACTTCCAGAAAGTGAAGGACGACGTCCAGAATGTTTTATTCTCTTAACCTTTCATTCAATGCAACTGAGAATTGCAGTAATTAATCAAACTGTCATTTCACATCCAAGGTAATAGGAGAACAGAGCCAAAACATCAGAGCACTACTCAGTTCAAATATTTACCGAGGTCTCTGTAATAATGTAAGTCTTGAATTTTGCTTTGGGCCTGTTTACTGTGAAAATAAAGATGTCTTTTTGTAGTCTATTTATATTTAACAAGAGAGAATGTTGTTCCCACCCAGCAGTTTTAGTATTATCGTTACTATAACAACACGCATTAGAATAAGCATTAAAATATTAAATGCTTAGCTGATTCGATTTTATGAGTAGAAATACATCACGTTCACTTTAAGGCAGTTTTGTAGGACATTTGACAAACAAGCAAACAAAAGGCTCTTAAAGATATATTTTTTAAAGTCTTTATAATTTAGCACAACTCAGACAAAAAACAATGGGCCATCGTCACAGGTTGTCTAGATTTTTTATTTTTTTTTGGCCAAGAAAACAAACAATATTTATTTTGTTTGGCTTTTAGTTGGGAAGATTGCTGGGTGATCGCGTTCCCCGCTGTGATAAATATTCATTCACATGTTGCACTGAAACTAGTTTTATTAGTTTTAATCTTTTAACTTTGTGCATCAGGCAAACATTAAATTATATGCAACATTCTCTGACTGGAAGAAATTTGTTTAACATTTAAACCTATTTTCTGTACATTCCAGCACATAAAATTAAATATTATTTTTGTGTTTACACTCACTCTTTCAAATGAATGCACGTAAAACACAGCAGAAAATAAATAAAATCAAAGACTCAGCGGTCCTGTTGCTCTATTTTCACCTGTATAGCAGGAGTGGGGCAGGTGGAGGTTTGCCCTGGAGCAGGTGTGTCGTAGCGGTCAGTGAAAGGATCTGGGAGTTTCACATTCCCGTGGCAGCGTACTGACTGTGCTTGCTCGGAGGTTTAGGGGTTTTTTTCGCTGTAAAAAGAAGTTTTCTTTCCACGCAGTGAACAGCGGACGCTAATGTTTTTGTCACTTTTTATGGAATCAAACTCAAAATAAAAAAGTAATCGGATTACAGTAACGCGTAACGCATTACTGCCCATCTCTGGTGAGGATACAAGATGAACATAGCTACCAAGATTTTACCTACTGGTTTAAGAAGACCCATTTTTAAACCTTGAGATATGAATTTTGTTGTCCCAGTCACTGACAACAATTTGATCATTTTCCTTTCAACACTTGAAATAGAATGCCCAAAATTTCCTCTAGAGCATAGGTGTCAAACTCCAGTCCTTGAGGGTCAGTGTCCTGAAACTTTTCTGTGTCCCTGCTGCAACTCACTTAAATAAAATTAGTAGGTCATTAGCCATTTGATTCACATTACAGCAGCTCATGAGTGAATGAACATGGTGCAATAACAGTACTTTTAGAAGTTTTTCAAACACTTACATTTACTTACATTTATTTAAAGTTACTTGAGTAGGGTTAGGGGTTGCCACCTCAGTAGGCAGTTAAGTTCTATAGTCTTACTAATGAGCTAATTTTATTCAGGTGTGTTGCAGCAGGGACACCGTTTTAGGACACTGGACCTCGAGAGGATGCTCGAGAGGATGGGATATGTTTTTACGAAGGCTTTAAAAAGAAAAAAAGAGACTATACACTTTGCTTTAAAACCATTGCAATCTTTTTGGCTAACTTCCCAGTCATCGTACAAAAGGTTGCATACTATGTTGCGTACACTGGAGTGAAATTAGGTGTGAAAAGGTTGAGAGATAGTTATGTTGGATATTCCTTATAGTGGGCTGTGTCAACAGTCAACAAATCCACTTTCTGACAACATTTTATGTTATGAAAAGGTTTCACTAATAGCAACAACTCATGTTGTCTTTTGTACACAGCCATCATCCATCTGGCTTGTAGCGTTATCCACCTGCTGTAATGCTACTGTGTGGCACAGACCAAACAACAGGATTATTATAGCCTAGGTGCATATGTGTAAAATGACTAGCAGCTTTTAAATAAATAAAAATCCAGATGTCCAGTAGCAGCTGGCCAACAGGCGGAAAGCCTAGGTGCATATGTATATATGCAAAGATTACGCTACCTTAGAGATTTCTAGATACTGTGACACTGCCAAAAATGAGTCAGCTCTCCAGATAACCCAGCTGAATACTTTTGGAATATTCTGAAGCAAGGTTTCCAAGACAGTATCCCTAAAACTCAGAATCAGGAAATATCTTTTCCACCTTACTAGAACACTTCATCAGATTGTTCCTTTATTTTGTCATTCCACTGTATATGCATTTGGCTTGTGACTTTAACATACTCCACTGCATCAGTAATTCATTAATGTCGGCCTGCAGCATGGATTTAAAACTGTCCCAATGAACAAACTCATTTATCTGGATTTCAGACACGAGGAAAACTTATTTGCAGACTCACAATCTGGGAAGCATTATGTTCTGAATATTTGACTTGCAGTGAAAAGTTGAGATGCTTTCCTCTGCTTAATGACACAGCGAGACCGACCAGGGACCATCTCAGAATACCCACTTTTTAAAAAAGTAATTCCAGAGCCTACAGCTGCCACTAAGAATTTGGCAGCACTATCAGAATTATAATCACTTCTAATTGGAGACCAGGAGGGTGAGGAATTTGACTTTGTTACTGCTGACACATGAAAAGACAGTTACACTGTGCAGGACTGACTGGACACAGCAGGTAGAGGACAAAAGGTAAGTGGACCTCCCAAGTGGCATATATAAAACCATATATTTGACTTAGAAATGTGCCATATTATCTTAACAATTCTTCCACAGTACTGTTAGTTTTCATACTACCTTTTTAGGGGTTTTGAAATAAAAAAAGTTCTCTCTGCAGCCCAGAAACTTGTCAAGTAACAAAATAACCCAAACAGTGGTCTCAGTACAGCGCATTTTCGTTAAATTTATGCATACCTTTTTGACGTATTGTCTCACAATGACAGTCTCAGTGAAATACATCAATATTCAGTTCGCAGTGTGCAGAAAGAGGTGGGAAGAAGAGACTCCTTGTTCGAATTATACGCAAATGCAAATAATCTGCAAAAGCCATATGCGTGATCTGCCTTTAAATAACAAATGATGTTCCTGGTTGCATGACAGAAAAACAATAATGACACAAATGAGCTCAGATGTACTGGAACCAGCTGAACTGAGGCGCTGTAGTTTTGAATTGCAGTAGGCTGTGTGAGAATTAGTTTTCAGTGGATATTAAACTGTATTGGGAAATCTCCCATAGGCTGGATGGACAGCATGGATTTGTAGTTATTTGGACTTGCATGTCTTTTAACTTTAGTTGTAATCAATCAAAAAATGCAACCAAACGTCCAGGTCAGAAACAGATGTATAATCAGCTGGTCTATTGGCCTGTAAATGGCCTGTATTTATATAGCGCTTTACTAGTCCCTAAGGACCCCAAAGCACTTTACATATCCAGTCATCCACCCATTCATACACACATTCACACACTGGTGATGGCAAGCTACATTGTAGCCACAGCCACCCTGGGGCGCACTGACAGAGGCGAGGCTGCCGGACACTGGCGCCACCGGGCCCTCTGACCACCACCAGTAGGCAACGGGTGAAGTGTCTTGCCCAAGGACACGACCGAGACTGTCCAAGCCAGGGCTCGAACCGGCAACCTTCCGATTACAAGGCGAACTCCCAACTCTTGAGCCACGATCGCCCCCTATTGTAACAGTTGCTGTTGTAATGCAGTGTATCACCACATGGTGGCGCTTCCTGTCTCATGACTGGTGTGTCACCCCTTTTTTTGTTCTTCTTCGCACTCTCCCTGTAATGGATGCTCCCGTGTGTACGTGGAGTAGTGTGCTCTCAAGTAATGTGTGGTAGAGGTAGCACTTTTATTTTAGATTTTTTAAATAAATGAGTACTTGTGGAAAGTCAGAAGCTGCTCATTCTTTATCCACCTGCACACCTCCATGGCTGGCTTCATCTCCACCCTACGTTACACTATACTGCAGCTCCAGCTGATATCAACATATTTTGCTTTCACACGTTTCAGATTTTGGACACTTGTCCCCTGAACTTCTGGTGTACTTTCTCAACTTTTATTCAGTTTAGTGTTATTTACACTCTCATTGGCCACAGTATTAGGTACACCTGCTCGACTGTTCACTTATGCAGTTATTTGTTCAGTCACATGACAGTAACGCGGTCTATTTAGGCTTGAAGCACGGTCAAGACAAGCTGCTGAAGTTAAAACTGAGCGTCAGAAAAAAAGGTGATTTAGGTGACTTTGATGGATGTTGCTGCCAGACAGATTGGTCTGGAAGAAACTGCTGATGTACTGGGATTTTCCCCACACAGCCATCTCGAGTTTACAGAGACTGGTCTGAAATTATCCTGTGAGCGGTAGTGCTCTGGATGATAATGATGTCAGAGGAGACTTGCCAGACAGACAGGAAAGCAAAAGTAACTAAGTAACCACTTACTATACAGAAGAGCATCTCTGAATGAACGACATGCCGAACCTCAAAGCAGATGAGTTACAGCAGCAGGAAACCAGGAGAACAGGAAACTGAGCCTATAGTTCACACGAGGTCTCCAAAGTTGCATATTAGAGGACTGGAGAAACTGTTGCAGATTGCAAAACCGCTGCCATCTACATACACATAAAGAAATTCACGTGATTTAGTTTCTGCAGGATGGCAACTTAACAACAAAATAACACAGGTATTCAGCAACCTTGCTTTTATAGAGGAATATAACTCAAGTCCTGTATTGCAAAGAGACACATTGCAGAGTTGCACTTGTCGGTGCAGACTAATTCAGATTGATTGCAATGGGTTCGCAACCTGTCGGTGTTTAAAAAAATTTAGACGACAGTTATTTGCAAACCTTCACCAACCAGTTTAAGAGTGACTGCAGTCAATCTGAGTCAGACCATGACTGCATGGAGACAGTGTCCCACTAGGCAAACTATGCAGCCAGCATGCAATCGCAAGTGGTCACCCGGAAGTTGAGTGTCCCCCTGACCAGATGACCACAGGCAACCACAAAGTTACAAGGAGGCATTTTCATTATTATAGCAAAACTGTCTCTGGCTAGTCCATGCAAATTGCAGGATGTAATTTTTTCAGTTGTGCAGTAACCAACAAAAGCTATGAAAAAGGTTACACTAGGAACTACATTAGGATTAGGATCTAGCTGGAAAAAGTAGCTCCTGAGTTTAAAGGTTGAACATTAAGTCTAATTGTCCAATCTACAATGGCATGAGGTACTACTAGCATGGTAGACCATCAGTGAAATACTAGTATTTTACTGACTTCAAGGACACATAGGAGCGTTTCTCCTCCTTCCTGACTGGATGCAAATTTCCCAGCATCCAGCAGAGCCTCACTGCACACAGGGAGAGTGAGCTTGAATGTTTATTCACTTGTCTAGATGGCATCATCGCCTGACACACCCCAAAGAATGAGGTGCGGAGTTGTGATGCCCCCCTGTTTTTACTGTGGTTGTTATCATATCCTGTGACACTTTCACCTTATGCAGCTATAAATTCATTCATGCCACCTGATTTATATTGTCTGGCTGGATTCATGCCTCACTGTTGAGATTAACATGCCTCTATACCGGCTTAATCCATGATGGATGAGGTGTGCACATACTGACTGTTTCAGGAGTGCTGGGAGGAGACAGGGCTGTAATTTTCACATGAGATGATGAACACTCGAGTTCAGTTTTGCCTCTAATTTCACCACAAACTGCGTTGGTGTCCACATGTTTACCATCACTGATCTAAACTACTGCTTTGAGTTATTTTTGATGTGGGTCTTCCTTTTAGATGGCAAAGTCCTGACTATAAAAGATCCAAACTTTTCTACAACTGAGCAAGCATTCACTAAAAATCACCCTAACCTTTATGAAGTGCTTTGCAAAAACTTTAGACTCTAAAAGTTGACTCATGATGCTTTCAGAAATAATACCAATACATCAAAAAAGAGCAGCTAATGGAACAGAAATAACAAGCTCTATCTTGGGGTCAACACTACAGTTTTCAAGGTAGTTAACAGGTGGGTTTACATGCTGAAAGCATGGTGGTGCAGTGCAGCCGGTTGGCAGGGGGCCTTTGATCTAATAATAATAATAATAATGTATACTTTATTGATCCCCCGTGGGGAAATTCCTCTCTGCATTTAACCCATCCTGCTCAGCAGTGGGCAGCAGTGTGTAGGGACAGTACCTTGCTCAGGGGATTTGAAACCCCCAACCTTCTGATCAGGGGCCACCACTCTACCTACTGAGCTATAGAATTGAGTTGAAAACCCATGCATCCAAAGACAAGCATGGTTCAGGCATATCAGCAATTCTTAAATGGTCAGACGTCGTCGTTGTCCATGTGAATGATGATCTGCGTTAGCTAGACCAGACTTACAACCTGTTCTGTGCATAACTCACTTTTTTGCCCTGTGGGATCTCAAATAGGCTCCGAGGGCTGGCAGGTGACCCTGAATTTAATAAGTGGGAGAAAATGGAAGGGTCGTATCTTCAGTCAGCTGTATTATGAAAAGTTATGAAAAGTTTTGATACAAGCTCATCTTCTAGCTGTGAATCCTTCAAAATGACTTTTTATTGTAATCATATTTTCATACTTAGCATAATTTGAGATTTTTTTTTAGATTTGTTTGATTTAAAAGAAAAAAAAATAGGCATCACAGCAGGCACCCCACAATGTGCAGTGGTGCATGTATTCTTCTAACTAGTAAAGTAAAATAAAATAATATAATGCCCATGGTGTGATCATGTCAAAAAATAAATTAATTGATAAATAAATAAATAGTTAGGCTGACATATGATCTGGCTTAAAACAGAATATCTTCCTTGATTTTCATTACTCTAGCTACATAATGTTACTGATCATTGGTTTAGACTGCACTGCCACCAACCCCTACAGCTAGTGCTTCTCAATGCCTCTAAGTGAAGAGGCAAAATAACAGAGAGAAAATCACAAGCAATTATTATACACTGACCATTTAAACTCCAATTACTCTTCAGAAATGCACAGGAACCGTCAATTTCCAATGAAAACTGACTTTAAATACCAGACGTGATTGGATCAAGTCCATTCTCCTGAAAATAGTTGTTTTTCAAGTAGTTGACACATAATAATCCAACGCTGCAGGGCGAGCTATGTTAGTTTGTCCCTATGGATCCTCCTCATCAGCATCAGTTTGCACTCAGGAACTCAACAGCTGAATGTTCCCATTCACTATGAAACTTAATCCTCGGATATATGCGAAGCAAAGTGGTTTCCTCCCCTTATTAACGTCCTCGTAAATCAGGCCAATTGGGTGTCCCGTCGTGAATGAGGCCTCCTCGTCTGCAGAGCCGAAGCCAGTGAAGTATTATGGGAGATAATGAGGACTGAGCTCACACTGAGGCCCTGTGTGGAGCCCATGATTTTTAGAGTATTCTTGTGATAACAATGTGCAGTAAAAACCCTGTGAAGGGATTATTTAGGATGAGTTTTGCTTTGTATCTTGTGAGGATTTAGTCAGATCATTACAGCTTTTACAAGATCCACATTACAGCCAACGTAACACTAACTTTTAATTATTTATAATTTCCCAGCAAATCTCAGAGTACTCAAATGGCATCAATCCACATTTGTATTTCATTTGTAGTTACTTCATTAGATAATTAACCTTTGGGTAGCGTTGACAACAAAACCAGAAAAACAACAAACAAAACATCCAGTTTTTAATACGATTCAAGCTTTAAACCCCTGAAGCTGTGCACACATCTAACCCCTGTCAGACTGATTATGAATGTGACTTGGACATGACAACTGGCAGAGCTGTTCCAATCAGTGTTTACAATCAGCAGATAAAGTCACTGAGTGCTTGGTGTATAAGGATTACAGCCGTAATTCTTAAGAACAAAAGTTTATTATTTCCGACTGACACTGGTGATCGATGGTGTCGTTGTCGCCTGGAGGACAGCCAGACAGAAGTGGAGATTGTAAACACCCAGAAGAAGAAAAATTATGTGCAAGAAGGTTTATATTATGAGCCCATTTAGCAGCTAGCTTGTGGACTACAATTTCTCAAAAAAGGACTGAGACCTTTATTTATCATATTTGCAGAAGCTAACAGGCTTTCATGTGAAGCATGTTTGCATTAGATAACATCGTTTATAGCTAATTGGCTCTGCTTGTTAAGCATGAAGGGTGATCAAAAACCATTAAGGACAGAACAAATCTGAAAAAACTGCTTCCTTTGAAGCCTCAGAGTAAACCATTTTAAGATACCCATACCACAGACAGTGTATTCATTACTGTGTAATAAGAGCAGAGCAAATTGTTTACTTCTAATCATTCTCTTCATCTATAGCAGAACTTGCTTGTACAACAGATAAATGGTTATATGTGTGTGTGGTGGGGAGTCTGTGGGGGATGTTATACATTTGATTTCGTTGAAGAAGTGAAGCATTATGGGAGATGACGGGATCTGCGCCCAGATGAGAAATGCTGTCTTCCATCCATCTTTTCATGTACCTTTTCTTTATATCTTTACTCCTAATTATTTGAGAATTTGCTCATGTTACTAAAGCTAAGGGAACAAATGAAATCCACTGCAGGGGAAGATCAGATAATTGGATGCACTGATCAAACTACAGACGACTGGATCCCGTTGATAAATTGGGCCTACAAATAAGCCTTTTCTTCATGAGAAATCTGTCTCATTAATTGATAAACTGCTTACTGTTTAACTTAATAAACTATCAGAATATATTGTGATAATATGCAACTTTATGTGACATGACTATGTTGAAAACATTGACACACAGAAGCTGCAGATTATTTGTGGATGATCAAAGTGAAGCCAATAACTGATCTCTTCAAGTTTACAAAAAGAATGGAAGGAACTGAGGATGAACTATGTCGCTTCAAGAAATCTGTTTTTTCCATATTAGCTGCTAGGGTACACAGCCCATGTTACCCTGTGTACTGTTTGTGAATGAATGTCTCACTGTTTGATGAGGTACCAGCTAGAGGTGGGAATCACCATACATCCCTCGATATGATATTATCACAATACTTAACGCACGATATGATATTATTGCAATTTTTTAAAATATTTTGCGATATTCAGATTCTGTACATAAAGGTAAACGTTATCAATATTCATTTTATCTAATATCAAAGTCTCACACTCAGTCTTTCTCTCATTTCAGTCAGTTTTATTGTTGACAAACTGAACGGTTTGTATTACAGTCTAGTCCAACTTAACTGATTGCAACCATCTGGTACAATTATAGCTATTCTGAACTATGCAATTTATGAAAACTATGCAGCCCATTCAGCAACTGAAGAATTTGAAAGTCAATGAAAACAAAATATAATTTTACATAAAATAAAAAAAGTTTTAAACTTAATTAAAATAAAACATGTTTATTGCTGCCCCAAAAAAAGTTAAAGACATTTGGACAGTGAAGGAATGTCAGGATTCTTGCTCAGAAAAAGGAGCTGATCAACATGCTCTGAAGTCAGAGCATGTTCCAGTCCACAATAATATTTTTTGTAACAAAATATCGATTTCTGCTGTCCCTGTATCGATACATTATTAGCAAACAAAATATCACAATATCACTACACAGTATCGATTTTTTCCCCCACCCCTTGTACCAGCACTACAGTGACAGTAGTAATACATTTTTTGGTGATAAAACATCAGATTACAAATGTCTGAATATTAGAAAATAGTTGACCAGTCCTGTTTAGCACAGGCCCTCGCTATAATATATGTACAAATATTAGGCTACTTTATTATTTCTTCTGAAAATACTGAGCAACAGCTCCACATCTGTAAAGCAAAAATGAGCAATATTGATGAGAAGCTGAACGAGGTCTTCTCAAGAAGAAACGACTTAATAGTTTAAACTTTTGAAAGGATACTCTGTGAGAATGAAGTAAGATTAAAAAATATAAATACAGGAAAATAATAGTAAGCTCTAAAAACAACTTTTTAAAATGTGTAATGCCAATAATATAATCAACCTAAATTAATAATATTAAAGTCAACAGAAGACCATATTGTGATAGCTTACATTATTCATATGTGGTGTATTGTTATTTTCCCAGTATTTTACTAAATGTTTCACAAACTATGTCAGTGCTGCATTTAATCTGCAGAGAGCTGTGTTGAGTGTTTAGTTTGAATGCAGCATGAATGAATGACCAGTGTCACCTGTGATGTCTTCTTATGACTTTATGGGTGAAGCATTGCAGGTTGACTATAATAAGTAATAAGGCACGATCCCACTGCCAGAGTAAAAAGAGCTATGGACTACTTAGCATTCATGAAGCAGTAGAGCAACACGTATGTGTATAACTGTACAAAAATTTACATCATCTCACGTTATGCAAGCCTGCACAGAATGTTTGGGATTATATATTTTATATGATGCAAAAATCAACAAGGATTCAGTCTGCAGAACAAGAAAAACCTGAAACATCCAGCCAGAATCACGAAGAGTGATGTTCAGCCACAAGAAGAAAACAAGGTCTGATCACAAGAATATGGAGCCAAGGTGGTGTTAAACGAGAGACAGAGTGAAAGCCCAATTCAAAGAACTGTGGCGAGGTCTGCAAAATACTGGGAACAACCCATCGGCCAAGTATGCTGAAAAACTGTGCAGAGTCTTAGCTATCCCTAAATGAGACTGAAATAGCGTTACCATGTTGAGATGAGATTCTTTGTACTGTAAGCAGCCATTGGTCATTGCACAAAAGCTATCAAACATGTTTGTTTCTACTTGTCTATTGTAACACGATGGCTAAGACCATCTGTAATATAAAATTAATCTATGCAATGTATCAACTGCTGATTGGCCAATGTAAAACTAGTTTCCTGGAAAGCCTGGTCATTTCATCCCCCACGTTCCTTGGCACATGGGTAATATTCCATAATTTTTCCGCCCAGGATGACAGAATATGATACACATTCAAGAAAGTTAAAAATCTACTTTTCCAAATAATATTGCAGGAAGAATGGGAAAATCAGAAACCGTCTCTGCTAATCGCAACTGGCCAGACAGATGCTTTATAAATCAAGACTTTGGGAAATTGGGGGCAATGAAACCAGGAAAAAAATGAAATAAGAACAAAACCCCCACAGAAATATATCTGCATGTATCATAACAAATGCCCACTTCCATCCAAAGCTTTTGAACCAGGATGAAGCATCCAGCTCCCCTGAGGTTTGTGAATCATCATGCTGCCAGTCAAGAATCTCAACTTTGGCTGATCCTCCAAGACAGACACTTAGCATCCTACTGTGCCCATGTGGTGTTTTTCAAATCAACTGGGATTCCCTCTGGCGAGCAGTAAACTGAAACCATTCCTCTTGCCCTCATCAGTCAAATGTCCTGTTGTGACCTAGACATCCTATACTTGCACCGAGGGAGATAAGCTAAGGTTCAGTGAGAAGGGAAATGGTGTGAAGTACAGATTCGGCTGCAGCACTTGGACTACAACGACTTTACTGCAGCGTCTGACACCTTCACTGTTGATCGGGATGGATTACCGCTGCCAGGGTGACTACTAATGATGATGTGAGCACAAAGGGCAGTGAGGAGGCATCCATCACATCAAATGTGCTGTGAATTTTATTGATTATCCCTTTTTGTTGTAATCTTTCACACGTGTTGGGCTTGTTGCACAGGGCAGAGGATAACAGCAAGGACTGGAGCCTGGAGCACCAGTGGTAGCAGCTACTGTGACCTAATGCCTTTAACTCTTGGAGGACCTCTCCATTTCTTTGCCTGGCTGGCTCATACATCACCTTACAGGGAACTGCAGAGGGGTAGGAAACAGCTGCCCTTCTAGACAGTGGCTGCTTTATCCTCTGATGTTAAAACCAGTGGGAGAAAAGTTGGTGAAAGCTCGGCAGCTCACCGTAATAGCCCGTCTATCCTCTATTCACTACAACAGCATGCATACTGTGTGTCTCACTGTGACGCCTCAGCTTTGAGGCGCACTGCTCACAGGAAGAAACAACAAAACGTCTCGGACTAGCAGGACGTCATACACACATCTACTGTGTAAGCCAGCATTTTCACCCCCAGGGCTGAAGAATAAAACCAAGATGGATGTGTCAAAAACTGCAATTAATCAACGGCCACTTGAGGTCAACTCCAATTATGAGTCAGTCCCTATTGACTACTGTGCTAATGCCCAACCTTAGAGCAAAAAGACATTTTTACAGCTTAGTACAAAACTGGTTTGGACTCTGTAGGTAAACTGAGCTGGACTGAATCTTTACATAACTCATGTTTAAATTGCATAAAGCTTAAAGTTACTGGGGTCAAACCCACTTTGATGGCTAGCTGGGTGGTGCTAGGTGTCTGCTGGGTCATCTTTCATGTTTAATTCTGTGCAGAATCTATGTATGTAGCCTCCACAAATGGCTGACGCCATTGCCCGCCATAATACCTGTGCAAATCCTAAAGGAAAAAATGTATATTTCCCGACTGGTTGCGAGTGATTGCTGCACATTGCCAGCAGTCTCTGTGAATCTGATTTCTAAAGCCCCACTCACACAGGACTAGAGATCAATCGCTGACCCTGTATTCCACGACTGGTTGGTGAGTTGTTGCTGGAGGTATGAATTTAATTCAAAGAGGTGCTGCAACAAAAATGTCATTGTTTTCATTGCTAGCAGGTAGCTGCAGTTGCCAGTAGTATGCATGGAAGACCCCAACATATCTGCAAACTCTAACAACCTATGTGCCGAGCTGTAATGAAACTTGAAACAGAGAGCATCTGCCGTCAGAGTGAAAGTTGCGTCGACTGCAGGCAACTTCCTGCAACTACTCACCAAATGGGAATACAGTTTTCTCTGATGACTAGAGGTCGCCAGGGGAAGTCTGACTGTGCGACTACACTAAAAAAATGAAATTGGGTGGTTGTTACGTGTACAAGATTCATGTAGCATCTGCTTGAAATTCAGCAACTTAATTTGTTCTTGTTGAGATGACATGATACAATCCAGCAAGAGCGGTAAGTTGCCTGGACTCACAAAATTCACAAGATCACATTAGATGTCAAACTGCAGGAAAATCACTGGAGTTTTAAGAGGCAGACAACTACACCCACACCACGTGTATGATATCGCTATTTATTGTAGTGTAACCTGTCAAGGATGAAAACATACAGAAAATTCTGAATCAAGCCTTGTAATCATCCTACTTTTGTTAAGCCTGGATTGACAGCTTGGTGGCGTGATGGTTAGTGCTGTTGCCTCCCAGCAAGAAGGGCCTGGGTTCAAATCCACAATCTGGCTGGCTTGCAGCGTGTAATTAGAGTTAGATTAATTGGTGATTCTAAATTACCCATGAATGCAAGAGCAAATGGTTGTTTGTCTCTATGAAATCATCAAGCCCCATATTGGTTCATTAAGCAAGACTAGCAGTAATTGCCTTGATTAACAAAGTATTTGTTCAAACAACAATATTTTGTTTTCTTAAAGTTTTTGACTTGTGTAGAATGAATTAAAACAAATTTCACTCTACGTACTTAAATAAATCACCTCAAGTCAATGCAAGTATACTACGTTGATCCAACGTAATCTGATTACATTAAACCACCAAATGCCAAATGTGTTGGTTTGACATGGTCAAAAATGGGTTATTGTACTTGGTTAAATCATGTGGAAAAAGGTGCCATGATTAAATTGTGTTCATCCAACAACAGATTTTTTTGAGCGTAAGGCCTTAGCTAACACTCCACCCTCTTACTCAAATATGAAATATTATAGCTCCAAAAATGTGAAATAATGGTGAAATAACCTTTATATATTAACTCATGAGTTTTTAACCAATGTAGTCAGTGCACAGTGTTTGTCCTGCTGAGGCTGGTGATGAGAAAAAATGAAAGCTAGATGTTAGCAAATAAAATGTTAATAGCTCACTAAAATGTATATGATGTGAATATCTATACCAAATTGTTGAATAGTTGTCTAGACATTTCACACATAAGTATGACTATGAACCTTTTCATACAAGTCACGGGATCACCAAAGCCATTATGAGTCATCCTGAGGACAGAGTGAATGTGAGTTTCATGGCCATGCATCTAATAAAGCATTTTTAGAAACTGGAAATGCAACATAGCTGACCACCATTCTGCTAAAATGACGCCATTCTAACTTTCGCACATGGGTCACTTTTGCTTTAATGTTCCTCATGGTTTCCTTCAGATCCCTACGTCATTGGTGGAGAGAGCCACAGTACACATGCAATATTTGCCATACGTGCAAAAGACTTGTTGCACTTGAAACTTTCAGTGTCAGCTCTGGTGAAGTGTAACCACACTTTTAAATCTCTGCACGAGTGTTTAGTAGCCAAACCCAATGACAAAGAAGGGAAGAAAAGACTATTCTTAAAATATTCAACACTGCATGCAATTGTTAAAATTGCTCCACTTTCAAATTCCTACTCTTCAAGCAGCACAAGACATTGTGACCCAAGTTTCCAAGGAGAAAGCCTGCTAAACAAATACATACGGCTCCGTGTGGCACTGCTGTTAGACGGGGTGACTGCTCATGAACATTTACACTCAATAAGAGAATACTTAAATGCAGTTCTCCAGTGTTTTGATTGGGCACCCAGACCCTGCTTCACGGTGGTTTGTCGTCACCTACATCCAACGCCTCCCAACATCCCGTCTATAACAAAAAAGTTACAGCTTCACACCACGTTGTAAAAGTCAGATCATATCGTGAGGGCATCTCTCCATTAGGAATTTGCACCAACATCAGCTATTAGACTGTCTTAAAAACAATGATGATATTTAATGGAGTGTATGTGGATTTGATGTGCAGGCTGTATTGTGAAATGATTTGATGGGAAAACTGCAGAAAGGAAACCTCAGGACCATATGGCACCAAGAGTCCCAGCAGGCTGGCAGCTCTCATGATTCAAGATGACACTGCTTCAACTTTCCAGCACTCCCATCTCATTCTGCTATAAATTTTAATGAGCTGGGGTCACTTGATCCATTGTAGTTATTTTAATGATTTGGCTTCATCCAATGAGGTAAACAGGAGAATTTGCCAGACAAATTTAACCCTTTAATTGTTACAGGGGAGGTAAGATTTATTAGTAGGGGGTAGTTTTTTGGGGCTGCAGCTGGTGTGACTAATCAACAAGAATTTGCACACTCACTGTTCCCTTCGGTCATAAACACATTTTAATTACGTTAAAAACTGTGTGGCTTTTGACTCCTGCATCCCAATTCTGGCTGGTACAGTGAAGCAGAGATAAATAAAGTCCAGATGTATTTAACATAACTGTTTTACAGCAGTCTATCAACTAAACTGACTAACCTGTCCTCATGTTGCATATTTCTGTAGCCATTATCATTCACCAACCATTTAAAAAGTTACAACTGACTGTAAGCAAATAGTGACTCATACTTGAAAATATGCTGAAGTGGCTGGAACAGTGTTTGCAATTTAAATATATTCTTTTACTTATGAAAGCTGTACTTTACCAGGTACCTTTGTAGTTCATTTTAGTTTTAGTGTATGCTTTTCCTCTGTTACACAAATACACTTACTGCAGCCAAAGTTACCAATATTTCTTTATGTACATATATTTGTACAAAAACATGAATTACCAACAATAAGTCACACGAATCACAGTTGGTTTATTACCTACCAACTGTTAAAGGGATGCACTTTATAACAAACTCACTCATGCCTTGGTTTTTGAATTTCACCCATCCTGTTGTAGATTTGCTGTTGTGCTTGGGGTCATTGTCCTGTTGAGTGACCCAATGGTTGATTCAATAAGTGCCAGGCGTCCAGGTCCCTTGGCTGGAAAAGAAGCTGGTATGAGGTGTTTGTGGTCATGTTTGTGGTTTGTTCAGAATCAGAATCAGAATACTTTATTGATCCCTGGGGGAAATTATTTTTTGTTACAGTGCTCCATTTTAAACCAACATTAAGACAAGACAGACAATACGCTAACTAAGAATAGTACAATATATACATATATATACATACATACATACATAAGTCACTTATAAATAAATATTTGGAAAAGAAACATGTGTAGTTGTAGCAGCAAACAGTGTGTTAAGTGGATGCGTTGTACAGGGAGATGGCCACAGGCAGGAATGATTTCCTGTGTCGTTCAGTGGTGCTTTTCGGTAATCTCGGTCTCTCACTGAACGAGCTCCTGTGACTGACCAACATGTCATGGAGTGGGTGGGAGGTGTTATCCAACATTGTCTTTATCTTGGACAGCATCCGCCTCTCCGACACCACCTTGAGGGAGTCCAGCTCCATCCCCACAACATTGCTGGCCTTACGGATCAGTTTATTAAGTCTGTTGGCATCTGCGACCCTCAGCCTGCTCCCCCAGCATGCAACAGCATAGAGGATTGCACTGGCCACAGATACAGTTCAGATACAGTTCTGCAAACCTGAGCTGTGCTGCCATGTTGAATGTAGAGAGACGAGGTTTCCTCCTGGAATCCCTTCCATATAAGCTATTCTTGTTCAGTCATTTTCTAATTGAACTGTCATGAGCTTAACTTTCAACATGCTAAGTGAGGCCTGTGGAGTCTCATGTCTAGCTCTTGGGTTTCTTGTAGTTTGTCTGAGTGTTGCACAGTCTGACCTTCGGGTCAATTTCTTGGTACATCCAGTCCTGGGAATATTGGCAGCTGTCTTGAATCTTTTCCACTTTCTCACTGCAGAATGATGGGATTCAAATTGTTTGGAAATAGTGTTATAACACTTCCCAGATTTATTGTCAGCAACATTTTCGTCTTTAAGATTATTGGTGATGTCTTTCCTCCTTGGCTTCCTCTTTCCTCCTAGCTGATACTTGGCGTCTTAATTCCCAGGGAATCAGTACAGGTGTACTTAATTTTTCACAAGACTGCAGAGTCCTGGCTAAATCTGAGCTTCTTCACTCCAAACAGCTGCCTGTTTCTGAAAATCACACACACAGGATCTTTAAAGATCCTTCTTCCTACTTTTTACTCTGACTCAATAAAAGCAGCTTTGCATGGTTCACAGTTCAAAATAATCCTTACTCATCTCACACTGGGCCTTCCTCCATTAACTCGGGTAACTTTCTTCTTATTGACTGCCTCTCACAGAAGTGCTGGGCAGGGCTTTGGAATCACAGCCAGAGGTGTGTGTCTGATATGACCATATTGGGTTGTCTAGTCTCACACAGAGCCAAGAGCAGAAAAATAAAAACAGTTTGAAGTCTGAGCTTTTGGTTCACAGGAATTACTTGTACATGTACCGACTTCATTATCTGAAACTTTTAATATGATCATTCTTCATCGTAGCAGTATATATAGATGCCAGAAAATGGGGAAAAACAATGAGTTCATGTATTTATTCTCAAGTAAACTATCAGGTTTAATTTTGTTATTCATTCACTGAAATAAATAATGGGACATTTGCATTAGAGCTGGTATGAAAAACAACAAATAAATTGAAAGTGTAATAAATCACAGAATTTCTTGGTTAAGTCTTTCAGCATGCAGTCAGACAGACCAGGAAACCAAGACTGGACAGTTTGCCCTGCTAACATCTCTGCATCCTGTGTCTCTAAATGACTCCCAGGCGGCATTTCCTCCCTCGCTACCCGGAGTGGGATTTACAGCGAGATTATGGAGCTCCCCTTTGACCCCAGGGCCTATGTTCAGCAAGAGCCAGTTTTTTTCTTTTTTTAAACAGATTCGCCCTCCCTCCATCTATTCATCCACCGACTGCACTAAGAACAATGGCTTATTCTCCTGCGCCAGCGCTCCATTACAGGGCCTGTGGCTTGGCAGTGCAGCAGGCCTCAGATTTCAACCACATGTACTGCACTCAAATCAAAAGAGTCAGCCCTGGCAGTGCGGCCTCATAGCTGAGGGAGACACAGAGAAAAACTATGAGCAAGAAAGAAGTGAGAAAAGGGAAGAAAACAGGGAGGAGAACTGAGGAAAATAAAACAAGTGTGATGTAAAGAGTAAATAGTTGAGGGGATAGGGAGAGTGGAGAAACAGAGGAAATATGGAGGCAAAGAAACTTGACAGATTAGGGCTTTAGCGCCATAAGGTCAGGACACTGAGAGGTCACCTCTCGAGGGAGCCATTTTGGAAACCAGTGAGGAATAACCTCGCCTTAACCCCCAAGCAGGATGCTCTCATTGAACTCTTACTATAATTTTCAAATCCCACAGACAGTAGCATCTCAGTGGAATCTAAACACGTCAACAGCGCTCATACAATCAGGTTTGTATTTCTCGGGGCCATCCATCCATCATATTCTAAATGTGCTCGCAGTCAGCTGGGACCTGAAAGATTCGCTCGAAGCTCACGAAGAGGTTAAAAAGTGAGCAGAAAATGAAAACACCGGGTGTTGCCAGTGTTTTCCAAATGATTGCTCAGTCGTCTGGCACTGAAACCGGTGTCTGCTTGGGCTCCAGCCGATACATCTGTACCTCGGAAGTTCACTGTCAAAAGCAATTTGAATGTCAGAGGCGATCGTGTCATTAACGTGACAACCCAAACTTGGATGCTTTCACCTTTCTTCCCCGGTGTGAAAAAGAGGTAGAAAGAAACATCACAAACACATCGTGATGTGTTCGGACACATGTTTTTTCAATGAGATCTTCACGGCCGACAGGTCGACCCTGCCGATACTTGGATGCAGTTTTGACATTCGACATGATCCATCTCCTTTAATTTGTTAGCGTGATGCAGCTTTCATTCTTCATATTTCATGGAAGAAATACAAAAAGGGTTTATCGCCGCATGAAATACAGAGCAGGAGCTTTCCTGTGGGAAAGCAGCCTGGATTATCTGAGTACTCAATCTAACCAAATTGAACGCACAAATTGCAACGACACAGAAGTCCCGCTGACATCAGTCTCAAAAAGTGAGACCACGTCTGTGGGAAAAAGTGCATTTGGGGACAGCTAAGGTAAATGTAGGCACATTAAGTCTTGGCCTCAGCTCTAAGGTTGTTTGTGAAATTAGTGGATTGGGCGTGGAGCGAGCAAAGGGGGGATTTGAACCCACTCTATGAGGTAAACTTCAGGCCTAACAAGAGATATAGCAGCCTGACACCCCAGCAGATGTCTCATAATCTCAGGAGAACATCCTTGCTGTTTAATCTTAATTTCTTTTTCCTATATTCATAAACTGGTGGATTCCAAACCACTGTTGCTTCCTTGTTGCTCAATCTTACTACCAGCTGGGGCTGAAGGTGAAGTGCAGCAGTGCATCAATACTTAGTCAAAGAGGACAGAGTGCATTCAGTCAGTGTCCTCTATTGTGACAATTTCCTGCAAATGGCTCACATCTGCTCCAATGAAATTCCCCTGAAAGTCACGATTGTTTGATGTCAAGCTGTTTGATGTCAGTTTGGATTTATTTGGACAAAATGTGTCAGAAAAACAGATTGTGCTCAAAGTTCACGCCCTGCACGTTTTAGATTTTGCTCCATAAATCTGGTCAAAGCTCACCACAGATGCAGAAGAGCCCCATCTGTTGTGGCTGAATCTAGATCAAATGCAACTTGCAGACAAAATGATACAATATGAAGATCAGCGGGTCTTCTAGTCCTTTTGCCAAATTGTTAATCTTTATAACTATAAATAAATAATGCGGATGCTCAAAAGAGAAATAAAAAGGTTACAGAACAATTATGTTGCTAAAGTGTGAATGGTGCCAAGGAGCCATATGGAGCTGCTTCACATTTACTTAATAGTTACAGCTAGGCTAAATATAAGTAATGTAGTATAGATTTATAGCCTTCACCACACAAGCTACTTCTCATGAACGATTAGTAACTGGCAGATATAACAGTAGTGTACTAAACTGACAAAGTTTTTATCAGCCAGCTGTTATAGCTTATATTTTTTCTGCTTATATTGAAGTTCAAAAATTGACATTTGAAAAATATTGCCTATTAATGATTATTCCTTCAGCTGCTCCCTTTAGGTGTTGCCGCAACTGGTCTCATCCATCTCATCCCACTTCTATCTTTTTGTCACACAAGTCTTCCTTCACGGCTCCTTCAATGAACCTCCTCTGTGGTCTTCCTCTTTCCGTCCTGCCTGGGAGCTTTAGCATCCGTCTTTAGCATCCTTTGTTTAATATATGCACTATCCATCTTCCGCACACCTCAGCCTTGCCTCTATAATTTTGTCTCCAAACCACTCAACATGACCTGTCCGTCTGACACATTTCTAATCCTGCCCATCCTGGTAAGCTCTGCCACTTCCAGATCAGCCTCAGGACTTTTACCCATTGCCATCTCCAAACCATACATCATAGCAGGATTCCCTACCAGCTTGTAAACCTTCCCTTTCACTCTTGCTGCTATTCTTCTGTCATAAATCACCCCTGACATTAGTCTCCACCCACTCCACCCTGTCTCAGCGCTCTTATTCATCTCTCTTGTGCACTGTCCATTGCTTTGTATTCATTTGTTTTAAACTAATATTCCCCCCAAAGAGAGGGAGGATGCAATCAGTTCTGTTTGTCTGTCTGTTAGCAGTCTAGCATTCACAGTTTTCAAAATAGCATGTTCAGATGTTGCATGATGGTAGATACCAATAACAGTTCGAGCTAATTTAATTTAGGCCGTGGAGAGAGCTGTATAAGACGCTTTTTATTTCTTTTCAATACGACACACTACAACATCACAATAATGACATAACAGACTTACAGCCTCATCTGTGAATGCTGTTGTTTACCTTTTGATTTACCTGCTTATAGGAAATCAACAGTAATTCAAATAAATACTTCTTACAACCAAGTTATGCTGAAGAGCATCTCTGAATGCACAACCTTAAAGCAGATGGGCTACAGCAGCAGTCCCCAACCCCCGGGCCTCGGACCGGTACCGGTCCGCGAGTCCTTTGGTACCGGGCCGCGAGAGTTGAGGCTCAGGTGTGAAATGTATGGTTTTCAGGGTTTTTATCGGTTTTCAGCGTTAGTTTGTTATCGTTTTTATCGTTTACTCGGTTTTCCTGGGTCTTTTCACGTGTGTTATGAATAAATCTTCTTTTTTTCAGTACCGGTACTAGTTTTATTTTGTTGTATTTATCCGCGACACCTTAAAGGCCGGTCCGTGAAAATATTGTCGGGCATAAACCGGTCCGTGGCGCAAAAAAGGTTGGAGACCGCTGGGCTACAGCAGCAGAAGACCACACTGGTGCCACTCCTGTCAGCTAAGAGCAGGAAACGGAGGCTACTGTTCACATGGGCTCACCAAAATTAGACAATAATAGATTGGAAAAATGTTTCCTAGTCCTTGTGTTTCAATTTCTGCCACAAGATTCAGATGATAGAATCAGAATTTGGCAAAGTGCATGCATCCATCCTGCCATGTTTCTACAGTACAGGCCGGTGTCAGTGGTCTAATGTTCTGAGGGATATTTTCTTGGCACACTTAGGAGCGCTTTGTACCAACTGAGCATCATTTAAATACCACATCTAACCTCAGTATTGTTACTGACCATGACTGTGACCATACCATTATGACCACATTGTTATACAGTATTACTCCTGATAGCTGCTTCAAGCAGGATAAAGTGACATGTCAGGAGGAATAAATAAAATGTGATGGAACGGGAGAATTAAATGGATGTGGAGCAACTAAGTCGATATGAAACAAGCACCTTGTTGGATCTTTACCTTACATGAATAAGTAAGGCAGTTCTACGGGCAAAAGCAGGCCCAACTTGCCACTAGTAAGGTATACCTAATGATATGGCCAGTGAGTGTATTTATGTCCAAATACAAGAAAAATGGACACTCCAATGTTCTGCTAATTAAACTTTAGCATTGTAATAGTATCTACATTATTTCCAGCCTGTTTTTCTGTGTTTTTAATTAACTGTGTTTTCTGAGGCTGTCTTTTGCATAAAGACAGCCTCCAGTCTCTAGAAGTCCTTCATATAATCATGTTCACACATGTTCCTTATGTGTGAAAGGAAACATGTAAGCATTCCTGGGAAAAATAGAAGTGTTTAAAAGAGCAACAAAATCTAATTAGAAAATTAGAAGTTATGTGTAAAATCAGTAAAAACATCATCATCACATTTAACCCAGACACTGGATCCCAGTGCTCTAGGAACACTTACGTTTTGCTTTCACCATTTGATATTGTTTACATCCATTGAGATGTAAAATATATTTGGTTCCATTTTTTGCCAACAGCAGTGCACACTTTACACGCACCTACACTGCCACAAAAGGGTGGGATAGGTTTAAAACACAATTACAGGTCAAAATAAAACCTTACACAAACGGGGGAGATTGTGTTTCTTTATAACTGCATCTCCATCTTTACATGGCCTCCAATTTCAGCAGATTCACAAATTATTTTACTAGTTAAGGTATTTAGTAAATTTTTCTGAAGGAAACCACTAGCATAGAATTGATAAAAACAATATATGCAATATGACAGCGAGCACAGAAGGACGAGGTCTAGTGTATTCACATTTGGTGAATTTGGGATTCATCTACACACATCCCTGAAAGACAAAAAGAAACTCGCTGATATGATACTTCCACTCAGTGAAACACAACCCACCCCAGATTTCATTAGCTAACGTGAATCTTCTTTGGGATCTCATTGCCACAACAGTTGGCCTGCCAAGGCTGTCGTTGGAGATGACAGAAAAGTCCTGGTCTGCTGTTTTTCTTCAAGAATAATGTGTTATGTCTTCAGCAAGTGGCTTCTGTAAGGCGATTTGACTGCCCACACTCCCTCTTGCCCCTTGACTTTTCCCTCATTTTTCCAAGTAGGCCACATAATTTAGGTCTGTAAAACTGGCTACAGTTAAAATGCTTGGTAAATCTCCAAGTCTGACTACTGAGCGCAGACTCCTGACAGACGCCGACCACACCTGTGCCGTTCACACAGCCGTTATTTAGTGTTCTATGGATGCTTCACACCAGTGCAAGAGATTAATAAAATCTATTTAAAACACTTCAAGCTTCAGTGCTGTACAATGTAAAACAGTATGGCTTTGTGGCAGTGTGTGAAAAAGCAAACACTAACTTGAAAATGGTTACTAGCTAAAGTTCATGTTTGGAGTCTATATTTCACCGCGTACAAAGAGTTAAATGTTTAATAGCCAGATGAGGGCACACTGACAGATTCTATTAGGAGGCTGTTTTCGACGCGTGCAATATTCACAGTGTTTCTGACAATCCCCCCACCTCCCCCGACTGAATAATCTGAATTATGTCTTTTCATTTGCCAGGACCTAATGGTGCGCTAGCACAGCTTGAATTCCTGTTAGTCCTGGCCTGAGCAAAAACTAACAGAGAGGTATTTACATTTAGGGCTCTGAGAGTACTTCTCCATGTGGCACAAAGGTCTGACGGTAAGAGAAGTGACCTTGTGGTCAAAGGGTGGCATTTTGAATAAGTGAAGCAGCTGCACTAAAAAGAAAAAAAAAGAGAAAAAAAATCTCCCCGTTGCCTCGACCCTTCAAAGGCTCTTGAGCAAGGCACTAATGTTACAGCTCCAGTAGAGATGGTCGGCAGCATGAAATAAACGAGCAGCTGCTTTGCAATCTTTGCTCTCAATCTACAGATAAGTTGAAAAACATGTCATGATTTTGTAAGGTCTGTGAACTGGATCCTATAGGCTCGCGTAGTCAAGGATTCATATTCCAGCAACATTAACAAACCTGCTAAAATATTAGCACTTGATCAGAGTGCATGTTTAGCTAAATGATTATTAGTTTTATTCACATAATTTTAACAAGTCAGACAGAATGATGACTCAATAGTTGATATTTATTTGATGATATTGATATATTTGATATAACCAGGTATTTTGCTAGTACCTGTTAAATATGAAAAGAAGCTTTTTGAGTCAAGTATCTGTATTTAAACTCTAAAGCTGGTCATTCTTGGCTTTGTGGCTTGCTAGCATTGTCATTTTTAGTAGTGTTTGGGTTAGGTAAGTTTGAAGTGTTTAGCTGACGTAAGCACGCTATAGAGAGATAGCATAGCAATGCTTATCAGTTTTGCCTTGTAGCAACCTGGCTATCTCACTGATGCAAGATGAATGTTATCATTTTTTTTCTGTGTGAGTAAAAATGATAATAATACTTTTGTTGTTACAATCAGACCTAGATTTATTTTAATGTCACCAAGGAAATAAAGCTGCAGTAGCAGACTAGTGTAAAGCAAACCGAGTGTTAGACTTGTAGGTAGGTTGTAGTTTAAATTTTTTTGGCTTTTCCTTTCCTTGACATTGGCAGCAGGACTCTATGTGATGACATCTCAAGTACTGATTGGCTGAGGCAGATGTTATCCCATGAGAATCATGCAAATGTTGGTCTCCACAGGACAAGAAAAACCACTTGGCTAAATCGGGATGTGCACTTCTTTGAAAAAGAAAGTTAAACATGTCAAACAAAGCAGTCTCACAGCATTTTAGTTTAAATCTAATTTCATTGCATTTCTACATTAAATTTCAAGGCTTGACATCTTTCCCCCTTGTATAGAGATCTATTTCAAAACACAGGTAACAGGTGAAGTCAAGTTGAGTTGTATGGCTCCAGGTGGTTGGATGTCTGAGCTACAAAAACAACAACCAAACCCCTGAGCAGCAGTGAAGAGTCCAGCAAGAGATTCATATGTTCTGCATTTCTGCTTTACGGTAACTAAATATGCTGTTGGAGCTCCTCTCTTTACTTAGACTGAGTGCACAGAGGCATCTACATATAAAATCTCTTTTCTCGTAGCAATAAGTGAACACTGCAAAAGAAAATGAGACTCTCCTTGTGCGGCTTCATTAATGGAACTTAGACAAAAGCACCACACACGGCAACGTGCCGACTGAGGAGGGATAACGATGGCGACTCGAGTTTCGGATTTCTGACCACTTGTCCTGAACTCCACAGCAGAAGTCTCTCATGGAGAGAGGGTGCGATGACAAAATGCCCATAAATGCAGCAGGAGGATAATGAGTGTATTTAGGTTAAATGGTCTGGAGAATCACACAGGGATACACAAACACTGCTTTAAGCTAATTACTCCCTAGATAACTTGTAAGAAATAATAACAATGATTTATTTGTACAGCAGGTTTTCAAAAACAGCTCCAAAGTGGTGCAAACACAAGACGTCATGCAACATTGATAAAACAAAAAAAGAAACTAATGGTTTGTTTGCTAGAAAAAACAAATAAAAACCTTTAATTTATGCAGAAATTAAAAAAAAAAAAGAATAATTTTCCTTCCTACGTGTGGTCACGTATTAAATTTGTTTATTTGCGGTACGCTCTGTACTGTAAATTATTACGTTATGCTCGTGGCTTGGACTAATGAATAATGGATTTCCATGACGTTTGATCAAGAGCAACAAAGCCATTAATCAACTGATGAATGGAGCTAAAGAACAGTTACAACTCAGGTAATGCAGAGCCTTAAACTGGGGCCACCAACAAGGCTTTTTAGTGGTGTTATTTTCAAATTAAGTGTGCATAGAATAAGTACAGGTTATTAAAGCTCTGGACAGCCAGTTGCAGCTTGGCAGGCTGTGGGCAGTATTAAAACAATGCACAGGGCAATTATGCTCGGCCTGGCTATTAAAAAAGCTACAGATGTGTTCATACTAATCACTGTGGTTATGTTACCCTCCATTTTCTCCTCATTTTCTTCTTCGCCACTCAGTCTTTTCATACGAACGTGGGTTGAATGCATGTAATTGTTAAAACCATTTATGTTTTAACTAAAATTGCACTTTAGTAGTATTTTCTGAGACAATTAAAGCCCGTTGTGAACTGCTCTGATAAAAAAGCTTGATATGAGTTGTGCACATTTACTATTTAACCTTTAGCAGTCAGTGCCATTTCTCTTGATTTATCTTGCTTTTGTTCTACTTCTCTTGTACAGGTTTTGATATGTGAATTTGCAAATTTATACTTCTTTTCATTTGTTTCTTTGTGAGTGCTTCTCTGGAAAAGCAATTGGCCACTTTTGGGACAAAATAAAACTGAATCTTGAAGTATAAAATATTACCAGAAACACTGTGGGATCCTCTATGATCCAAATATAAATTTAAATCAAGAGGTTTTATGTCAGCCTTTGGCGTTCTTCTCTTTCATTGTTGCATACATGCATTGAGCACATGTATTGTACTACTGTGTGACAATAACATCAATTATCCAGTAATATGACTTGTTTTGTAATATAGCTTGGCATATAAGCACACGGGGACAATGTGTTCTTCACAGAGCAATCTATCATGTTTACACCACTTTCCACCTTTCCGATAATAGACCCTTATTTAGTTAATATGCCTACAGACGTTTTCAGTGGGAAACCCCTAAATTCTGTTCTATAATCTGATGATAGGATCAGCTGATTTTCTGCAGCTCACTTGCTGTAAAAACAGTGTAAGTTCTAGGTGGATTGCTCTTGATGAAAGAAGCATGGTCTAAAAGTCATTTATTGGCTGTGAAACCTCTAAATGTGTAGATTTGTTTTTCTCAGGTCTAACGTTACATATTAAAAGGTTTGAATAAGTTCCCTGTTGATTTTCTAGTTCAGTCTAATGTGTGCTGTGTCACAGTATGAGTTTATACCGAATCCACAAGATTTTATGAAATGCTCCACAAAAACACTTAACAAACAACAGGAAAAACAACACTGAAGGTAATGAGTCTAGATTCTAGATTTCCTTTTCACTATTCATTAATGTGAAGACAAAGTTTTCAGGTTACACCCTTACTGCTTACGTAAGAATTAAGAGGGGAAGTAGCAGCCACGAGCTGTTCATCAAATGAATTTCAAATTCAAATTCAAATTCAAATTTTATTTGTCACGTACACAGTCATACACAGTACGATATGTAGTGAAATGCTTGGACAACTGCTCGTGACCTAAAGAGAACAAAAAAGGAAAAGGCTATGAATAAGATAGGAAATAAATATGAAAAATTAAAAAGGGTAAATTTAACTAGGAAGGAATAAAATATAAATTAAGGTTAAAAATGAAATAACTGTACAACACAAATTAGAATGAAGGGTAAATTTAACTGGGAAGAATAAGATAAATATATAAATTAAAGTTGAAAATAAAATAACTGTACAACAAAATACACAATACACAATATAGAACTATATAAGAATGTATGAAGGAATCTAAATATAAATAAATATATACACAATAACAGCAGCTGTACAAGTATTAACCGGAAATGAAGAATATAGTGACCAGTGTTGTGCAAAAACAATGTCCAGAAAGTCCAGTGTGTGTGTAAGAACCATATGTGTGGGTCAGTACTGTGTGGTGGTGTGATTGAGAGACCGTATCGCCTGCGGGAAGAAGCTCCTCCTCAGTCTCTCTGTGTTGGTCTTCAGGGAGCGGAATCGCTTTCCTGACCTCAACAGAGAGAACAGTCTGTTGTTGGGATGGCTGAGGTCCTTCACGATCTTCCTGGCCTTAGTCCAGCACCGCCTGCTGTAGATTGAGTGCAGGTCAGGAATTTGAGTAACCTACTATTTAACATGCTAACTGAAAACTGTAAAGTTCATGATGGTACAGTTAGAAAAAGACTGAATAAGTATGGCTTGTTTGGAAAGATTGCCAAGAGAAGAACACGGTAGCACAGCTTAGGTTTGTAAAGTTGCATCAGAACAAACCCCAAGACTAGTGGAACAATGTCTTCTGGACAGACGAGACCAGTGTGAAGGTGTTTGGCCATAATGCACAGCACCATTTCTGGCAAAAACCAAACACGGCATATCAGCAGAAACGCCTCACTCCAACTGTCAGCATTGTGGTGGAGCCCATGGTGATGATTTGGGCTTTTTTTTCAGCAACTGGAACTTTGCAATCATTGAGTTGAACATGAACTCATCTGTATTTCAAAGTCTTCTAGAAGCAAAAGTGAGGCCATCTAAAACTTGGCCTTAATTAGATCATGCAAAAGGACAACGATCCCAAACACGACAGCAACTCTACAACAGAGTGACTGAAAAAGAAACGAATTAACGTGTTGCAACAGCCCAAATTAAAGTCCAAACCTCAACCTGTTTTAAATGCTGCGGTACGACCTTAAGAGAGCTGTGCATAAATGGATGGCTGCAAACCTTAATGAACTGATGCATTGTTGTTAAGAAAAGTTGGCCAAAATTCCTCCACATTGATTTGAGACGCTGATAAAGTCACACAGAAAACAATCACTTCAACTTGTTACCTCTAAAGATGGTTTTACAAGCAAAAACATTGATCCAAAAATCGCCCTCAGATATATTACATTGACAGTTTTCATTGATTAAAACTTAAGAACTGAAAATTGTGTTATATCAATAACTACATATTAAATCTTGTAATGGCACAATGTAAAAGTAAGTAAAATTAAAGTGCTCAGTGATTTTTGCCAGTGACTTAATGCCTTTTAGCAGTGAAGTTCTTCACTGGCTCACTCGGTGGATTCACAGTACATTAGTTCACACAGAGATTCCATTTAAAGACACAGGTGATTAAACTTCGTGTAGCCTTTGCATTGCATATAAATATACTGTAAACTTGTATGTAATGTTACCACATGGATTAGCAACAAATGGAAAGCAAGGCTGAACTTCAGGGAGAATGAATGGTGATACATGTACAGTACTTACTGATGTTAGTTCTGTATAAATTAGGGCATTTGGGCAATGATGTAACCCACATCAATAAGGTATTGACAACAAATGACACGGTCACTGATAAATGAACCCAGCCTCCTCTGTTTAGGAATGTAGGCTACGACAGGAATGAAGCTTCTAGGTAACTGAACAGAAACAGTACATGGTTAGTATCCTAACCTATCCGCTATAAAGATGCCAAACACTGTTAAGATTCACTTTGTTACTTGCAGTAAGGGTATGTCTTACTGTCCTATGTTTCAAACAGTGGCTTAAAGAAAACCAGATCCGTTGTCTTGATCTGATTGAACGGTGGATGGAATTAGCTAGTAGCTAGATTTCTCTTAGGAGATTAATGTTTTTTTAATCAGAATACGATTTTTTTAATACATGACCCCTAACAGATAATTTTAATTAAACTACACTAAAAAAAATGACAAAATACAATAAAAAATACAACAAAAAACCACATCAGTTGTGCATTTGTGTATTTGGCTAATACATGAGCAAAAATCTCAAGTTAAGAATATATATAAAGAAAGCTTCTTGCTTTGGTTTCTATCATTGACAGCAGCTGAACATGTTCAGCTTTGAGTGGCATCACAGAAGACAGACGTTTGACGACTGTAACATCAGAAAAACTCACTTTGAAACTGTCGTCGTGACCTGCTGCAGCACAGAGTGTGAGGGACGATGGAACAAAGTCTGTTTCTAACTCCTGTGCGCTAATTATTTTCACCTACAGAGCAGTAATTTCTTCACAGGTCTGAGCAGTAAAAGCATAAGAAAGCATTTAAAGCGTTGAAGCATTGAGACTCTGCTGTAAAACCGTAAGCCAGCTGGATTCAACCGACTTTACAAGTCTGCACTGTGCCATTAAATTAAGTGTTGCGCTGTATACTCAAAAATATTTTGTTTTAAAGTAATTGACTCGGTCGGGAAAAAGCATGAATCATTGTCAGATTTGCTGAATTCTTGAGGTGACACACAGATATACAACATTAATAGCACCTAATCTGTATTATGTTTCATATGTTGCTGAAATTTCCCTCGATTCAACTCAAATTATACATTTGCCAGTAAAAAAAGCAACACAACAGATGTGAAGTAACTCTCATGATCCTTCTCAATCTTCATAAAGATTACAAATGGCTACATGATTTAAAAATTAGATAAAAAGCAGGAATCCATCTGTAAAGAGACATGACTTCATACAAACTGGAACGTAAGATCTACTCCAGTATTCCATATTTACTTCTGTTTGGTTCAAAACATTCAGGGGTTTAATTGGCCACGGTCGATACGGTTGCTGGGTTTAATTTCCACGTGTATGATGTCACACACTGGTAAGACCCGAGATGTGCCAGCAGTGACAACTCTGGATGACTAATCTTTTACGTGCCGCTGCCAGAAGCCGAGGGAAACAGCAGCAGTGTGCCTACCAACTTAAAACACTGCTTAGATTTTCTTGGAACTAGTGTGTTTTCGTTGAGGATTCCCATTGGATGCTTTAAATCAGAGAACTTGTCAGCAAACGTGTTTATGAGGCAGAGAAATGCTGAAGGTATTCCAGATTTAAGTTGTGCATTTCTTCTCATGGACGATGAAAATGGTTTTTATAAATCAAACTTTGTTGGCATTTTAGAATAAAACTTTTTAAAGTAAAACGAGTCCGCTCAGTCTGTCTCTAATTATTCGATACCTCTGGGGGATGAAAATGGTGGCTAATGACTTTAAAATATGTCAGCTGCAAAGACTAACAAGAGCTACAACACCACACTGGATAAAAATACAAAATACACAGAAAGGATTAAAAGAAGAAAAAATACAACCCTACTTTTAAAAAAGTCAGGACGCTCTGCAGAATACATATTAAAAACAGAATACAGTGACTTGTAGATCTCATAAATGTTTCACATTAGAATACACAATAGAACATAGAAAACATATAAATGTTTAAACTGAGGACATTTGAGCACATTTTGATTTTGGTGGTAGGAAGAACATTTGGCTACCACTGTGTAGCAAGTCTGGGAACTGAGGAGACCAGCGAGTGGACTTTTGGAAGAGGAATGTTGACTCATTCTTGTCTGTTACAGGATTATGTCTGCTCAGCAATCCTGGTTCTTCTTTGTCGTACTTTTTTGTTTCATGATGCACCACATTTTCAATCAGTGATCGGTCTAGATTGCAGGCAGGCCAGTTCAGCACCTGGACTCTTCTAGCCTTGTTGTTGTAGTATGTGGTTTATCATTGTCTTGCTTAAATATGCAAGGCCTTTCCTGAAAAATACACCTGGATGTGAGCATATGCTTTAAAATCAACAGTGTTGGGGAGTAACGGAATACATGTACCGCCGTTACGTATTTAAAATACAAAATATGAGTAACTGTATTCCGTTACAGTTACCGTTTAAAAAGGTGGTATTCAGAATACAGTTACTTTGTTGAAATAAAGGGATTACACGGCGGTATTTTCCTGTTTGATATGTTCAGCTATGCCCTCTCTAGTTTTGGTAATTCCACGCTGGTGGAAACCCAAACAAAACATGCATTAAGAGGCTCAAATGCCCGTGTCTCAATCGCACGTCTCACAATGACCTTTTTTTTGTTGCCAACTTTCATTCTTTCATAGATGTCTAAATTAGTCATGATACCTTGTAACCAGTTTTTCCATGAGCTTCAGACGATTTCATGAGGGTAACATGAAAATTTCACATGTTGTGCAGAACAGGAAATAGTCCTCTTGAGATTCGCACTCACAGCTGACATACTGTATGTGGTTTAGGCTGCCTTGATTGAACATGAGGAAGGTAGGAAACGTAAATGTTAGCTCCTCTGTTGTCACACTGGTTTAATCTCATATTGCACAGAATTCATATTTGAATGCTGAGAGTTTAAAGATATTTTCACCTCTGTTGGGTGAGTCCTAAATTTAGGGTCGCCAGAGCATGTTAAGCAGCTGATGCGGAGAAATCAGTATCACTGGGTATCAGACCTCATTTCTTTTCTGCTAAAGGCATAAAGCAACTTTGGAGTAATGATGTGGGCAAAATTTTGAATTGGACCTGAAAATCAGTCTTAATCAAATGTGGAACTCTACAGCATCGTACATTTTAAGATGCATAATAAACCCGTTCTCTGTGTTCAACACCTGCGCAGAGACAGTGATCCTTCACTCAGAGGACATCCGTACAAAGACTTCTCTCATAATTGATTTCCTAAAGGTGGGATTTCTCTGCCACGAGCTGTAAATTAGGATGCAAATTATCTGCAGCTGAGGTTACTTAGTGCAAAAACTCAGTCTACTCCTAAAGGGATTTTATTTTTCCACTTTGCAAAGATGAAAAAAACATGACTTTTTCACACTGTAATGCTGTCTTTAATTCATACATGAAGCAAGTACTGACATTTTAAGCGTCTGTTGATGAGTGCAGAACAGTTGCAGTAGCAGGTGGGAATGCTGTAGATACCTGACGCTCTGTGGAGCTGTAATAAATTCACTGAGACGAGAGTCTGAGAATCAGTGCATGTGGCCTCTTTTCATGTGTGCAGTTTGAATGGAAGTAATTCTCTGGGTCTTTTCAATACGCCAGCTTTGAAGCTGAACACAGTCATCAGTGATTATTTCACGTGTCATATTGGTGTCACTCTTGGCATGGCGATCTCAGTCCAGCTAAAATACCCTAACTGATAAAAATGACTTCAGATAGCATGGTGCGCATGGAAATGGTTACTGTCTGTGATGATCCCTGTACCTTTCATCTAACGCCAACAGCTGGTTAAAAAGAGAAGGATGTACTGTGTCATGTTTCGGCTGTGTGCAGGCAGGAATTGGACCCAAACGCAAACTCACTGGAAACAGGACTGAACTCAAAATGGCAGCTTTTATTGCTGAACACAAAAGTCTACAAAACCTAAACTAGGAAGAATCTAACAAAACACACACAGGGAGCCACAGGGAGAAACACACAACATGAGGGAGATCGCGACACAGAGACACAGAGAAACAGAGAAACACAGGGCTTAAATACACTGGGAAATAACGAGGGGAATGAGAAACAAAACCAAAATGTCCATCACAGCAAAAAATAGTCAAACACAAAATGTCCATGAAAGGCACAGGGGCCCTGGAAACCATTCAAAACAAAACAGGCGGGCCAATAACAACCATGGGTTGCAGGGAATAGAATCCAGACACATAGTTCAGGGGGCCGACCCCGGTTCCGACAGTACAGAAGCCAAGGGGAAAACACTTCAGGGGGCCGACCATGCGGACGGCAATGGCGGCAACGTGGAAACACTTCCGGGGCTGCCCTCAATAGCGATGACGTCCGGCTAGTGGCCTGGAAAGTGGCCGGCGATTCTGAGGTGCAGAACGTGGCCCGGGCAGCAGTGTGGCAGCCACAGGACCTGACGAGGCAGGACCAGACGACGGAGGTGGCTGGACGGCTCCTCGGGCCCTCCAGCTGACGAGGCATGCGGCTGGAGCGGTTCTCCTGAAACCCCAGCTGATGAGGAAGGTTGCTGGTGGGGCTCTCCAGAACCCCCAGCGGATGAGGCAGATGGCGGCGTGGGAGCCGCGGAATGCTGGATGGGATCACTCGAGCTTCCAGCAGGGGCAGATGCAGGGGCAGAGGGTATTGGGAACCCCCGGCTGAATGTTAAGCTGACCAGGTGGGTGAGTGTGTAGCTGACTAGGAGACTGAACCGCTATAGGGGCCTGAACAGCGGACTGAACTGAGGGTGACTGCACTAATGGTTCAGGTGCAAACAGAGCTGCTGCTGATGGAGCAAATGGCAACAGGAATGGGCTTGTGTTTTTTTATGCCAACTTTAGGTGCTAAAGTTGCCAACAAATATTTAATACTGTGTTAAAACCAACTATATTCAAACATGAAGACTGATGAAACCCAATTATTTCCTTATTAAACAAAAGAAGACATCTTTCTGTTATTACCTTATGGTTTTAATAATAATGGATTGGATTTATATAGCGCTTTTCAAAGCACCCAAAGCGCTTTACAATACCACTATTCATTCACTCTCACATTCACACACTGGTGGAGGCAGCTACAGTTGTAGCCACAGCTGCCCTGGGGCAGACTGACAGACGCGAGGCTGCCATATCGCGCCATCGGCCCCTCTGGCCAACACCAGTAGGCAAGTAGGGTAAAGTAGGGACACAACGACCAGGACAGAGAGCCCAGGGATCGAACCGGCGACCTTCCGGTTACAGATGCGATTCCCAACCCCCTGAGCCACGGTCGTTTTAACTTGTTTTACAGTGATACAGTCTTCAGCAGATGACATCAGCTGATTTGCTGCAGTGCATGTGACTTGCAATGAGTACAAGTCAATATATCATGTCAGGGAAAATATTCAGTGTCAGGATGTTTGTTTTAAAAGTTTTGACAGCATATTATTACTGTGGTATTAATCTTGGAACAATCTGATCTGTTTCATGAATGTATATCTGCTGTATTAAAGCTTGTGGGAACACACCGAGGATGTTGTAAATGTACAAAAAAGCATTTAAAATGGCTAGTAGTGTGGATTTTCTCTTTATACAAATACAGGATGTGACCTTTGGGGGATATTGTTGGTAGCAATTAATCACTGTCATCTTTAAGGTCGTAAAAAAGTAATTATCAGCGTGATTCTGATTTCAATTTGGCACAGATATAGGATGGGGAGTTCCCCCATATAAGGAGTTGTCTGTGATCACCAATTGTCCCTGCGAGCCAGGAAGTATAAAAACCAATCGGTTGTAAAACCACTGTTTTTAAGAGATTGCATGAGAGTCATGGTGGGTTGGCAAAGGGAAAACGTCTCATCTTACAATAATGAGTCGAAATATTTCTGCTACAGTAAACATGAATATAAACAACATATTGAATTTGTCAGCATACATTTCACGAGTATTTCCTTAAAACTGGAGAAACTTGAGGCTGTACACAAGCTGCAGTACTTTCCATCTCTTTCTCTTCTGCTGCTCGCAGCTGCAGTAGCTGTTGAATGACTTTCGCACACAAACAGACATGCAGACAGTCGCTCACTCTCTCGCTCACACACACACATACAGGATCAGGACACCTTGAATTCCAGTTATGTTTAACAGAGATTCTTCTGTGGTGTTTTGGTTGGACAGACGGGACTTCTCTCAGGTTTTTTTTGACATTTTTGATTGATGAACTTCTTGGGATATTGGATGTCTGGTTAATTAGAAGGCTGAAATGAGCCACTGGAAAATAGTCTGTGTTGCCTTTGGTTTCCCTCCTCTCTTCTTGTGATACGAGCGCCACACATCATTCTCTTCCCCCGCTATGACTGAGCTTTCCCAACATCCAACTTATTCAGTGTGTCAAATTAAATATCAGAAATATACCCTGAAATATTACCCTAGCACATTTCCACTGAAATGGAAATTAATAGTATGAAGAAACATTCTTTAAATACCTTTTTAGCCATAAAAATTGTTGGTGGTAACCATAAATGATACATGCATGATATATGTTAAATATCGGAATCATTTCTTTTCTATGCAGGCTCTAATTGAATAGCTTTGCTTCCCAGAGCGCAGTTGTTCATTGTTTTATTCCTGGTGGAAAACTGAAATTTCATAGTTATGGTCTAACCTGCCTTTATATTTCTAAAGTAATAACCTGAATCAAATGAGGAATGTAAGATTAACCTTGTTTGAACCTGGTCTAAGTTAAGACTTAACACTAGCAAACTTCATAATGATATTAGATATAAGTTCATTAGAGCTAAGTCATTGTCTTCTTTTTACAGCTCCATCTCACCCTTTCCTTTGCATCCTCTTCTGTCACACCAAACCACTGCATGTTCTCCTCACTCGCTCCTCCCTCTTTTCCTCTTACCTCTTGTAAAACTTCCCTTTTACACCTTTTGCCATTCTTCTGTCTCAAATCACCCTGGCAGTCGTCTTGTAATTACTGCCAAGTAACAGACTAATAAAAAAACAGTAATATTACTCCCCAAAACTAAAGCACTAACTACTTGGACAGGCTGTACCTTATAACAGGCCACATTATTTGTCAGATAATTTCATTAAAAATGCTCCAAAAGACTCTAACTCATCTACCAGCTACATGTGCCTATTTAAGCCGTGAGAAAACTTGAGAAAGCAGTAGATTTTTCTATCTATATTTCCCCTGCCCACTGCAATTAGTGCAGCTGGTTAGCTTAAACTGTCAGATACTCTTCCTTTTCCCCCATGAAACACTACAAATGCACAGCTTGGATCACATCGTCTTCCCTTTTGCTGGAATGCAAACAGAAAACAGGCTTTGAAAAGGTATGTTGTTCTCACAGGGGCTCAGTAGTGGGCGGTTAGGCTCAGGAAGTCCTCCTTCTTTCTCTGGTCCACAAGTGCCTACTGTTATTCATCTCACCTGTCAGTGGTTCTGTTGTTGTGGTAGCTGATCGTTACAGGCTAATATCTCATTTCTTATTGTTTTCTCCACAACTGCTCCCTAGAAAATAAAGGATAGAAACAACGTCACCTGTCACCATCTGGTCTATGAAATTACTGACGACAGACAGCCGTAAACCACTTGGCACCATTTTCTCTCAGTATATTATTGTATTCCCAAACCTACACCACAAGACTGAAAGATTTATGAAGTGAGACAGACTGAAAAGGATGAGTTTAGTGTTGACCTGTGCTAACATATGGAGTTTACCACAGGAGAGTTACACAACACTTTATGCATGAAGACGGGCCCAATAAAAATGCAATTTGTCACTTCAGGTTCAGCTTTATTCTAGATTTTTTATTCTGGGGAAACCTGCTGAGGTTTAACAGACTTTCGATATGAGCAGCAACGGCCGCGGCGGCTAGATGTCATTAACTCAACTACTTCCTCTGTCAGGTACATTACACTCCATTTATTTGTGTCTCATAAACGTCTAATGTGTTAACAGCCTGGCGTATTTGGTGACACCTGGACAGATACGCTTACCCAAAGAAAGCACACTTTGTCAATTAGAAGGTGCATACTGACTCTGAGCTGAAGAGAAGTCTCTCTGTTCCCTTTTTCTCACACTGGCAGAGAAAGAACAAATACCTCGGCCATGTGTTACAAATCAAATGGAAATGATGGAATTAAAATGAAATGGGGCACTGAGATAACCATTTAATTAGCGCTTGTGGTAGCGATCAGGATGAAATCCAAGAGTAAAATCGTGACTGTTGCTTGACTACTCCTTATCCAATCTGTCCTTTCAAAGGACTCATTTCACGCCTGTTATAACGCTACAGCACCTGGTGCCTTATGAGGATATGGATTTCTTATATGAAAATTTAGATTAGATTGGATTTTAGTGGTTTCCTATCCACTCAGCTTTAAGACGCCAACGCCCAAATAAAGAATGTTGACAAATTGAGAAAAATCGACTTCCTCTGACTGCACACTTCACCGGCCGGTGTTAAGTTTTTACACCCTTTGGATTTAAAGAGCCATGAAGGTATTCAGGAGTACCAGGGGACGACCTGAAGGAAAATAAAGAAATCTTTCACCTCAGCCTAAACACGGGTGCACACATAGTAGCAAAGGCACATAAACAATGTGAAGTTGGACTGATCGCACAGTTTCAATCAGGCCGCGTAGCCAAAACACAAATGTAAAGCTTTCCGGGAGTCAGGGGCAGGGCCTCCTGAAGCAGCTGAAGTGCTTAGAGTCTTGTCACATTTACAGTGTATGTTTATAATCATCACCTCCCCGACTTGATGAAAGGACAATTAACAAGATGGTGACTATCACGCTCATAATTCGGCCGACGTGTTTCTCTCTCATCAATTTCCCATTTGCAGTTTGCTCAGAGAAAGTATTTGTCTGTTTGAAAACAGGAAGTGGGTTCACAGAAAAGGGCCTCCCGAGTCTGAGAGCTGCCAGACTGAAGGGTTGCAAAACTTAACCAGAACAGGATAGGAATGGATTGTATCTAACTGGATTTTATAATCTGTGACATGCCATAAACATATCACCAGTGGGTTTTTTTTTTTTTTATTAAAAGTGATAAGACCATTGTATTTTACTTCTGCTGAAAAGGCCCAGAGACTTTTTTAAAACTATTTTCAGTTTTTTTATGCTGCCAAGGCGAGCTTAGGCCAAGGAGGCTGTGATATGTGGCTCTGGTGTGTACTGGATAGTTGTTTTTATAGAATTAAACATTCGATGCAGGCAATAGGGGAATACTGTGAGTGAAATAAGCGCTTGTTTTCTTTATAAAACAATAAAGTGTTCCACTGAAGTGTTTAAAGTCAACGCCTACAGTCTGGTCAAAAGAAAGCTTTAGAAGTCATTGCAGTTCTGCAAAAAACTAAGTACACCCTTACTGCTTTGACAGGAATTAAGAGGGTTAGTAGTTAGCCGAGTGCTGCTAATCAAATGCTCTTGATTAAGTGATCATCAGCAAGTGTGGGCAGCCCTATAAAATCAGACATTTTGACTGGCCTGAAGCATTCAGGTGTGTGTCAACACAATGACACAATCTACCCATGAGTTGGCATCACAGCAAATTCAGATCATTTTCACAGAAACTGCAAAACAAAACAAAACAAGCTTGTTGGGATGGGTTGCCATAGCAGCAGAGCTTACTGTAGGTTTGCACAGCTGCATCTGTTCAAAGCACCAAACTTCAGGGAAAAATATCCTTTGGACAGACAAAACCAAAGTTGAGGTGTTTGGCCATAATGTAGAGCTCCACATTTGACAAAAAACAAACACAAACACCTTAAATTATTTAGTGGTGGAGGGCTGATGATTTGGGGTTGTTTTCAAGCCACAGGATCTGGTCAAGTTCACATCTGATAACTAAATGTTGACCTAAATTGGGTCATGTGACAGGACAATGACCCTAAGCACAGCAACAAACCAAAAACAGAATGGCTGAAAAAGAAAAGAATAAGGAGCTCCTTTTCCATTAGTACCTACTCGGTTCGCCACAGTTTTCAGGGTTTAGGTCATAGTACCGAGTACCAGGTACTTTTTTAGTAGCTGCTTGCCCGGGATTCCAAGCGATTTGAATGTGACTTCATCAGACTTGGCTGGTCAGTAGCATCACTCGATGAGTTCACAGGAAATGGCTACAAAAAGCAACACCGTGTTACTCGAGTTTGATGAAAAGCCACAGATCCCAAGCAGTAGGTATATTCTTGCCTCGACGTCCACCTTTTTTGTAGCATTCTTGTCGCTATTAATTGCGTCGCAGGACACTCGGACGTACCATAAGAGAGTTCAGAAACCCAATGAACCAAAGTAATAATATGAAAAAGAGAGGGCCAAAATTCCTCCCCACTGAGGTGAGAGGATTAATAAAGTCACACTGCGGTGGATGTAGTGCCAAGGGTAGAGCAGTTCATTTGTTTATTTGAAAGGTTGGTGGTTCGATCCCTGCTTGTTCTAGTCTACATGCCAATGTTTCCTTGGGCAGAGATACTGAACCCCAAGTTGCTCTCAGCTGCTCTCTCATCAGAGTGTGAATGTGTGTGACTGTTAAATAGAAAGCACTTGGTTTCAAAAAGCATAAAAAAGTTCCTGTCAGAACAGGTGAACAACGGATGCTCTACAAAATGCTTTGATTGCTTTTGAGTAGAAAAGCATGGTGGAAAAAACAGGGCATTTGCCATCATACAAAAAATAATTACTTGATGTCACTACTTACTTGATGTTATCACTGTGAAAGGTGGTTCTATCAGCTATTTAATCATGGAGTGTACCGAAAGTATTTTTTATATGACTGTATTAGTGAACAAGCTTATCCTGTTAGCAAATGGACTAAGCAAATGTATTAACAAACTCAATAAATAATGTTAAATGTAATTTTGAGAGCTTTGTTCTCAAGAAGATTTATTAAATAATGTACAAAGGGATGGAAAAAGAACTGCTGTGCCCACAATCTTAAATTAACACAGCAATGCTACTAATTGGTGTAGGTCACTGTGACCATTGAAATGTTTAAACCGCCAAGGTCAGGTCACGTGGCACATGAACACGAAAAGGATTAAATTCAAGAGGATTGGAAGTCATTTAATGTGGATTCTGGGATTCATTCTTGGGTTAGTAGTTTCTTCACCATTCAAGGTAAATATGAAAACAAAAAAGCATCTTTATAATCCAACATCTATAAAACACCTTGCACTGGATATAAGTAAAACTTCAAAAAACGCAAAACATAACTAATACACACACACGCACTACAGCATATACTGTTTCCATCTTCAGTCCCGTCTTTTCAAGTTTTCACTGGGTCAGGTTGATTTATTGGGCCCACATTGGTCCTAAATTGGATACTTAATAAGCCATCTCTACATCTGCCAATTCTTAAATAAGGGCAGGGATGTGTTTAAGTTTCCCTGATTCTATATATCTGTAAACTCTAAAATAACCTCATCAGTCTGGCTTTCATTAGAAAGTTTAAATGTCCCACCCATGACAGTTTTAAAGCTCTTATAGAGGACAGGAATACAATCCAGTATTTCAGATTTTTTTTAAAAAAAGGAATGGAAATAGACATAGTGATATTCATGCATCTCAACCTTCAAGTTGTGTAGTGCAACACCAACTTAAGCTTTGTGTTTTACAACAGATGAAGAAATATGCATTTGTTGAGCAACTTGGTAACAACACAGTCAGGAAGTGTTCAACAATCCTGGGAAGTCAGTAACCCCAATAAATTTTCACTCTGACCTTCCTGACCACGGAAAACCTCAGAATGTCGTCCTGGGAGGCTGAATGAGAGGCACTGGTGAGTTTTTAACCACATTATATCATGTCAGTGTCACCGAAAAAAATTAGGTTCATGATTTTTTTAAAAAACTGTAAAAACAAGACATCGAATTTATTCTCTTAAGAATAATTCTGGCTTTTAGCAGTATTTCACATATTCACTGTTCATGCTCAGTGAAATATATTTGTATTTTTAACACAAATATGTTCGTAAAAGTCGCATTTCATCTGTCAGTTTGCTAGCCTTCAATAAAATGAAACATCTGTGTGATTATAACTGCTAACAAATGCACACATATTTTCCCTTAGAAATAGCAGTGCAGTATATGCTCTTTATTAAATATCTTTATGTCTGTTTTGCATTTACTTGAGCACTGACAGTAGTGAGAGGGATTTTGTAGTTAACAGCTTTTCTCCACAAGAGTTCCTCATCACAAATACATGAAGTATTTTTTGGAAAAGAGTCTATGGAGTCTGACCTTGATTAAGTTTTGGCCGTTTTATCTCCATTCCTTTATTAAGTGGATCGGGTATCAGACACAAGACTTCACATATAGGCAGTGATTTTTTTTCCTTTTTCTGTTTTTAATTGTGATCTTGTTTTTTGGATGAATTTATGTTTCTGCAGCAAGTTGCTCTCAGACCATGTCCACAGTTAACTGCAGGGATTTGGATGCAGATCTTTTCCTCAACCTTTTGGCCCTTTATCTGGACTAGAAAGGCATTTTTCTGTCATGAAAACTAAACAAACTCTACACTGTGGTGAGCTTTGTAGGATTCTGTCATAGAGAAGAAGAGGAAGGAGACAAAATGACTTCTGATTGTTCTGTGATGAAGCCACAACATAGCTGTCTGTCACTGAAATTATTGTTGTATGTTGCAATAAACAATGTTTTCTAAATGGAAGGAAGCTGAAGCAGAAAGGAAACGGTATACCATTTCTTCTCCTGCATTTCTTCAGTGGCTCATTGCCCGTGTAGATGAAGGTATTTGTAGAAATGCCCGGTGTGGATGCACGAAAAAGGCAATTCAGCTCGGTGCAATCTGCTCTATAAACTAGGATTAAACTTCCATGCCAGTGCCACAGACAGACTGTGATGTGGTACTGAGCTGAAGCATCCGAACTGCATCTCTAGTTAATAAAAATCAGACGCGCAGAAGATATTCAACAGCTAAGTCGTCAGTAATTGTTAAACTTGAACTGTTCATTCACAGAATGTCATTTTAACGTGGAAAATGTGTCAGGTTGTGGAAGGTTGTGTCATTCTTGGCTTTGTGGTGAACTTGATTCTGTCTGGCAAATATTTTGCAGAAGTATAACTCTGTTTGAAATTGCTTCCGCTGTCGAAAAGCTGTGCGCCGCGAGGCCAGCCAGGACTTTATTTCCTGCTATTGACTGCTAGCCTCTTGTTTTTACCTGCTCAAACAATAACTTGGCACAAAGCCTTTGAGCAGGAGACGTCAACATGTGCAATGGCACAAGTCTGTGTGAGATGAAGGGCCGTCAGTGCAGTTTTACCCAATACACTGAACAAGTGGATTGTAGTGAGTAGATGACTGATATCTGAAAGAGGCTGATGAGGTCAAGTCTGTGAACTTTGAAAATAAATGGGCAGTATTATCCCTCATATCAGCAACAAGCGGGGATCACATGAGCAGAGCTCTTTTCACCTCATTTCTCCAATTTCTAGCAGCAGAGGAGTGTGGTTTTACTGGGCAGCGCCCAGGTGTAAATGTGTGCAACGTCTGTATGAATGTGAAGCAGGGTGTTGCTGGAAAAGAGCCGCAACACTCAGCAATCCTTTGCTGGATGAACACAGGCACAAAGCTGGAAGGCAGTCAGAAGTCAAAGAACAAACCAGAGAGCACAGAGACCTTCTCCAAAGCTGCAACTTTGTTTGTTTACTGTTTGTCTTCTGTGCTTGATTTTCCGATGTAAACACAGTGCTGGTTAGATAGCAACGTGGAAGGCTTGGATGCCTACCTTTTTCATCAGCACATAAATATAACACTGTGGCGAAGCAACAAACAAAAAGATAATGACCTGGAATCCCGAACAGCACCAAAAGCTAATCAAGGAAGCTGCCCACTGTACTTCAACTGAGGCTTTGACTATGAGCAAAAAGTCAGTATTGCATGCTCTTATGTGAAAATATCTCCCAGTTATTGCAAAGAGAATGACAGTTTTAGAGCAATATATATTTCAGCATCAGAAAGGTCAAATTCCTGGAAATACATCTACTATTTGTGTCTATATAAAACAGTTTTATATGCATGCTTGTCAGCTTAAATGATGCATCCTAAATGAGATTGACATCTTCTTAGAATTTATCTGGTAAAAGTGTCAGATTAGCAATTAGCAAAAGCTGGATGTGCTGTCAAGACATCAAGATATCATAACCAAGACATCATCCACGGATCTGTGAAGTCCCCTTTTAAAGCCTTGACTTACTAAAATAAGGTTTCTTGTTTGAGAAATCCAATCATAGACACTTGTCAATAATATTGTAGCCAATGTCTAAAAACATTACTAAAATGTTTACTGTGGTATTAAATCAAGTGATCATTCGCAAGAAGTAGTCACCAGCTACTGGTAACTACTGGTTGCGCCGCCTTAAAACCACCATTACAAACAAGGCAGTTTTCTGGTTGGCAGCACAGTGGTGTGCAGCAATAGGAGCCTGAGTTTGAATCCAGCTGGGGCCCTGTGTGGACTTTACATGTTGTCCCTGTGCCTGTGTGGGTTCTCTCTGGGTACCTTGGTTTCCTTAACTGGTGAATATGAGCATGAATGTCTCTGTCTCTCTCCACATCACCCTGCAACAAACTAGCAATATGTCAAAGGTGTCTTTTGTCTTGTGACAGCTGGGATAGGCTTTAGCCTTCATGCAACCCTGAACTGGATTACCAGCTAAAAAATAGATGGATGGAGTTTTAAGGTGCTTCTACATTGATTTTACCTCCATCTTTTATATTCTGTCTATAATTTGTCTCCTTGCATACACCCTGTTGTTATGCGACTAAAGCCGGGACTTATCAGCAAATGAGACTCAGTCATCCACAGTAAAATGCTGGCAGCTCTATTTTAGCCCACGCCAACAGTTTGGCCTCATTTCTCCTTAAACCGCTGCTCGTGAGACCAGTGCTGGACAGCCTTCTTTTGACAGGACTTTGATTGTCTGCAAATATAATATGTGTGGTGAAGTTGCTTTTCAGTCCCCTATAGTAACACATCTTCATATATTCGTTGTCTGTTTGGAAGCAAGATAGATGTGACTGCTGTGAAAAAACATAAAATAATAATAATAATGTATATATATATATATATGAACCCTACTGTGAGTAAGATTTATTATCACAAAAGATGCCGTTTCAGCAAAAAGGGAGCTTAAAGAATTGCTTGACAGCTGGCAATCTGTACATTTAGCATCTATGACAAGATGTCTTCAGAAGTGAACCAGAACATAATTGAATATGTTCTTATTTTGGCATTAATCTGTGAGTTTAAACACTTTCGAAACGATTTAGTGTGTCACACTCGAGCGAAAATGTCCAATGGAGAATTAGTATGCTTCTGGAAGAGCCATAAACACTGATGCAGGTCAAAACCCTGTGAGACAAAGCTCGGTTTGCAAATCTCTCCTGCCAAATAAACACTCATCCATCAATAACAAGTTTGAGTTCAGGTTTGCAAAAGGAGCACAATTAGAATATTTACTGCTTTGATGTCACATGTGCAGAATAAACAAGAAGCAACATAAGGTAAACTACACACAGAGCAGCAATAACCTTTGCATTCAAGTTTTGGCATTCAGTCTAAGCATTAGCAGGAAGGTCCAGAAAACGTTGCCAATGCAGAGTGTAGCTGCCAGTCATGTTTCTGTTCTTAATAAATATTTTTTGCCATTTTCCTATGGGAACCATCTGCAGCTTGCATCATGTGAGTATCCAGAGTAGCAACGCTCTGGCACGGTAAACAGGCAGCGAAGTTGCTGTGTGAGCTGTCGGCTTTAAGGATATATATCACCTCAGCATAAATCAAACCACGACTCTGTTTATTTTGGCCGAGATCTCGTTCGTCTGTAGTGCTGCCACGTAATGTGGTAACACCTATGTAAAGTCGTGTGAAGTGTTCTGGGAGCCATATGTGCAATCTGCACAACATCACGCAATGATTTAATAAAAAGGTTTGACTTTCGCTAAATTAATTTTCAACAAATGTGATGAATGGCCTCATCGGCAAGTATCATTTCAGATAATAAACCGTCGCATCTGCGCGCTTGATTAGGCTGCTTTTGAATGCGGTCCATGCTTTTGCACGCAACTTTTGTGTCTAACAGGTGCTCCAGTGATGCATGCATAAAGACTGTTCAATGTATGATGTTGTTGTTAGTGCATTACCACGCTATGAGGTCAGAAGAGCAGGTTTGCATGAATAGAAGGTTAAAGTTTACGACCCAAGACTACAAAAAAAAATCTAATATGATCTTTTTATTGGAAGTGATGAAGGGGAACATAAAACAGTGGGAAATATGTGCAAAGATGTATAAATGAAGTAAACAAATACTCAGACGCAAATCAGGGAACACGTGCAGAGCGATCCGATGCTTACAGTGCGTATTCTTATTTTGATGTGTGTGATTATTGCCTTGAAAGAAATAGAACACATGTGGGCACTGACTGTCTGACCTCTGGATCTCTGTGTTCAGATTTCATCCACTCGTAAAAAAAGAAAGGAAAAAACATTCAAATTTGGCAAATTACCTTTTGAACATAGAAGAACTTGGTTCATGTCTCATTGAGATTTTTATGTTTTGCACTTTAGTTTTTGTTTCCTGATTTGCTTTACTGCCACTCATTTCTTTGGTTTAAGCATTAAATTCTACTTCGTTTGGGTAAGCAGCAGTTTGTGATTTGGATGAAAACACTGAGGAGTCTTTCATTTTACATTCCCAGGGATGTGTATTTGTGAATTTACCACCCAGAGTAAGACTGTCAGAGCTGCATGCTCATAATGTTCTGGCAACATTTGATGCACATGCCATAAATTGGTTCAGGTGTTTTTACATTAAGTGCACCCTCATGCAACAGAGCACATTTGTCTCACTAAAACTTCCTCTTCTTCCTAAACAAATAAATAAATAAATACCAAACTCTTACTATTCCAAACAGCTGAAGATGAAACTAACTTAATTTAAATTTAATCTGGCACTGTTTTATCAGTGGAGTTATGAAACTTTTTTAATAAAATGTCAAACTGTATCCTGTTCGTGTGCATTCACAGACTGCACATGTTGAAGACACTGAATGTACCTTTGGAGGAATCAAGACTGCATTCACCACCATGTTTAATATACATTTGCAGCCCCTACTGCTAATTTGTTTTGCCATTTATGTCTTGGATGCAACATAAATCGAAGCCTGGAAGACGTCTCAAACAAATCTAATATTTGCAAATCCATGGAGGTTGGGTTTAGAAGGGATCGAGTGTTTTGTGGCTTAATAGCCTATTTAAAAAGTAAAGGTGTTCTGTCTAAAGATTCAAGTCTGTGCTGATTTTCTGCAATAGTCAACCAAAACCTCAGTCGTTCATCAACTATAAACAGATCCTTTAGATGAAAAAAAAGAGTTTATTTAAGGCCAAGACGCAAGCAGATGAAATACGCTTGTATGAAAGTTGATGGGTTTTGAGTAAACAAACTGAAAGCAGAAAAAGTTTCATTATAATCAATCAATATGCTGATTATGAAAATATTTGTTATCTTAACAAAAGTGTTTTAAAAATTAGTTTATGGACTTTTTTATGGTGAATTTGACACACTGGTGATCTAAGAAACTCGTCAGCTGAACAGCAGCTTAAAAAATGAGAACAAATTAAAACTGGGTAACTCTACTTTCAGAATGTGCACAATAACTATTTGCCCGCATATGTCCCCTATTAACCAGCGAGATTATCAACATGTCCATCAGTCACATACAGACACCTCGAACTGTGCTGTGCTGCATCCAAATGAGCCTCTGACTGAAAGCAGCTGCTGCTGGTTAGTGATAAATGTGCAAGGTACCATCAGTGGAGCAGCAGGAGGCTGGGAGGTAGTAATTACCTGAATTTAACAACAATATACACTGGCGCTGGTTCACACTCTGTAAAATATCCTAATATTTACTCCATTATTTCCATCGTTTCTTTTGGAAATTATGACCCTCGTCTCTCTGTCTGAAACTGCTGACCTCCCGGGGGAGGCCTTGTTATTCCCGCAGCAGCTGCCTCTCTACCTTTGATTCCAAATATCACCCCTGTGCGACCCTGACCTTTGACCTCGGGTAGTAAATTCTCTGCTTGCTCAGGTACCTCGGCGCCATGCTCCCACGGGACCTGAGCAGCTGCTTTAATTGCCTATCCTCATCTCCGTACAGACGTTCGTGGCATTGCAATTGGTGCGTCGTATAAATTTGTGGGCCTGACTTCGGACTCGGAGGAGGGCCGGTGCCAATAATTATATGGGAGTCTCTGTGGCCTCCTTGTATGTCTTGGACAAGAGTACAGTCATGAAGAATAGGAGTAGTGGAGTTCAGGGCTCTGTAAAATAGGGCAGTCTCAATATTGATATTTTAGGGCTAACTATGCAATAAAACAACATTTTTCAGGAAAAGGAGCATTTTTTTGACTTTTTTTTTTGATGGACGATTATCTTTTTCTTTCACTGTAGAGAAATGAAAATGTACAGTATAGAAATGAACAAAGTGAAGGTATCAGAACAGGCACTGAAATCTGCCAGCTTTTAATACACTTTTAAACTGCTTATTGCGTAGTTCTACTCTGTAATGCCAAGCTACTTCAGGCACTCACTGCTTGTGATTAACAGTTCATTTCAGTCTGCAAACAAATAACTGCAGAGTCAGGATTTCCAGTTTGTCCAGCACTCTGAACTGCATGTCCTTGAAAATCCCGATCCAAGCCCCAGACCGCACGCTCTTATCCTGCGAGTCCTGTTGTCAGGGTGTTGTCTAAAAATGGCAGGAGCTCTGGGGTACTTCAGTCGGCACAGCACAGCCAAGGCCTCATCAGGGACCTTATTCGCTCCTGTTCTGAGCCTCTGTCGCCAAACCCTTGGAGCCGACCTTTGCAGCCAGGCCGTCCCGTAAAAAATAAAAGCTACAAGTGGAAAACAAGAGCAGTGAAATGGCGACAACTCCATGTTTTTAATATTTCTTCTCATAAAAAGAACCCTACTCCCTTCTCCTTTTTCTCAGACACTGGGAGGATCAGAGTCTTTGCATTTTGAAAACTAGATGAGTGTATTTTCAGGTTTCCACGATCGTTCACAGTCTGAGGTTGTCTTTTTCCACAGGGGTTTTTAGCAGGGGTTTGGTTCCATTTTGGAAAGGGCCAGTGCTGTTCCTTCTTTTTCAGCTATATCATCTTAATCTTTACCAAGGTGCCACAGGGTTAGAGGGCAGCTTAATGATTTATGCCAAGCTTAAGTGATTTAAAAGTTCTTTAAAATATTTTACTGCTGTTTCTCCAATAGGATAGAAATGCATGTACAAGAGGAGACGGCATGGGGTAAAGGCACAGCTTGCTGTTCCTACGCTGCGATACACATCATTTATTTGTTTTAGGTGAGCGGTTATGAGAAATAGATGAAGTGGGTGAGGTGGTATCTTGCTGAATGATTTAACATCGGGTCATTTAGAAATTGCAGATATGGGAATTCTAATTTTTCAAGGTCGTTTTGAAAAGCGGGACATTTTCTTGGCTCAGGGATGAAGAAATGAAAAGTGGCAGGGGAGGAAAGGTTCTGGATTTGCTAAGCTGACATTGATGAAGTTTTTCAAGTAGTCACAACCACACATGGAAAGTCCTGCCCACTTTAGCATGCTACCGCACACACGTAAACACACGGCTTGAAGCTCACACTGCGTTAGTTGGGGGTTATTTTTAGGTGGTGGCTGCAGTTCCCTTTTCCACACATCTGCATCTGAGCCCGTGTTGTTCTTTGAGATACTGTGAAGTGATACATCGCTCCCAGGAGGAAATGACGTGTGGAGCTGTTGCCAGTACTTAACACCTCAAGGACCCGCCGATAAAACATAAAACTCTATTTGGGACTATTTTAAGATTTCATCATGACGCTACTGCTGCACTGTGCGACTTCAGTGCTACAGTTCAGCAACTCACAGATAGTAAGGCCCTGCAGACTTCAATCCCATTATGGTGCGAAAGCAAAAATAAATCAGAGCGCAATGTATAACAACATAATTTAACCATGCATATACAGCCGTTTTAAGGTCAAGTACATAAAAATGCCAAATCCTGACATATGCTTACACAAAATCCAATATGTGGTGTTTACTGAGACTTGCAGCCTGTGCTATTTTCTGCGCCATATGGACGGAGGAAGGCCCCAGTAATCTTCATTGCTGTGGTCACCCACCATAGTGGAAATGTTTGTATGAATTCGAATGAAATACATCAACTTCACTACAGCTACAGAGTTGGCCTGGCCGGTTATATGTGGATGCTGTGGGAATGTAAAAACTTGCAGAAAAATAAAGGATAATAAAGACATGTCGATGGATCATTTTCACCTTTAAACTGTTTTTTTTTGTAATAGTACAGTAGAGATTACTGTATGTTTAGTGTTTACCGGGGAAGCTTTAGGCTGTCACTAGATGGCAGCAGCACACACTGATGCCTCCCCTTCAACTGCATGAAAACTGAACCTTTCACGGGCATTTGCAGAAAGGAGGTAAAGCCATAAAAGCAACACTTCATTTCTTTCTGAGAACAACAGCAAAAAAGTACTGTAGCTTTTCTGCTGGGGTGTGAGAACGCAGCATGATGTTGTCATCTGTAGGTTATACCTGTCTGTCAGTGCTCGGACTGTATGTGTTTGAGTAACTTTGAGTAACACCCTGACGAAAAACAAAAGAGTGAGGTCTAGGAATCCAGTTAAAAAGGAAGGAAAGAGGGGAGGAGGAGGGAAAAATTGCAGAAATGGAGTCTTGCCCTCTATCTTTTACACACTGGAGCAATGTTTGGAGTGGAAACACCCAGGAGAGATAAGGTGGGACGTCACGTCTGGCTTTCATCATGGCACTGCCTCCTGTCTGTGTTGTTACCTCAGTGGTGCGAGAGCCGAGCGCCTGGGAGTCACTCCGGTTCAGCCAAACTCCCTGTTTTAAAAACACTGCAGGAATCTGAGGTCACTCTCCTGAAGAGTGGGGGGATATATATATATATACCCCTGCACGGTATGTACCACCGGCAGATAGAGGAGGTGGCTGATATCCAGAAATCCTACCAGTGGCTGGACAAAGCTGGACTGAAAGACAGCACAGAGGCACTAATCATGGCAGCACAAGAACAAGCTCTGAGCACAAGATCCATAGAGGCTGGGGTCTATCACACCAGGCAAGACCCCAGGTGCAGGCTGTGTAAAGACGCCCCAGAGACAATCCAGCACATAACAGCAGGGTGCAAGATGCTAGCAGGCAGGGCATACATGGAACGCCATAACCAAGTGGCCGGCATAGTGTACAGGAACATCTGTGCCGAGTATAACCTGGAAGTCCCGAGGTCAAAATGGGAGATACCCCCAAGGGTGGTGGAGAATGACCGAGCTAAGATCCTGTGGGACTTCCAGATACAGACGAACAAAATGGTGGTGGCTAACCAACCGGACATAGTGGTGGTAGACAAACAGAAGAAGACGGCCGTAGTGATCGATGTAGCGGTTCCGAATGACAGCAATATCAGGAAGAGCTCGAGAGGATGTGGAGGGTGAAGGTAACAGTGGTCCCCGTGGTAATCGGAGCACTAGGTGCGGTGACTCCCAAGCTAGGCGAGTGGCTCCAGCAGATCCCGGGAACAACATCGGAAATCTCTGTCCAGAAGAGCGCAGTCCTGGGAACAGCTAAGATACTGCGCAGGACCCTCAAGCTCCCAGGCCTCTGGTAGAGGACCCGAGCTTGAAGGATAAACCGCCCGCAGGGGCGTGCTGGGTGGGTTTTTTTTGTTTTTTTTTTATATCAGTTTAAAGAAGCCATCATGAATCTGCATGGGGTCTCACTAATTTATAGAGATGGTGAGAACAAACAGAGAGTGGCTATTAAGATCAGCTTCCTAACCACAATACTCAGAGATTAAAGTAGTCTTCTGAAAAGTGAGAGCGTTAGCACTTTTAAAGCGTGCTCCATAGATGGACAATCGCATGTTTGTGTACCCCGAGGGGAGGGCTGAAATTTATAACTGAATCTTTGAACTGATTCCCCAGAGACACAATTTATCCTGACCACTTTTTATGGCTTTTGATAAAACACGCTTTAAAAGCTGTTCCTTCTCTTTGTCTGATGCTCTGATTTGATCACCAGAGATGGTCAGACCGAAGGCCTTGGCCTGCTTTTGCCTTTCAAATATGATCACTTACCCTTTGGTGTTCCTCCCTCCCAGCAGTTGAATCCTTTCTTTATTAAATAACCACCTAATTTTCAGTCCTGGCAGTTTCCGTGAAATGTGTAAATAACATTTCCATCAGTCAGCCTGAGAAAGTAAATATTTTTTACTGCAGTGTCATGACTGTGGCATCAAACATGTCAAATTTATGACTGCACACTAAACTGGCCCTCCCACTCTGTGTTTTCTTTTTAAACTGAAGTAAACTGAGAGGTGGGTGCTTCGCGTCTCACGAGGTCCATCCATATTTCACGTTATAGTTGACCTTTGAACTCTGAGAGCAGGTCAGACCCCATAGTTCAAGCTGAATATTTGAGGCGAGTGCCACATGGGCTGTGAGGAGGGGGTGCTGATAGTTTGCCCATTAATCACAGCTTCAGCTTCGACAGAGTCGACCTCTGGAGTCACATTTCCAGCCCAATGAATCAAAGTTGCTCATCGTCACCTAAAGACAAATGGTTCAGATGAGCACTCAAACTAAATCAGAACATAAATGTGTTTTGTATGTTCAAATGAAACATTCAAGAGGCTTTAAAATCTTTTAGGTTTTAAAATATTTACCTGAAAAGCACAATTCACCAGGTGAAGCGATTTTAAGAGTGAGTTTGTCAGTTATTTGCGATATGGATCGCAGACTGAAAATATGCAAAACACATGGGTGAAATGAAGGCTGTGGAATTGGGTGCCACCATGAACAACTTACCATTCATGACAACAGTTCAAGATCACAACATGGTAAAAACTTCTTGAGAAAGTGTTTATGTGGAGAATGTTTGGGAAAATTTCATAATAATATTTTAATTTGGTCATATACAGTTAAAGGTGATGTGTTCAGGCAAGGTTATACAGACTCTTACAATTCAGATTTCTGGTACAACCACAGTCATAAACTAGTTCAGTGAATTGGTGTAAACTGTCTAAAGGTGTCTAATTCAACATTAGACCTCATAGCGTGGTCTGCAATCATGACTGTCAATGTCCAAATGCCCTCACTTGATAAACGCACTCTAATTTAAGAAAAAAGCTTAAAAAGATTTGACTCCTACTGCAAAATATCAGGTTTACTTCACATTTTAAACTCATCACTGACCTGTGTTGTTTCACCGTTCTTGTAGACTTGCTTTTCAGTGGAGTAAATTCACTAAATTCACAAAGTTTAGAGCAAGCATCCATTCACACAGGGTATACTGTACCCATTTCTTTGTCCATATCATTGGTTTTTGTAGTTATAAATACAATTTCATGATAAATGTTGGATTGTTATAAGAATCGTTTGCAAGACACAGCGATTACCCAGTCAGAGAGGATTATTATGACTTTGATGAACCCTTGACAAAGTCTACTTTGTAAAACCTTTATTAACAAACATTGTCAAAAAAAAAAGAGCTTTTATTTATACTTTTTGTTTACTGCCAGCAAACAAATACTGGTATGCATAGTGATGAAGATGGTGAAAAATTATACTTTCTAAATACTCCTGTGCCAAAGCTCAGTCTCACAAAGCTGCTGAAAAATCTTAAGGCTGGAATATAGTTTTGCAAGGTTTTTGAAAATCCCTCTGCAGGGAACACACGCAGCCCAAATTGAAACTGCAGAGACAGCCAGCATGGCAAGAGTGGAGACTGTGAATGCACAACTGAACTTGTCTCTTGCATGTCATAATGCATGTGTCAAACTATGCATTCTTGGTCATATTAGAGTCTTATTTAGGTTTTATTTTTTTTGTTCTTTGCACGCTGTAAGAAGTGAAAATCTGGAGAGAAATAAGATCCTGTAAAATCATGTTACTGTTTAGTCAGCTATAAATGAAATATATTTGTATGACAGTACAGTGCAGTGATTTCAATGCCATATAAACACTTGTCATTTCATATCAACTGTTGGACTAATATAATAAATGGGAGCTATGGTTCAGGTGTTCATGCTCATGTGTCTTACTATAGACATGTGGAAAAAAATAATCACACACACACACACACACACACACACACACACACACACACACACACACACACACACACACACACACACACCTGTCTAACCATCGTTATTTTAAGACTTCCAGCTGCACAGAGTCATCAAATACAAGGCTCTCTATAGCATGAACCTCTGTCAAAATATCAATGCCTCGTGGGCGGATGTAGCGGGGAGGTCAACTTTTCAAAGACGACGCTCGCCAACATTTTATCCTCTGTCATGTTCATTTGACACCTGTTTAATCATTGGACAACTTACAGATCCAGCACAATCTCTATGTAGTGAACGTGTTTGAACAGCTAAGCTCCAGAAGCACCGACAAATTATAGCGTCTTTGTGCTTTGAGAGTGACAATGTGATGTTTAGAAAGCATGTTCAAGAAAGACTCGCCCCAAAAGTCTGTCTTTGACTCCACAGGGGGTACGCGTTTCAAGTTCCAAGGGTGGTTGAGAAAAGATTAAAGGTTATTTCTACATGAAAAACTGTTGCTGTGGTCGGCTTAGTATCAAGCCTACAAGAGATGCATGTTCAGGATTTCCTCCAGTATATTATAGAGGAGACATCCACTTTACATGAGTGCCTAGTTTGAGCAATTTTCTAGCAAAAATACCATAATTTTCATAATTTCGGGTTTTCAAATGTGAGAATCGACTGCATTTTTGTCTTCGATTGCACAAAGTCAAATCTCTTTGGGTTTTGGATTCTTGATTGGAAGAAAAACATCTGATGAAGTTGTGTTTTGCACTGTGTCATTGCAGTGATGATTGTTGCACTGTTTTGTTTTGTTGTGTTTAATTAATGTTTTGTAGTATTTAGCTGCTAAACATTAAATTTTAACCAAAATTGGTGCAAAGATTCACACATTTACCCTAGAACAGGAGACAACATCTAACTGGATGTGTGGTTCCTGGTATTTAACCTGAGCTACTGCAATGCAGGGTTTTTTTGACACAGGAAAAGTGGAGGGAAAAGACTTTCTGTTGCTAAGCAGGCTGACTTCCTGTTCAATCAATTCGCTATTCCAGGTTTTATTGGACCAAATGCTCCAAATTCTAACACGAAAAGTCATGGTCATTGTTTTACAGCTTGGCCTTTTGCAGTGATTTTATGGGAAACAGTTTTCTGGGCCAGTTTGAGTCACATGAATCTTCAACTTCAAGTGTGACAATGGAGCCCCATTTTTATCTCAGATTTATTGCCTCTGAATGATTTTAGATGCAAGCCGGGTTGGTCGTCTTTTGACACAGAGTTTGGGGTGATTAATCGGCTAAATGATAAGAGAGCTGGCCATCAGACAGTTGGTTGGAATGTCGGAAATTTTAATCTGAAGCATTTAGTCAGCTCTTTGAGCTGTTCTGCAGGTCAGTTTCCCAACATGGCTGCCAAAAGATATGTTATGTATTGCAAGCTTGTTTAAATATTTCTGATATACTGCAGTTTTGAATGAAACTGTGCTGAGATATAAAACTTACACAGCACACAGTTCATTTTCCACATCTGCAGCTTTGTATTTCAGTTGTTTTCCGTTAACTTTTATGTCAGTGCACATGGAGTCTCCACATCACTAAAATTCGGGTCTGAACAGTGTTTTGTTTCTTAAATTCTGATACTGATGCTAATTATCAATATTCAAAGACCAAGTTTGGGAGCTGATTCTTGAGCTCCAGTGATAAACAAAAGGAGACCAGTAATATGTGAAAAACTGGTTTTGTGTTAGCTGTTTTTCTAGTATTGCACTTTGTAGATGGTTCCTACACACTCATCATGATGCATCTGATGTCACCGGTTGTCACCGACTTATAACCGCTTTCAAACTTTCCAGCTCAGATAATTAATGACAGTGGTGGTGACTCATGTATGGTTAGTTGCATCGTTTGTATGTTTGGATGCTTCAATTCAGACCGATTCATAGTTGAGCAAATAGACCGAAGCCCAAAACACCCTGTCACACAGAGATCCGCTGCACACACCTGTTGAATTTGGTTGTGGATCTGCAGGTTGCATTGACAGATATGCCAGATATGTTGAAAGTGTTTAGTGTGTGGACTTTGTGTGTAGATAATCATTAGACAAACATGCAAAATGTACTCGTTCATGGATTCCAATTATTCAAAATAAAATTTGAGGGATTTGGACATTCCAGGTGTTTCCTGGAAGACCCAGTTTTAAAACACAGGAGAAACCCGGCAGTAGCAGGAATGTTGGTATCCTTGACTGAACCATCAATGCATTGCTGCAGACCAAGCACACTTGTTCTTAATGGCATCCTCTAGCAGGACAATGTGCCCCTTCAGCAAAAAGTGCTCTGAAATTTGTTAAGCGTTCTCGAGATGCACCCTAACAAGCCGGATGACCCTGGAATCCCACAGTAACCAAAATATCTGCTGCCAGCATCCAAGTACCAGACACCACAGGACCCCAGAGGTTTTGTGTCTGTGCCTCAACAGGTCAGAGCTGTTTTGGCAGCACAAGAGGCACAAACAAAACAGTACGCATATGGTTTTAATGTTGAAGCTGATTGTCAATATTACTGAGGTTTGAATGCTGGAAAAAATATCCTGGAGGTTCTTTGTAAACAGAAGAATGTAATGTGAGTTACCTTAAGTCGTGAAATTATTAAAAATGCATTGTTCTGACCAAAATTAGAAAGGTCAAAGTGGGTTATTTGCTGCTTTTGGACACTTAACTTGTATTACAGATTTGCTACGATACAGTCTGTAAAGCCATGTCAGAGAGAAGTAGCACTGTTTTCAGTGCTGAACTTTCATAGTAATAAATTCACCTAAAACTGTTTGAACAAAGTAGCCAAGTAATAATCATGCCTTTGCTTTTAATTTGATACGGCTCTTGGCTTTTATCCCTGACTTATCAACTCTATCCAGTCTTGAAGGGTTGCTGCTAATACAGAGACAGTTTATGCTGTAATTTGCCTGTTGTACAGATCATATTCTACCCACTCAATGTGAATCCTAATTGTAACAGTAGCCTGCCAGAAATGAGAAAACCAGTTGAAGTTTCGTTGGTAATCAAAGTAGGGAGTTGTGGCCATTTCAGAGCATCATGGTTGTTTTGTTGGCTTGTTTACAGGAACACCAGAATGAATTTATTCCCGTTATCTCCTTGAATGCCAAAAAGTCATGGGGTTTCACGAGGCAGCCTGAGTACTGCAGCATTTATTTATGTTTTTTGGAAGCTTCTGAAGCCATGAGGCAATCCATCATACGAGTTTTATCTGCAGACAGAAGAGTTTGAGGTAAAACGGGTTTTCGTCAGGTCTCATCTCCCTCATTCTCCCTGCTGCTGGCTTCGCACACGAGGCCTATGCAAGCCCAAGCTTGGAAAGCAGACAAAAACTCGATAATGTGGCTTGGAGCGGTTGACACCGAGTCTATGCAAAAACAATCAGAGTCATTAGTGGGAGATAGTCAAAGCCATTCAGCTGCACCCCTTCCAAACAAACCCAGAGAACCTCCTCACTGAGTTCTTTCCTTACGGTCTTGTGCTGAGAGGTCAGACTCTGGCACATCACAGGCAGAGAGGAAGCATTTGCTCCTTTGAAAAGATGCTGTAATGTTAATCAGATGTGATTCAAATCATATGTGCAAATAAAATCTAAGTGGTTTGTTTTATCCCACTTACAGAATCTGGGCGTGGGTATCCACATACAGACAACAAAACCGAGCGCCTGAAAGTGCAGATAATCACAGGAAACAGTTTGAGAGTCAATTTGGTGTACTTTTCTACAACTGACTCACCAGATATTCAAGAAAAGCAGGTATTTTGTTACCGCGCCATTATTCTGTTCAACATGTTTTCTTTGATAAGCTGGTAAGATTTAACTTAGCTAAAATTAGACACTGTCCACTTGTTCTAAGCCAATACTAAAGTAAATATTACATATTGTTGTAGAAAATGCGACGGGACAGCTTATTAATAATACACAATGCAGTTCATTATCAACAAAACATTCCACATCCCAATAAAAGCGTGTACGGATAATAAATCCAGAGGATAAGAAGGAGACAGAGGGAAGGCAAATAACAGGAAAAAGCTCAAACTTTGACCCTTCCAGGGGTTTTACACTTCTATAAATCCACCTCCCTAGAAATGTGACTAAATGTTGTGTTGATGCAGTCCGAAGTGACTGATTGGCCTGTACAGTATTGTTGTTTCCTCCTACGCATTTAAGGCTGCTTCTTTTTTCTGCAGACATTTTTCGGTCATGTGGAAATGAATGGATCAGTTTGAAGAGAAAAACCTCATGCAAGCCCAAGGGCTGGCAAGGGGGTTGCCCATTTAAGTGGGCTGCATCACACTTTAACCTTACATTCATGCAGCACTTTATTCTGTACTCTTTAAGTACTCTATCTAGCTCACATTCAGGTTAACCAGTTAAGCCAACATGCATGTCTGTAGCAGCAGTACGTTTTCCCCCTTTGACTTGTCATTGCTTGTTTTACCTCAGAGTAAGCAAACGCTGCTCTTTTTACATGATCACGATGGGTAAGAAGTGTTTACAAGAACAACCCCAGGTCGTTTGATCACTCAACAGTTCGGAGAAACAACCACCCCAACAATCACGTGTTCAGTAATTGTGTCTCTTCACTGGCTAATGTTTGACTATTTACAAGTAATTTTCCATTGATTCAACATAACATTAAGACTTCAAGATAAGAAGATCAAAAGGAAGGAAAATATTCTTCCGTCCCCGCATATCTTTTTTTTTGCACACAAACATATGCAGCATACGGACCTCAGAAGTCTAAAATATCACTAAAATTAATAGCAGTATTAACCAAGGCCCTGATGTACTACTGAAGATTATCGTTATTTCAAAAATAAGGTAATTAGCTGTACCCTCAGGGTCTGATCTAATTTTATATTAACTGTTTATTATATCATCAAAAGCAGCTGCTAAACCAACACGTCTTTTTAATAACTATTTCATCCCTGCTTTGCTCTTTCTCTTTCCAAAGTAGTCCAGCACGAACAAAAATGAAAAATGAATGCTCCGTAGCTGCTTTCCCCACTTTATTTGTCCAAGTTGAGGTTGATTTTCTTGCACTGACAGGCTGGTTAGGATGCAGGTATTGGCTGACTGAACATTGTGCCGTTTTGTTGTGGGCCACGCAAGTCTCATAATGCCACATGTGCTCGCTCTGACTCGGACTTCAGATCGGGCCATGGGAAAATATGGTTCCCCAGAGCTGGTTGATCTCAGCGGCTCTGTGTGTCATGGTGGTTTTAGAGGAAGGAATGTGTGATGTGTCCTACATGCAAATATTCAAGTCCACTGACAGTTTTCCAGCCTCGGAAAGCTTCTCTGTAATCATCCTGCTCAGATTCTTCTCTCTACTTTTATATGTTAAGCGTACTAGTCATTACATTTATTATTATGATCATTCTGTATCTGTATGCTTGAACCCTAATTTACTGTTGACGCATACATAACATACAATTAAAACATACTACATATATATGTGTATATATATATATAATTTTGAAAGTCATTGCCAATCAACAACAACCAGAGGCTGTGGCTCCGGAGGAAGAGCGGGTCATCTACTAATTGGAAGGTTGATCCCCAGCTCTTTCACACTGAGAATGAAACGTCAAAGTACCCTCGGGCTAGGAACCAAACCCCAAGTTGCCCTTGATGCATCCATAGCAGTGTGTGTGTGTGTGTGTGTGTGTGTGTGTGTGTGTGTGTGTGTGTGTGTGTGTGTGTGTGTGTGTGTGTGTGTGTGAATGATGGACAAGGTGCTTAGGTGTAGAAAACTACTTTAACATAACGCTAGCGGCCATGCTGAGACAGTAGGCTACTTAGCTGCTCACTAACCCTTTGAAATGCTTCTTTAAATTGCATGAATTTAATTTGTCCTCATTTTTTGAGATCACCATGACTTAAAATAACTAAGTGAACACATAAAAAAGGGGTATATCAATCACAGCTGCCTTCAAAGAGAAATAGGAGGTGGACCTAAACTGACTGGTTAAGTCAGTGTTATCATTCATCAGTGAGTGAATACGTGTGTAATGTAAGTGACAGGTTTTATTTTAAGACTACTTTTAGCTCCACAGTCAATTCCTCTGTGTATTGGACCAACAAGCAACCTGAGCACCAAAGCCTGCTGACGACGTCCCCCCCCCCCCCCACACACACACACACACACACAACCAGGCCAATCAGAAGTCAGGGTACAAGGCCTCATCCTGTTACAACTCCTGCCAACAAGAGAGCCAATTCATGCTGGCACCATCAAAGAGAAGCACGGCAGCAGGTGAGAGTATTAACATTCTTCAGTTAGAACATGAGGATGTGTTTACTCTCCTCTCCATGTCTAACGACAGCATCTGGAAACCAAACATCCACTAAAACAAACTGCTCTTCCTATTTCTGTTCTCTTAATTCTCACGTAATTGAGATAGTGACATTTGACAAAGGTTTAAAAACAGGCATGTACAGTTATTTTCATTATTTCACAACTAGTCAGTGACTTTTAACAGGCATGCAACATGTTTATTTTTCAGCGTATAGCATTTTTCGTTTAACAACCTGGATTAAATTTGAGAATCACGCAGATGATTGTGTGATATTATGTTACTCAAAGAAACATGTTGGATGTTAAATGTTAAATGTACCTAAGCAATATATAAAATGTATTCTGCACACAAGAAGACAAAAGGGTAAAGATACATCTTTGCATATTTTAGGATTTAGCTTCTGTTCTGCTGTAGTCAGACTCAGTTTTGTTTAATCGCTAGCATGCTGAATAGCCTGATGCCAAGCAGCAACCCCGCTGATTCAGAAGCTGAGTCAATCACACTTGATCCCTGTGTTAAAATACCTAGTTTTACGGCAGAAATAAAGTTTAGAGCTGGTACAAAAACTTTTTTGTTTCTATGGCCAATTTCACCATTCATGGCATCTATATGGGTGTAAAAAGTTGGCTGTGAGTGACAGTGGTTGAAGAACAGCTCTGTTATAAAGTTTATGGTACCAGTAAGACAATGAAACATGATGCCAGAAATTCTGTAAGATCCATGAACTTAAACACTAAGGTGCCAAACCTTTAATAAACTAAATTTCACGGACTCTGGAAAGTTATGGTGGAAATAAAAATTTATAATATTTAGTTGTCATAATCTCCATAATCCCATGCAATCCCTCCAGCTAAGTCAGGATCTGCTCCAGGATCTCCTGAGCTGGATGTTTTTGGAAAACCTCACGAGGGATGCTGTCCAGAATCAACTATGATTAGATGCCTGAACCACCTCAACTGACTCCGTAGCATAAACAAACAGAATATAGTGGACTTATATTTCATTATATTGCACACTGTGGCAAAAAAGGGGCCAGGTCCACTTACTGCATTGGCAGTCTGGCATGTGTTTTTTAGCGCTGTGTCATTAACCGAATTGTTAGATGCGTACAAAATTTGCCAATTTGATATCATTAGCTAAACGTATACAGCACTAAAAGCTGTTGAGAAATATCACTGCTGAAACAGTGACTTGTATTTCCATCTATAGCTACATCAACAGAACTGGCCAGACGTGGGGTTAAATAATAATACCACTAAAAACATGACACGTATTAGCTTTACGCTGCACCTCCTTAAATTCTATGTGGGAACATAAATCCAACCTAAAGAGAAATACTTTTTCTTCTTGCCCATCAGCCTTGTTACTTTTTAAAGGTTCTTTGGAGAAACTGGGATTACAGCTTTGCAGGATATCAGCAGGTTGTAACCATCCAGTGTCTGTGTGCAGTATAGCTGCAACACAATGCTGTCCAACCTGTCATTGTGAGTTGTGTTTATTTGAGGGTCCTATACCACATCCGTGTCCATTCTGCTTGACCTGCACCCACTACTTACTTGACAGCTTAAATCCCTTCATAAATTGGGGTTAGGAAATTAGAGGGCAAACTTCATTGTTTGCCAATTAAACAAACAGAATTAATGAGATGCAGCAATGATTTACACAGCTGCTATGTTTTAAACGTTATTAATCCCACTTTTAGCTGCAGGAGAATTGCCTCTAATATTCCCAGCGAGAGAAGCTTGTTGACACATCAGTCTGAGGGACAGACAGCAATGTCCCTAATGTGGGATAGAGAGCTATAATGTGGGACTGACAGCATTCCAGTGTCTGCAATTAAGGCTCATCTCTTTGGCCACAAAATACAAGATGGATAAGCAACAACTGTTTCTATGCGCATGTCATGGTGTAAAGGCGAGTTTGTCAAGCACATGAAGAAGTAAAAGTTTCTGGTTGTCATGAAAAACACACTTCTTTTTATTTTTAATAACTATAGTGGGCTTGTGCATGTGAGATTACCCTGAATGGAAATGACTATGACTAATATATATATATATATATATATATATATATATATATATATATATATGTATATAAAAATCTGAGAAAAAAGTCAGAATTCTGACTTTAATCTCAGAATTCTGGAAAAGAAGAAAAAAAAAGACGCGCCCACTTTTTTTCCCCAGTGGCCCTAATCCTCTTCCGGATACGTGACATTTTTGGAGAATTAATTTCTTCAGCTTTGAAATTAATACGGCAAACTTGTTAACAAAAAGCACCCTAGTTAAAGGTCCGGCAGTTACAGAGGAACATTATTAATCACTTAGATTTGTGTTTCTGGCCATGTTTTGATTTTAATTTATAGCTTTATTTGCGCTCTCCACCCGCTCCTGTTGTAAACCTGGACAAGGCTATACTGATCACCAGCTTCATTTGATGTGGAGCATGTAATGGTTACAACATAGCAAAAATAGAATAGTATTGCAACAATGGTGAAAGAGGAAAAAAAGTAACTGGTTGCCAAGTGACTGCAGTCAATTTCTTAAAAATTATGTATTTATTAATTTATTTCCTGTTAGTGACCAATTGCAAGCAGTTATAACATCCTCATCCTCGGGGCAATCACCTTCTGGTTCTGAATTTCTGTTTCAAAGGGGTTTTTGGGGCTGTGAGATACTGAACAGCAAGTTGCTCTGTCATCAAACTGTGAATGTTATATAGAAAGCATATAGGTGTAGAAAAAAAGAGCTTTTATGAGTGAATGTTGTATAAAGTCCTTTGAGTGCTCAAGTAGAGCAGAATAGCACTATGTAAGAACCACTACCAAATCTATGAGGTTCTGGCTGGACTAGACTGGATTGTAAATTTTATTTATGTAGAGTGCAAAACATTTGTGATTTTTCACAGTTTTTTGACAGTTTATTTCCATATTATAACAGATTCCATGTACTTGCCAACTTGACCCCTTTCATTTGTAAACCGATGGCACACTGTGCGCATCTTATTGCTCTTTGATCGCTGTCTTAACACATCAAAGTCACTTTGAAGATGGCGACTGACTGAGTGTGGTCACAGATCTAGTCAAAGCAACCATTTCAAAGGTCACAAGTCATCACAAGTTTATTGCACAGGGTCACAATTTTATTTGCGCTGTGGTCTCCACCTGCTGTTTTGCCCCGTGTGGATTTGCATCACTCTTTCGAAGCAAAAAATAGCCCATTACATCAAAATGTTACTCTATTAGAAACAGAAAAGTTACAAATTGGATCATAGCAATAAGCTAAACTCACCAATGGCTAATTAAAAAAATAAAGTATATCAGATGCTATATTAAAGTCAGGCTTATATTCCTAAAACAGATACTTGAGTTAACAAAAACAACATCAGCTAATCCAAAAAAACAAAAAACCCAAAACAAAAGGAAATGAATTCAATTCAGTTATAGCGCTAAATCAGAACAGCAGTTGCCTCAAGGTGCTTTATATTGTAACATCTGTAACAACAATACATGAATACAAGAATAAATGACTGAAAAATACTAAACATGGCTTCAAATGTAATACCAAATGCACGTTGTACTTTCCACCCCTTATAAAAGTTGCAAATAAATACTCTCCTACCTTTAGCAGACCTCTAACCTTTATTGTCTGTCAGCAGTTGTCAGTTTCTGGCCTGCATGAAAACCATTTTGGAAACATTTTTATATGTTAAGAGTAGGTGGACAGTGGACATGAATGTTTTTTCCAGGGGAAGAAAATGTTAAGCCCCGTGTGTTGCTACTGCGTATTTGGCCAAAACATCTGTGATAGCAAGACATGTAGGCCATGGCTGCTGGGAGGCCTGCGGCCCAGAGGATGTGTGGTATTATGAGGACCTTCCATCTAAAGCAGAGTTGCGACTATTGTTGACAAGCATCATTAATGTCCCACTCGTCGTTCCCACGCAATGCTCTGCGCTGTTCCCTGCAATGTTCTTTGCAATGCATACTTCAGCCCATATAACAGAGTGCAACTCATGATGGAAATCAGCTATAAAGGCATTAAAGTTCTGGGTATTTACAATCGGTTTAATGAAAATATGCTTCAGTACAACTTCAGGGCCAGTATAAATATGACATGGGTGTATCTGAGGCTTTGTTCGGGGTTATTGTGATCAGATGTCTGTGAAAAGGACCGTTGTTCTCCATGAAAAGAAACATTTGGAAATCTTCAGGTAGCAGATGAGTGAGGGAGTGACTGGAATTTGTAGTTAATGTTGAAGATACTTGTCAGATTTGTTTAAAGACCTCATGTACAGAATCTTTTACAGAGTGAAACCCCTGGAGATGTCAGCTGTTTCTCAAAACACTGCCAAGAAAAGCTCACAATATGGAAAATTAGCTATTCTGTTATCCTGCTTTGTTTTAAGGAGAGTCATTTTTTTCATGTTTGCAGATATTTCTTATAGATAAAATTTAACACCGTACTCTGTAACATAAGTAAACTGATTTGACATCTTGAATCAACTACAGTGAAACTGAAAGAAAGTTACCAGTTAGATGGTTGGACAGGTTGTCATGAACATTTTAAGCAGCCTCTTTTGCACGTGACTCTAAATCATGCATTAAGATTTTCCTCCTCCATGTCACACTCACAGATGTATTAAAATTAAATTTTAAAGTTTGATATTCCTTCATATGAATAGTTAATTTCAATAATTTTGAGGTCTTAAGATTTTACAAAGGCAGTTATTAGGACATAAAGAATCGTGTATGTCAAGGTTCGATTTCTGTGCCGCAGCAATCATCAAAACTGTTTAAATGCACGTTTCAACCTCTTGCGTACATTTTTTTTTTAATTGTTGAGAATTACATCCTCGGTGTTGGAGTTCATCACCGCTCCATCAGACCTTCACTTTCCTTTCAGAACCATTTTAATGTCCCTTTTCCACCACCCAGTCCTGTTTAGGCTGGCACCAGACATACACCGGGACATGAATTTTTATTAGGAAATTCTGTCCAACTGAACATCAATGTGGTTTGAAGACCTATAGGCTAATTAACTGGCAGTTTTGCTTCTCTGTAATGAATTCCCTTTGGACAGCACTGTGATCTGATTTTGTTTGATAGAACTCAGCTCTACCAATTTTCATCTAAGACATGCCTGCAGAGGTCTTTCATACATATATGCTTTTATGAAGGTGATCACTAAGAACTGTGATAAATATATGTAGAATAATGCAAAAATACAACTCAATATCAGTAACAGGGAAATTCTGGAGATTGTAAATAGTGCATATAGACTTCAAGAACTAGAAGTCCTTTCCCAACCAAGAGAAAATCGCCACTCGCTAGTTTTTGAAATTAGGAATAATTGCTACAAGCTGCTTTTGTTCCTAGCGTAATCAGACTAAATAGATAGGTGGAAACTTTAAAAGTTGCTTTTTGTTGTTTTTTTTCTTGTGCTTATTTTTTTTTAATCCAAATTCCCGTAACTTCTTCCTCAGACTAAGATTTGGTTTACCGACAGTCACTTTTGTAATACTCAGTCTTGGAGTATTAAAGTAGTTAAATTCAGACAAAATAGCAAAAAGTGTACTGAATTGCTTGAGTTACCATCCAAATACACTCCCCATCCACTTATATAGTTACAACTTGCTAGCACCAGTTTGGACCCTTTTTTGTCTTCGGATCTGACTCAGTTTGTTGTGGGTTAGATTCAACGAGGTACTGAAAATACTGCTCTCAGATTTTGGTGTTGATGCAGTTTGTTGGCTGCACATCCATGATGTGAATCTCCCGTTCAACCACATTTGTATAGAGTGAAAGAAACCAGCTGAGTGACCAAAAATGGGTACCATGTGGTCATAAAGGGATGGGCATGGGCCCTAACAATAGTCGGGCATTCAAACCATACTCAGTTAATATTTAAGGGCCCCACCACCCTGAACTGTTGATGTAAGTGAGGATGGCTCCATGGTTTCAAGTTGTTTAGCCAAATTCTGATCCTACTGAAAAAAATGTTCCTGCAGAAATTGAGACTCAAAGACTAGTGACTGTTTTTCCAATCTTTCATTGTCCAGTTTTGATGAGCCTGTGCAAAATGTAGTTTGGGTTTCCTGTTGACAGCTAACAGAAGTCTCACTTGATGTGCATTCAGAGATGATCTTCTGCATACCTTGGTTGTGGTTATAGGAGGCATTTTTGCCCAGAGAGTTGTTGCTCACTGGATAGCTTCTCATTTGGGACCATTCTTTATAAATCCCTTTAATGGTTATGTGGGAAAATCCCAGTGATCAGCAGTTTCTAAAATACTGAGACCATAATTACCATTATGTCTGCATGCATAAATGCACCAAGCTGCAACCATAAGATATTTGGGTTAACAAGTACTTGGACAAATGTGCCTAATGTTGTGTCTGGTGAGTGTATAAATATTGCTGAATCACAATTTGATTCCGTGTAGTTCACCACTCCCTACCACTGCAGACACCCATATTATCAACTGTCAGTGCACATCTTGCATCGCAGCTCTATCAGTGGTGATGACTCACAGAAAGGAGAATGTCTCAGATGAAACAAAACAGCCTGCGGGAGATGATCCCATCCCCTATGAATTTGCACAAAACCTCTTAATGAGTGAATTTGCATAATTGAAATTATGCTGCTTGCAGAGTACATACGTGGCATGAGACGTGGAGCGCAGCACTTTTGGGATGAGGTGGCAAGGAGCTCACCCCCCACATTTCATATGATTAATTTTCAGTCATGTGTTGCTGATCATCTGAATTTTTCCACAGTACTGCAAAGACGAATTGTACCATGACTCAGATCTGCATGCAGCTGCATGATCAAACACATCAAGGAGAAAAAGGGGGGAATAAATGGCAAACTTAGAGGAATAGGTGACTTTCAGGATACCCAGCAGAGAGGCTGCAGCCACAAAGAATTACAGCCAGATCCCTTCATAATGGAAATTCTAAATTTCAGAGGAGTGAAGTTTGTGTCCAGATTTCCACTGATGCAGTTGTGACCCCAAAGCATGTAATGAGTCAGGAGAGAGGCTTGCTCAGATGTGTTATGGTCTACCGGCAGCTTCCAAGGTGAAAAAGTGTAACGTGGTTTCCTGGAACACAAGCTGCACCAACAAAGGATGGGCTTAATCCAGAGGTCAGTTTGTAATTAAAGAAATAGTTTCACAGTTTGGCAATAAGCTTATTTTCTTTCAGGCTCAAAGTTGGAGGGGAGGATCAATACCAGTCTTTAGGAAGTGTTGGCTGGTTGCCTGACTTCCTCATCGAGGACAGAAATCAACAGAGTCTCTGTCCCCAGTTAAGAAATAGTTCCACATCACAATGTGCCACTGAGTTTTAAATAGAGATTGTTACCTTTGGTCAGGCTAGTTGCTTTCTTCATTTTCCAGTTTTTTTTTTGCTAAGGCTTGATCATGATGATAGAAAATGACTTTTTTTTTAATTTAAATTTTTTAGATTATTATTGTAATGGTTATTTGTCATACATGGACTTGCACAAACATATAATTATAAATTAGAGACTTTCTGACAAGTGTATGGACACTTTGGTAATACACAGGCAGGCAGCCTGCCAGCTAAACACAAGTCAAAATATGAAATCTGCCTAAGATCTCTGACTGCCAAAAACATCTGTAGTATAAAGATGAAGGACAGATACGGTGATCATTAAACCTTCGGCCTGATGTCTGACTTGCAGGCTTTGCTGACTGTGTGTCAAGTTTTTTCTCATGCATCTCGTCTAGATTGTAACAGATTAAAACATTTCATTCTGTCTCAGCCACCATAGGATATGATAAATCACTGTTGCACTTTGATCTAAGACAAACGTGTCTAGTTGACATTGTTAAAAGGGGGAACCCTACGCATCCAGGTGCACTGCAAATGTGAAAACTACTGGATATGGGAAAAATGTGCACTGGGAACTGAAATCTGCAGATCAGCAACAATCAGATTTATTAGGCGTAAAAGAAAATGGACAAACTGGCAGTGCTCGGATAGAAATTAGACAACTTTGTCACACATCTGCATTTCCCCCATAAAGCAAGAAAGGACACCATTTCTTGTGATGGTAATGAGGGAAATCATTATTTCTGTCAAAGAATCTGCTGCAGGCCCTGAAAGCAAAAGGGTCAGAGTTACATAGAAGGCAGATCCCAAATGGTCACAACCAAAATGTGAATAAAACCTGATGCTTTGATACCGCTGAGGAAAAATTGTTGGGCTTTCTTTCCTTTTTTCTCACTGGAAAGTTTCAGCTCGCTAAGCTTAAGTGGATACTTTGAAAAGGGTAGCTTACATTATAAAAAGTTCAACTAAGCCTAAAGTTGCATATTTAATCAGAATAATGACGATGGATTTTGCTACAAATCACTTCCACTGAACATTAAAGAAAAATATCTGAAATTTAGCAGGTAAAGCCAACATGTCATGCATTCATGCTAGTACATATTAGCATAGTTCACAGCTGATAATATGTGTGTATTTTAGACTTTGTTTGCTATTGGCCATTTTATCTCACGTGTTTTTCTGGCCTTCCTCCAAAAGAAAAGAAAAAATGGATGTTGTGTTAAAGTCCCTCTGGTTGCAAAAAGACTGTATAGAAGTATATAAGAAAGCAATCCTGCTGCTCTGACATTAGCAAAGACTGAGTTTATCATCTAATCATTATTTTTTCAATATTATTTTACACAGAATGAGCCTTTCACTGGAGCGTTTCCAAGCTCTAAGTTCCTGAAAGAGGGTTAATGCAAACTCTGAGTTAGTCAGTTAGAGGTAATAGGCGCTGTGAACCTAATCTGCTTGCTAGCAGGTTTTTTTGTACTAACTGTGTATCTCGCTGACTCCGCCCTCATACTGCTGAGCCTGTGGCAAAGTTGGACGTGTCGATTTAAAAACACAATTAATTAGCAACTCGTTACATCGTGAGAGGATTATGAGACCCCGATTAGAAGTTTTTTCATTCCCAGATGGGAACCTTATCTGGGAACATTGGTTACCGTTTCTCTTCACAACATTGTTGTTATTTCAGTTATACATTCAAGACTACCAAGACTATGTGAAGTACCCCCTGAAAGTTAACTAGACTATATGAATGCAGCATACTGGACAATCCCTACCGCGACCATCACTGAAACCAACCAGCTGATCTACACCACGGAAACAGTGACACTTGCCTACAATGAACAGCCACACGGAGTAGTACCCTACGTAAAGAAGGAGACTAGAGCCCAAGATCAAGGAGACATGGAGGGAACTGCAGAAAGATATGATGAAGAAAGGGGCACAACATCTGAGATCTCTGTCCAGCAGAACAAAGTTGTAGGAGCAGCATAGACTGTGTGAAGAACCATCAAGATCCCAGGCTTGAAGGAAAAAGATAATAAAAAGAAAGGATAAAGTGAGGAATAGTGTAAGTTTTATAATTGGGACAATTTACGACAGGTTTCTGACTTCATACCATAAACATGAACCTCTTAAGAAAACTTGACAACTTGTTGTTTAATTATACTTTTAACTTTAAAAGTGTTACACATGCAAATTTTGAGATACTGGAAATTTACACAGCTGGAAATGTGTCTGGATCTGTCTGGATACTGGAAACTTACACGTATTCATGTGGCTCTTCACTTAGCAATAGAGGGGAGTTACAACCACAGAAAAGTCTCCAACAATAACTTTTAAATCCCTGGTTTAATTACTTCTCTTTCAAATCATAGCTGAACCTCACAAAGTTATGAACCAACTTGTCAAAAATCCATGAAATTCTGTTCTTGTTTGAGCTAAACTCAAGTGCCCTCACACACACACACACTCCTGTATGTAGGAGGAAGGGCTCTGAATTACCATCCAACAAAATATACAAAAATTCTGTACATTCGCGAATTGATTTCTGAAATCTTTGGGGTCTTTCAGTCAGTACATCTCTCCTCCTTAATGTAAAATTCATTTTTGGAGTGTTTCTTATGCGGCTCCTGCGATTGATAGCAGCTGTTCAGCAATTCATACCATATGTGAGGAGTTTTGTGTAAATATTGTACCACGGGAAGCCTGCTTTACATTTCAATTACTACATTTATACAGTCAGCAAACATGATACCCAGGAAAAATGGCAGAAACCTGACTCTGACTGCCATGAGCGCAATTCATCAGGAATATTTCATCAGATGTTGCCGCGTTGGAGGTCACCACAGTGCCCTGGCACACTTTCAAACAATGAATGGCTATGATTCTGCTCAATGTCCTGCTTCATGTGAGTTCCTCCGCAGACATGGGAGGCTGATGAATTAGATTATTATAGGAAAATCTAGAGGTATGTGTAGCAGAGATAAATATTTCAGTCGATGTACAAAAATGTTTATATGTACTCACTTTTGTTTAAGTCTTTGTCATGGCTAACAGAGTCAAGAAGGACTTGAATGTTATCGGATTTTGCTTCGGAATATAATTCAAGTATTTTTAATTTATCTCTCTTCATTTATATATAGCTTCTATGCACGTGAAACTCACTACTTCCCTGCAGCTTGTGCTAAAACATAACTCATGCCACATTGACTCATGCCCAGCGAATTACAAGCCAGAGTACTCTGAAACACCAGAGCACCTCGAGACATTTGGTGTTCAAATGACTGAGTTTCTTGGAGAGCATTAACTGGATCTACAGTATGCGTTGTGATTCTTGGTTTTGGCTGTTCTTTGCACAAGCTGCCATTTTAAAAACATGCTTTTGTTGTAACTTAGCCTCTTGTTTTTTTAAGAACTGTGTAGTGCTGTAAGAGCTGTGGCAGCAAAACATCAATGACATCATCCTTCAGTTGGTGATAGGTCTGGACTGCTGGCAGGCCAGTGCTGCATCCTGGAGCGTATCTGAGCTACCATAGGGCCAAAGGCAAGGCACACCCTGGACAGGTCACCAATCTGATGCAGTCCATAATCTGTAAATGAAGTTATTTGCTTTTTTTGGGTAGATTGATGAACTTCTGCCCATCTTTATTTCGGAGAAACTCTGCCTTTCAAAGATGCTCTTTTTATACCCAGTTGTGGTACTGTGCTGTGTTGCCATCAAATTAAAAACACGCTATGTCATGAAATGGTAAAATGTCTAGAATGATTTAACAATTGGTATACATGTTCTACTGTGAATAAAATCAGGTTTTATAAGATTTGCAACAGAGACCATTCAGTTTTACTTACATTGTATTCAGTGTCAACTTTTTTTTGGACTTGGGGTTGATAAAGGCGGTACTCAATGCACATTTCATGAAGTTGTGGTACTTTGGAACAAAAAAAGCAACATTTTAACTCTTTGTCCATAAATGTACATTAGATCGAGATGGAAAATTATTTTGTAATAAGATACTGGAGCTGTTAAAATAATTTGGGTGGAATATACTGTCTCCCTCTTAAAGTCTAACCAGAGCAGTGAAGGGAAGCCATGTGCACTGCAGCACGACTCTAACATAAACTCCACAGCTCATATCACTTATCAGCTCATTGGTAGGAGCATGTTCCTCCACAGGGGTTGCCCACGTTTTTGTGCAGCCCAGACAATGCTTCCTTGTTGAGCTGCTCGTGCCTGTCAAAATGACTGAAAGCTTTATGAACGCAATCATAATATTTTTAAGTTGCTTTGCAGAAATGTCGTTTTGGCCCTCTTTCAACTTGTGTGGCATAGTTGCCTTTTTTTCATTGCTGTGGAGCTGCTCACTGGTATGGGAAGCCCTTTGGTTGCCTGCGGAGAACATACTGTATCTGCCTGGGTCACAGTGAGGCTGCACTCAGGTCTGGGATATTTTCTGAGGCCACTGGTGATGCAGGGGATAAACATAAAGTTTTTCAAGGCAAAGAAATCTCAAAGCAAGGCTGAAATTTCCATAAAAGCAATAAATTGCAACAGCAAAACAGAGGAATTCCATTATTAATATGTCCACATGCTGGCTTTGGTGCCCATGTGAAATGATTTGTTGTAATGGGATAAACATGACTGCGTGCTGTTTTATGCACAGGACTTGATTCAGAAACAGTCTGTTGTCGTGAACCTCTCAGTAAAGGTTAGCCTGTCTTGCTCGCAGCTTTGACTGATACACCTGCAACTTTATGACCAGCAGACGGATACCGTTTAAAATGCGTATCACTCAGGTTTTGTGTTGTTTTTGTGTTGTTTCCTGAGAGGATTGTGTGTGTCAAAAACGTCAAGAAAAACATGTTTTCATCTCGCAGTTTTGATGGATTAGCTGCACAACGTGTTGCTCTAGTAAGCCATAAAACATACTGTAATGTATTACCACATCCAAAATAAAACACCTGCAACATCTTTTTTTCTGTACTTGCAACATTATTCATATGTGGAAAAAAAGCTCTTATCTGAAGTTGTTGTGTTTTTTAACCTCTCCCTTGAATATAAAACATCCATGGCTGATTATGTGTTAAATGTATTTCAGGGCTTTGAGGCCAGACCACCTCTGAATGATTTCAAACAGCCGGTCTTTTTTAAAATTTTATTTTTACATCCATGAAGCCATCAAGTTCTGTGAGGCTGCATGGCTTTCTCCTGTCGACAGCAAATTCATATTTTGCCTTGTGGATCCTTTGTAGCGATAACGTCAACTCCTCCATTCTGCTATGGGTTTGAGAACTTAACTCGAATCACAGAGGTTTGAAACAGATGATAAAGGGAATGAAGAACAATAAGTTTTGGATCCTTATCAGATTTGCAAGTCAGGGATAGTCCCAGTCCTTCCAAAAGGTGTGTGGGGTACTTCTGGCTCAGTTTTTATTCTAGATGCACAAAAATGTCCACTTCAATAGTCAGGATTTTTTTTTGTTCATATCTGAACTGACAGATATGAAAGTTTGAAAACAAAGTTTACTTTGTACGCTGGTGGAGATGTAGGAAAAGTCAAACACTGGACTTTCACCCAGGAGACCTGGATTGTGCCAGTGTGTATTTTTTATGTTCAATTGTCAGTGAATTAGATTCATATAATACCAGAGCAACTTGTTTACATTTAGAAAGCATCATGGAATTAACAAAAATATGGTCTTTAACATAATTTATAATATGCCAAAAAAGTCTTGCTGGCAGAAAGCTCTAAAAGCATACATCCATATTCAACAAGCTTTTGTTCTTGTTGTCGAGTCCCAGGAAACAGAAACTCGTACTCTTTCTCAGTATTGCTACAATGTTGATGAGAAACCTGGGGTTGTTCATATTTTCTTTACTCAGTGATGTGATGAATAGTAAGATGGCTCAGCTTTTCTGAGCAACAGCAAACTCTTCTTCAAGGCTAAACGAAGTTAGTAATGAGTAAGATTTTCTCTCTAGGTTGCAGTTGCTTTAAGGTACACATTTGTGCGTTTTACCAGGGAGTCTTATTTGAGGCGCTCTTTTTCAGGTGAACAACAGTATCCAAAGTCATACACAATGAAAATGTAAAACTATCAACAAGACCTCTGTTCTGCACTGTGTTTGCATATGGCACTGAAGAAAATAACTGTGGAGGAATTATATGCTTAAATATAGTTACATCACTTTCAGAAAAAAACATCTACTGTAGTGAAATGTATTCCCCACTGCTGTATAATGCATTATTGAAAGTTTAGATTTTCCTGAAAATGATCAGAAAATAGTCTTTTTTTTCTGAGAATATTGCTAAATGTCCAGAGCAAGATACAGAGTGTGATTAAAGTAGTGAGTGAGCTCATTTACATTTTGAGAGAATCTAATAGATTAAATGACATGGTAAGGCCATCATTTTCAGCATCTACATGGATAAATAATAAGAGAGATACTCCAAAAAAGGGCCATGTGGATGATAGATAACAACTGATAAGGATATCTGCTTATTTTTTGTTTTTTAATATATAAAACTGGCATTTTAGTTTTCCAATTAGGGTTTACAAGGCCAAGGGTTAAACTTTCAAACACTAAATCTGTTTATCGCAAGCATGGGTCTTGTCCCTTAGCATCGACTCCTGCTCCCTGTAACAGGGTGACCTTTCACGGCTGGATTTACAGTGAGGCATACCAAGACATGTATAGTAGAACAAGAGGCATTTATTCACCAAAGCGCTTTCAGGACACGACAATCACTCACATGTCCAGCCTTCTCTCCTCACAAACAATCACTCCTTGCAGCCTTACATACTCTCAGCTGTCTCAGGCTAAACCTTTATTCCACTAACAGGTGAGTTCTCAAATCCCAAACTTCCACCACATTATACAATACATCACTTTCAATAAATAAATAAATATAGACGTACATTTTCCATTTTCATATTATTAAATATTTCACACTTTTTCCTTACACCATACCTTTATTATAACCCCCCCCCCCCCCCCCCCCCCCCCCCCCCCAAACTCCAAGCACGGAGATTCCCCTCTCTCCCTTAACCCATGGCCTCTCCCTGAACCTTTAAATGGTGTCTGGACTCCCATGTAAACATTTGTCCAAACACCTGGGAAAGGACACGGGAAAGACAGGTGAGCAATCACATCTCAGAGCCACGTCTTTGCACCATCTTTATTTCTAGACACACACATTTGCCCCAGCTCTCCTCAATGGTTAACCTTATTTGCTCTCACTAACAACCTTTCCTCTTCACAGACAACCACCACACTTCTTAATGAGGAGCAACTGTGCTGGACCTGGAACCAATAGGCTACCTACTGATTTTAAAATACACAATGAATATTCAATAAATAAACTCTTCTGTTCAAATGTTCTTCATGCGCAAATCTATGCTCAAGGTGTAATGCTGAATAAAGTGCTAGATAAGGTGCTTTTAATAAAGTACAATGATGCTCCTAGTGTGCTATACAAGTTATAATATAAATAATCCTTGTAAGCGAATCCTCTTCCTTACATTTTATGATGTAAAGCTCCACTTCAGTTATGTTTCCTTGTACTTGATTAACTTCTTCTTCAAATGTTTGTGTGTATCATGTTTGGGAATACACACAAACATTATAAGCATTATAATCTGCTATGCTGTTCTGAGGCATTTGGTAAAATGCCATTTGAACTGAATGCTGTCAACACAAATGTTAGTGAGTCCAATATGTTTGGATACAAGTTTCTTCCTTCATAATACGCCAATAACATGATGCGAATTCTTTTCTATATTTGTTTATGTAAAGAAGATTTTTTAAACCGCTTCATTTTTTTCCTTGATATTGTCAATTGACAGTGAACAAATTTGATGAAAACCAGATAAACTGTGGTGTAATTAAATAGCTAGAGAAGCAAATATGTTTGCTTTGTGTGATAAACTGTTGTAAGGCTGACCAGAATGGGAGCACATTTCCTCTGCTAGCCATCTCTCCTATTTTACAAAACTGTGAGCTGTCCTTACATCCCCTGTAATGAGGCCTGTTGCAAAGAGCTCTGAGACAAAAAAAAAAAAAACTGGTGGGAAAAATTTTAAAAAGTGTTATTGAAGCTAGGAATTTTCACAATACCAACCATTTATGAGATGCAAAGCAATATGTGACAGACATAAGGTAACACAAGTTTTCCTTCCCACTGTCACCAAGAACTTTGTCACAGGGGGTCCTTTGACTGTTTAACTGACTATTGTTATATGGTCTTTAACTTATAATATAAAGAGCGTTGTGGCAACTGTTGTTGTGATTTGGTGCTATATAAATAAAATTGAACTGAACTGAACAGAAAGGTTAATTTTTATTGGTTTTTTTTTTTGTTTGTTTGTTTGTTTTTAGATCTGTGCTAGATGAACTGTTAACATTTGATTCGATTTTTTAAGGAGAATGGCGACTGTTTTTCATTTTTTCCAGAACTTTGGTCAACCTGTGCTACTTTTAAATGTGCTCATAAATAAATGGACTGGATTTGACTTGACTAACTATGCAGTAGCACATCGACTCACCCTAACCAAACCAACCTCCGTGAATTAGAACACTCTGAAATGCACTACTAGCCTCTGACCTGGAAAGCTGCAACAGGTTAATGCTGATTACACCACCATAAGCACTAATATTATTTACTTGCTGATTAAATATTTTGATCTGCATGAGGGTCTCTGTAGAATTTGACCTTTTGGTTGCTTTTAAAATCCCATCCAGTAATGATTGCAGCATGCAATATACTGCATTTATGTGTGGTCAAAGATGTGCACACTTAATCACAAAAACATTACTTTTGAAAAGCAGCTGTTGAGTGTTTTTCTAAGAATGTTTTTAAAAACTCAATCTGTCCCTTTCATTGATTGCATTTCCATTTACTCTATGACTACAGTTTGTGCCAATCCATCCACAACCTCTTATGTTTTAGTGCACCTCCTCTATCCTGTCTTCAACATGTGGCTGTTCTGTGTTTCTCCTATATTTCTCAATAGTGTAACCTTGAACTATGTGTTTGGACATCAATAACAATTGCATTAAAAAAACTGCCAAAATAAAAGGAGCAATTTATCGTATCCAGAGGTCCAGACAAGGTTTTGGAGGCTATGAGTCGTCCTCATGAGAAGAACTTGTAAAACCCTTCAGCCTCCCAGCAACCTCGAGGACGTCAGCTCATAGAGACAACAGCCCACTCTGCACCGACTCGTCGTAACCCAATCGCCCAACAAGGAGAAATGTTTTTGCAGGCCTGCTATCACAGTTGACATTGGCCCCGATCAAAAACCAATTGCACCATGTTACGAGGTTCAAGTAAAGGAAGTGTGTCTCTATTGAACTTGACTTAGAAAACAGGCGCGGGCTGCACAGCAGTAAGTGGGCGGCTTTTTTTTTTTTTTTTTTAAAAGAAAAGGTGTTGCTGGATCTTCCGACAGCACTTCCATCTTTCTGGTTAGGTTATAAAGTACATATGATGGATTGATCTAGCATGTGTTGCTGCCGTGATCACAAACACAGTTGCTTCGTGCGGCCGGTGAGAACCCTTCAAAATCATTTTTCCTTATCACTGTGTTTTACTTTCCCTGTGAATCCATTGGGAGCATTTGATGACAAGTGCCTGGGTTTTCTGCACACAGACTGCATGTCTTAATACAATGGTATCATGTTACAAATGTATTTATTGAAGCCATTTTCCCAAAGAAACTAGCACTGCAATCCAAAGAAAAGAGCCAAAAGCTACAAAACACATGCTGCGTCTGAACAATTGCTTCAATGTTTAAATAAGTAAAACCTCAAAAAATAAACTGGTCTCCATTAATTGTCATTTTTTTAAGTGCTAGTACAGAAATGACTGTTTTTCTCTTCCTTTACTTCCTTCCCTTCTGTGATGCAGAAAACAAGACTGCTGGGAAAGAAATATAATCGCCCACACCTTTTTGAAAGTCAGAGCTGTATATAACAACTTACAATCCCAGCAGTTTTTTTCTTTTAAATTTGCTGATTTATCCACCATGTGCACGTGCTAGTTCCTGAGACGGCTTTGCATAATATGGTATTTGACAGCCGGATGTGATATGAGGAAAAGGAAATAGGATAAAAAAAAATCCATTTCAGCACTGGACTCTGAACTTGGAGGAACTAATTCTTCTTTTTTTCATCTCCCAATTGCCAGGTGTAAATCTGTAATGGCTCAGGGCCTGACAGGATACGGGGAGGGATGGCAAAGTCTGCACAGCTCAAAGTGAGCTCCATTGAGTTGGAGTCCTGAAGTGACTTTTGATATGAAGAGTGTCAGTTATATCTCTCAGCTGCAGATGGATGAGGTCTGCTTTGATAGATGGGACTGCACTGAGTATCTGGACTACTTTTCCAAAAACTCAGGAGAAATAAAGCTCAGGAGTTGAGCGCTATGTGCATTAAAGTCAAAAGTTTTTACTTCTGGCGTATGTTTTAATGTCCACCTGGATTCAATGTGCAGCACAGTGAAACTTTTTCACAAAGGCTGCGCTATTGAGATGGTTTAAATAATTGGAGGGGTGGAGGGGAGCTCTGTGTGCGCGTAGATTTTCCAGAACATTTACTTTGACATTCACCCGTTGGAATTCTGATTTATAATCTCAAAATGTATCTCACCAAAGTCTCTTTATTGTATTCTTCATATGAAGCATAAGTATCATGACACATTTTCAATATGAGATGCAGATATTAGCAATTGTTTGTCTGTTGTGGCTGTTGAAATAGTAACTAATTTCTTCTACTACATAAAAAACTGAGCTAATTTAGTTGAGTTCACATTGCAGGGGAAAAAGAATAAGGTTTAGTAGGTTTTCGGTACGTGGCTTTAATGAAGTATTCCCAGTGAGAGCCAAAAGTATTAAGGTAAATGCAAGACATTACTTAAGGGGAATCAAACACTGATTTCAAGGTCAGATGATATGCATAATATGCATTTTTCTTAAAGAAAATCTGAGCAGTAGTCCTAATTTATGAGACATTGTGTTCCGCTGGCAGTTGTTTAATACGTAACAGCTCTGTCTCCAATAAGTCAGCTGTCTGCTTTATGACAGCCAAAGTAAAACACATCAAGCCAGTCATGCTGCAGCAGTGACACAAGTGAGTTACTGTTGGGAAACAGCAACACACTTGTAGAGGTAAAACAGAGTTTTTTAAACTCATTCTTGGAGCAAAGCCACCAAACATTTTTAGTGTTTTTATGCAGTTATGGCTCATTTGTTTTCATTTAGATAGGAATCTAGTCTTGTTATTCTAAAATACATCCCCTCACATCTGCCTGTTTTTCTGAGCTTTGTTAGTCTTTAAAACAAATAACTTTAGAGGTGGAAAAATAAAACCCTCTCACTCAGATTTTATTTGAAAGAAGCCATTTTGCTCATTAGGTGGTCCAACGCTTTTACAGATGCAGCAATCCGATTTTCTTTTTCCTTTAAAAAAAAATCAAGTCACAACTGCAAACTCCCCTCATTGGTTGGTTCTGAAACAGCACTGGTCGCAGTAGCCATTCCTTTGAGACATTGGCATTTTCATTTATTTTAGGACAACAATGTATGTCAATTCATTCACAACCTCTTATGTTTTAGTGCAGCTCCTCTATCCAGTCATCAGTGTTTGGTTTTTCAGTGTTTTCCCTACATTTCTCACTAGTGTAACCTTAAACTATTGTATGGAATTACTGTATGGTTCTGAAATACCACTGCTTTCAGACATCTAATCAGAATATCTAGACCTCTCTCTATGAGTTTTGTAATTCTCAATTGTATGAAGTCCTACACCAAAGAATGTTTTTACTATATTTTATTTAGTCCTGTCAAAAAGGATCCTGCAGCAGCCACCAGGCCCAGGCTCTTCCAGCAGCCACTAGGCCCAGGATCCTCCTGCTCCACCAGGCCCAGGATCCTCCAGCAGCCACCAGGCCCAGGCTCTTCCAGCAGCCACTAGGCCCAGGATCCTCCTGCTCCACCAGGCCCAGGATCCTCCAGCAGCCACCAGGCCCAGGCTCTTCCAGCAGCCACTAGGCCCAGGATCCTCCTGCTCCACCAGGCCCAGGAGCGTTAAGATGCCGCCTAAGAGGAGCAACGTTAATGAGGAGGAACTGGAGGACATAAAGAAATCCCTAAACTTTATGTCTGAAGAAATAACAACAATTTCAAAACAACAAAAACTGATACTCAATTTAATGGATGATATTAAAGAACTAAGAAGGCAGAGCGAGGAAAAGGACAAGAAGATTGCTATGCTGGAAGGACGGGTGTCAGATCTGGAACAATATTCAAGAGTAAATGATGTGATAGTGACAGGACTGGAAACCAAGCATCAGACATACGCACGGGTAGCAGCAGCAGAGAGAGGGGAGCCACCCGAGCAAGAGCTACGCTCTTTGGAAGAGCAGGTAATGGCCTTCTTTAAAAGCAAAGGTATAGAAATGGACAGTAAAAATATTGAAGGATGCCATCCTCTTCCGAGAAAAAATCAAATACCTGCCATTATCATTCGTTTTGTTAATAGAAAACAGAAAAAAGAACTGCTCAAGCAAGGAAGAAAGCTAAAAGGTACAAATGTTTATTTAAATGAACACCTAATCAAGAAAAATGCAGACATTGCAAGACAAGCAAGAATATTAAGAAAACAGAAGAAAATACAGTCAACTTGGACGTCAGACTGTAAAATATTCATTAAGTTAAATGGAACACCAGAGCAGGCTAAGGTTCTAGTCATCAAAGAGATGACGGAACTAGAAAAATATAACCGATAAATGCAAAGCAGTGCTAAATATGATGGGACCGTCCAAGTGCACAACCAACGCAGATGTCTGACAATTTTCAACTAACAACTCATATAGATATTGAAAATAAGACTGATGTATGACAGCAACATAGATCCTGATTGTAATTTCTTTAACAATAAGACAAATGAATGCAATTATTATACAAATGAGCAACTTAAAAAGGAATTCAAGGTAGAACAGGGTATAACAATGGTTCACTTTAATAGTCGAAGCTTATATGCAAACTTTCAATCCATCAAAGACTACATAACACAGTTTGAACAGCCATTCAATGTGATAGCCATATCGGAGACCTGGATAACTCCTGGAAAAGAAGAAGACTTTAAAATAAATGGATATGAATTCCTTCATGTAGACAGGATCAACAAGAAAGGAGGTGGGGTGGCACTTTACATTGATAAAAACCTAAAGTACAAAAGAATGGGAAGAATGACAACTGTTATTGATGGAGTGATGGAATGTTTATCAGTGGAAATAATTATAGAAAAAAGGAAAAACCTAATTGTCAGTTGTATATATAGAACACCAGGATCTAAGATTGAGATATTTAAGGATAATATGGAGGACTTATTTACAAATATAAATCAGAAAAGAATGTTTATTTGTGGGGACTTTAATATTGACTTATTGAATCCAAATCATAATAAGAGTACAGAAGAATTTATTGATTCCATGTACAGCATAGGTTTATTTCCACTGATAACAAGACCGACCAGAATAACATCTCATTGTGCAACTCTATTAGATAATATATTTACAAATATAATAGAAGGAAAGATAAAAAGTGGGCTGTTAATCAATGATATAAGTGACCATTTACCAGTCTTTGCATCGTATAATTGCCATTATAAAGTGAACAACGATGGACATAAGATTATTTACAAAAGAATAAGAACAGAGAAGACCTTAAATTGTCTTAGAAATGAACTTTTAAAGCAAGATTGGAATATTGTGTATGAACAAACAGAAGTTAATAAAGCTTACGAAGGATTTTTAAGAACATTTAACACATTACTTGATAAAAACTGCCCAGTAATTGAAATCAATAGGAAACACAACTATGCAGGAAGACCATGGATGACAAAAGGACTACAAAATGCCAGCAAAAAAAAGAATACCTTATATTGAGAATTCATAAAAAAGAGAACAATAGAAACTGAAATGAAGTATAAAACTTACAAAAATAAATTAACTAATATAATGAGATCCTGTAAAAGAGAGTATTACATTAAAAGGTTAGAACACAATAAAGATAACACAAGAGATATATGGAATGTATTAAACAGAATAATCAAAAATGAATCAAGGAATAATGATTACCCTGGGTACTTTATAGAAGGGACAAGAAGTATTAATAACATGGAGGAGATAGTAAATGGCTTTAATGAATTCTTCGTAAACATAGGGCCAAAACTGGCAGAAGAAATAAAGGTTGATGGAATAGAAAGGGACACTGGTGAAAATATTGAAAGGAATAGTAGCTCAATGTTTTTAAGAGCAGTGGAAGAGAAAGAGATTTATGACATGGTTAGAGGACTTAAGAACAAAACCAGTACAGACTGGAATGATATTGATATGGTAACGGTAAAGACAGTTATTGATGGTATCGTAAAACCATTAAAATATATATTCAACTTGTCGTTTCAAAAAGGAGTTTTTCCACAAAAAATGAAAGTTGCTAAAGTTATTCCCATTTACAAAACCGGTGAAAGACATAATTTTACAAACTATAGACCAGTGTCAATACTCTCCCAGTTCTCTAAGATACTGGAAAAACTCTTCATAAAAAGATTTGACAGTTTTGTGGAAAAATATGAATTAATGACAGATAGTCAGTATGGGTTCAGAAACAACAGATCAACAGCTTTGGCACTGATAGATTTAATGGAAAAGATAACGGAATGTATGGATAATAAGAGGTATGCGCTCGGAGTTTTCTTAGATCTAAAGAAGGCGTTTGATACTGTTAATCATGAAATTCTATTAAAAAAACTGGAAAAGTACGGGTTTAGGGGAGTGGTTTTGGAATGGTTAAAAAGCTATGTAGGGAATAGGCAACAATATGTACAAATAAATGAATATAAATCTAATTTGATGGATATAGCTTGTGGAGTACCTCAAGGTTCAGTACTGGGTCCAAAAATGTTTATTATGTACTTAAATGATATCTGCAGAGTATCGGAGATTTTAAAGTTTGTAATATTTGCAGATGACACAAATATACTGTGTGCAGGTGGGGAATTGCCACAGGTTTTGGAAATGATCACACAGGAATTAACGATATTAAAGAAGTGGTTTGATATAAATAAATTATCATTGAATCTCGATAAAACCAAATTTATGTTGTTTGGAAACCAAAAGAAAAACATCGAAGTAGAAATATGTGTTGACAATGTATATTTAGAAAGAGTAAATGAAATAAAATTTCTTGGGGTGATCATTGACCACAAGCTCTGTTGGAAGCCACACATTACTTATGTTCGGGGGAAATTGGCACGGGGCATTGCCGTCCTGGGAAAAGCAAAGCATATGTTGGATCAGAAAGCACTGCACATTTTATACTGTGCTTTACTACTGCCATATATGAGCTACTGTGTAGAGGTCTGGGGAAACACATACAAAAGTAACACACAAACAATAACTATAATACAGAAAAGGGCCATTAGATTAATAAATAATGTAGGGTACAGGGACCATACAAATGCACTCTTTGTCAAAATGCAAGCTATTAAATTCCAAGACTTGGTGAAGCTTAAAACAGCGTAAATAATGTATAAAGTCAGAAATAAATTGCTTCCCAAAGAAATCTGTAAATTGTTCATAGAAAGAGAAGGTGGGTATAACTTAAGAGGGAAATGGAATTTAAAAATACAAAGTGCTAGAACAACTTTAAGAACTATGTCTATCTCAATTGCAGGAGTTAAATTATGGAACAGTCTAACAGAAGAAATAAAAGACAGTCAAAACATAAAACAGTTTAAAGTAAAATATAAAAACCTAATTTTAAATAAGTATAAGAATGAAGAAAACGGGGTTAACCCAGGACGGTAATGTTGCTGGTAATGGTGTTGCGGTTCTTTTTTGGTTGTTTTTTTGTTTTGTTTTGGTTTGTTGTTTTTCCATAACTTGTGTATCTGCAAATATACACATTCTGTATTTTTCATATGAAAGAAACTATACTGTGGTGGGGCTTGCTAATTTCTTGTTTTTGATTTATGTATGTTATGTTTTGTTTTACTTCATATGTTTATATGTTTCATATGTTGTTTGTTTAATTTAAGACAAAAAAAAATTAAATGAATGAGAGGTAAAACTTGAGGGGGTAGGGACAAATAAGTAAATACTTCAGCCTACTCCTTTTCAAACAAATAATGGAATGATATTTTGTAATGATTGTGAAGGCACATGTTTGAAATGTTTGAAATAAAAATGAACTGAACTGAACTGAACTGAAAAAAAGTTCACCCCATGATTAAATAGCTTGTAGAACCACCTTTACCAGAAGATTCAGCAACTTGAATCTTTTGTTTTTCATCCAATCTATTGTAGATTTGAATTGTAGAGTCTTTCTTCTCACAACCTTCCATCACAAGCATTAGTTCTTCAGTCTTTTTCTAATTATACAATCATGTACTTTAACCTCCTAAGACTCGAACTTTTCTATGGCATGCATTTTAAATTTCTCTTTGACATTTGGGCTGATTGGGACCTGATGAATGTAAAAACAAAGAATTACCTGATTTTTTTAACCTAATTTTTGTTTCTAAGAAAAATGAGAGCCACATATGAGGATATTCATTTAAAATTTCGATAGAACAGTAGCAGCATAATGTCCTCGTAAGTGGATATCAGGCCCTTGTAGAGCAAGATTGAGTATTTTGGTCTAAATAATCAAAATGTGATGTCCAAATATGTGGACACCAGGTTCTAGGAGGTTAATATTAACATGCTAACTCTCACTTCTCACCCCAACTGGTCACGGCAGATGGCTGCCCCCTCCCTGAACCTGGTTCTGCTGGAGGTTTCTTCCTGTTAAAAGGGAGTTTTTCCTTCCCACTGTCGCCAAAGTGCTTGCTCATAGAGGGTTATATGATTGTTAGGTTTTTCTCTTTGTGTATTATTTTAGGGTCTACCTTACAATATAAAGTGCTGTTGTTTTGATTTGGAACTGTATAAATAAAACTGAATCGAACTGAATTAACTGAGGCCTGTAGAGGCTGAGATGTAGCTCTTGGATTTTTTGCAATTTCTCTGCAACTACACAGTCTGACGTTGGGGTCAATTTTCTGGGACTTCCGCTCCACGTAAAATTTTTCTTATTGTGTTAACACACACACTCAAATGCTCCAAACCAGCAAACTGTCAAACTCTTACAAGCCTTTAAAGTGAGGGGTGCATGTGATTAGCAGTACCTAGCTGCTACCTACCCTCCTAATTCCCATGAAAACAGGGAGGATCTACAGTACTTAGTTTTTCACACAACTGTGCATAAACCCTGAGGGCCAAATTACATATTGTACATACACATCATGGGTAATAAATGTAAGGGCTTCTTTGAAATGGGATGTGCCCATAAAGTGAAACAGTTTTCATCAGTACTGCCAAGAAAACCATGACAATACAGCAGAATGAGCAAAACCTGCAGTCTTAAATAAGGCTAATTAAATGGAACGTAGTCATATGTTATTAAACACACGCCTTTCCTGTTTTGGTGGATGAATTAAGCTTTTCTTCTTAGAAGGTTTACATACAGTATTTAATCTGAGCACAGTTGGAATCTTTCAACCTGACCTTTGCCATGATAACATCCACACAGTAGCTGAAGATAAAATACCAAAAAAGATGGCCTTTAAATTGCTTTTTCTCCACAGCTAGAGTAATATTTCAACTCAGCACAAACATATTTTTGGTGACACAGCTGTTAATTTTTGCCATTTATACTGAAAAGGCTCATAGGAATTGCTACAGATTGCAACTTGTGCAAAAATGTCAAACATCATTGATTAATCGAACTTCTTCTATAACCCTGGACTACTAATGTCATTACCCCTATGATGAAATAATAATGGTGTTGCTATTAAGTGATCCAAGAAGCAAGGAAATCAATAGCAAAATAACTAGATTTCTTTTCCTGTTTTGGAAGCCACTTCGTAAACAAATTTCTGCAAAATGGCCCAGGTTTGTCTCCCAAGATGCAATGCTTTCAGCAATGTGTGATGGTATCATAGCCAAGCACTTTCACATGGCAGCTGCTGCAATTATTTCCAAATGGGTGTGGGGTTTTCCGGCTTTATCCCCCTTTTCCATACTTGTTTAACTGCACTTTTTTTCTAAAGGAAAACCAAACACTGATTATGAAGCCAGTTGAGGTCATTAGATAACAGGAGTTCCTCTCTTTCTAGTTTTTAATTTTACTCGGGTTGTATAGCTACACCCCTCTGTATGATCTTGCAGAGTTCAGCTGAGAAGTCAAGGCTGAGCCTGGAAGCAGAGCAGGAGTCTGGTAAAAATATCAAACAACCATTGAGCTGGAAAGAAGTGTTTTGTTCCCGACACCGGTGTGATGGTGTTTGCTTAATCTCCAATCAATGCACTACCAGAATGGACCCTTTTTATTGATGGCCAAACCCTTGTGAGGCACACGCAGGGGATCTGGCATACAGGTGACATCATCAAAGCTGTGTGTGCATTTTTGTTCCTCTCTGAAAATAAATTTAACTGCTAAAGCTGGTTATTTCACAGCTGAACAGTGGAGCTCCTGGCTGTTTTGTTTTGGGTGGTTCTCAGAATCGCCTGCCAGATGTATCCGTATGTACAACAATCCAGAGGATATGTGGCCGATTCAGGCTGCCGTAGGGCTCCCAGCGAAATAACAAGAACCAAATGTTTATGAGATATTTCTATCTTTGACAAAGTTCCACTTGAACGTGTCTCGGTGATCAATTGATCGGCCATTTGTCACAGGGCAAAGACTATGGACAAAGTAAACAGCCTTTGTTGAAAGATATGTGCTCATTGCGGAACATCTGTGAAGCATTGCACTCGTGACCATCTTAACATCCCCACATTTTAACAAACTCCTTCTGAACTGCTTCATATGTTCAAACGTTCTCTCACTTTTTGTATTGTTCAGACCAAAAATAAACTGGCATAAATATCAAATCTGTGGGTTTCTACGAAGCAATTGCGTGTTTTCAGCTCAAATTTGTAGAAAAAAAATTAGCCCAGTGCTCCGTGAGGCATCTAAAGACTTCTATCAAGTCCAGTGCCATTCAGACGAGTGGAAGGGCAGCAGCTACAGTCTGTAGTCATCGGAGCTTTCCTTGTTCGACTGAAATTACGTTTCATCTCATTTTGTTTGCTCAGAGCTGCACAGGAACAGACTTGATGGTGTGGAGGAACACTTGGGAAATGTGGGTCAGTCCAACTCACTGAACACCACCCAGACAGCCCATGAAACAAATCCAAAATGAACAGCACTTTGCATGAGGCTGAAATGGATATACACAAGGCACTACCTATACGCTTCATAAAAATTTTTAAGAAAACAGGTCTGTGACCTTTCCTGTGAAACTGAATTCCTAAATGCTAAAATCTTCAGTCAGTTAATCTTTAGCAGTCTGCTGCATTCATCAAGTTTGATTAGAAATAAAACCCTGAAACGTTTAAATCCGTCTTCAGCAGAATCTGTGTTACAACTTGTATTTCCTGAAGTGATAACTTCTGCCATTTAAACATCTCTAACTCTGAGACTAGCAATGCTTTTCTCATATGAGGTAAATAGTGTATCTTTCAAGTTAGGTAATTTTTATGGTAAAACATCTGATTGACAAAACTTCTGCAGGTGTTAATAACCCAACTGTCTTGATGTAAAATCTAGTTGCAGAAGGCTACAAGACACTGTAAATGACAGATGCTAAACAACCACTCCTGTTGGTAATTTTATTCAAATTGTTATTAAAGGTGTAGTACGTAAAACTAGTATGTTTTAACATGACAGGAAAAGTGTTGAATCCACATCTGTCAGAAAAAACACGTCCTCCATCCTGTGGAATCCAAACAGATGGAGCAGGACACCCTGGTCTTTTTGGCATTGCTTGCTGCTCCCAATGCAGTTGCCGTTTTTAACTCACTCCTGGGAAGTCCCGTTCTGACCACTTTCCCCTTCTGCTTTTGTGATGGGTACTGGATCTCCTCCAGTGTCAAAACAGCAACCCAACAATTTGATTTTCTTTTTGGGAAAGAGGACAAAGCCCCAGGAAGACAAAATTGGCAGGTGGGGTCAGCTGGGTAGGAGAAACTTGTTGTGCTGTGTGTTCTTCCTCAGACACCTCAAAACAATACAACTGGGGGACAAGCTGACAGTGCACAATACCAAATGAAAGAAAAGAAAATGTTTACGAGCTGAAAACTGCTGTCAGTGGGTTGAATCCAGCAACACAGCTCTGATGGGAATGTCTTCTACATGAACGTTGGATCAGTTTATCACTGCCTTTTAAGAACCATGACAAAATGCATATCTTCAAGTGATCAGAACAAGACTTTCAGGTAATGATTAAAAACCTGCAGCAGTGGTGAAGCGGTTCTTTGACTTTCATCAATAGGGCTTTTAGGTATTCGCGTTAAGTCGTGGCCAGGGCTCTTGGTGAGGCTGTAAAGCTAATAGGTGAGGCCAGCACCTGCAGAGAAGGGAAACAAAGTAGAGCAAGCCTAAATATACATTGATGGGATTGGCCATTTCGTGCCTTGGCTCCCCTGTGTTACTGTCTGCTTTTCTTCAGTAACTGTGGTTTTAGCTTTCAGCTATGTGCTCTCTCACGGTACACAACTGAGAGGCAACACTTTTGGGGAGAAGCATTGCGACCACTTTTATTATAATTTAGAGGATTTAAGAGGTCTGAGACACTTTTATATTGAATTAGTGTATGAGTTATATGTCCCCATGACAAAAATTAAATGTTTCAGGGCTTTGTTAGTGTGAATAGATTGTGCAAAATGTTTTAGGGCAATTCCCTTAACCCCTTGCCTTAAGCATTTACATCTGAACAATATTAATCACCACTTTTCCTCAGAAACTCATCAAACCTACCCAATTGGGTCGCATTAGTTTGACAGTCACTTAATCCTGTCAGCGCTCTCCAAACCTGCTATAATCCCTGTTTAATCAACTGATCTGTGCCCTTCCCCAGTCATCAGTGACAGGATTATCATTTAGGGAGACACATCTGTGGCCAATTCAACATGCTTGCTGTTATGAGAATGACCCTGTGAGATGATACAAGAGATAAAATCCGCCGCAATGAAGTCTCCTTCGAACATAATCCTCTCAGATCGGAACCACCAAGACGTATCACATATCCGCTAATCATTTTCTAAATTGTTTACTGAGAATACTTCTTGTCTGGAAGACAGCAAGCCTGCAGGGAGAAGCAGCTTTCTCTGCATTACAGTCTGGGGTTGGGGTCACGCGGGGCAAGCGATTCACGCTTTAAATACTGAATGTTATACCGTGAAAGGACACAAATGTATTAGGTTATGGGGTTGTTAATGGAAAGAATTATTGCATTGACGTTTTTGGTTCACTGAGCCAATGTCGTACAGAAAACCTGCCTTTTATCAAGTGTCTGTTGAAGTGCAGCTATACTGCGGCATATTCCTGCGAGTCCAGTACATTTGACGAATAAACAAACCATGACTGGAAAGATTCAGTCATCTCGGAGACACAACAGCTAAGGCAGCGATTCATCTCCCTCAATAATATTCATTACAAATCTGCCTCTCTCAAAATGTTTTCCTTGTTTTTCGGTATTTGTCACTTAGCAGCTTTAAGTACAAACAAATGACTGCAAGTTATGTGACGATAACATTCTCCTGAACAACCTTTCAGTTGGCAACTTGTACATTCTGTAGGTTTATTTTGGGTTTTGCTCAGAACTACTACAAACTGCAGAGCAGGCTGTAGTTTAGTCAACATTGATGCCGTATATTTTACAGTGGAATAAAGAATCTGCCAACGACAGCAGCTGCACAAATGTATCTGCTAGAAATGTGACATAGCATCATTGCAATGAAGTGATTGATTTCCAGGATACAAGCAGCTTGGACCAATCCATTTTCTCCACCTCACTGAACTCATTGCAAACAGAGAGAAACAATATTTCAAAGTATAAATATCAAAAAGGTCAAAGATTGAACTCTGACAGTTATCTCTCTCTATTGGTTTTAATTTTCTGCCGTCATGCCTTAAAGCTATTACGGTTGCTCTTGCCAAAACAGACACGGGACTCGATGCATTCATGTGCTGTGCTCTCACGTCGCCCACATCACAGTATCTCAAATGGAGCACGACTCCTCTCCTGGCTTCTCCCCATCGTTTCGTACAACATCTGGCACTGTGGGCTGGCTCCAAACTCTGGTGGAGGTCTGTCACTGCATGCTGTAACACATCTCTGAGAGGACCCTCCACAAGATGAAGACTGACTGCGCTGGCAGGTCTGCATCAGAGCAGCGCGCGATGTTCGTCACACATCAACATCTGTCCACAACTCGGCGGGATGCAAAAAGGCCCCGTTTCATTTTCTACAGCGAGGGGCTTGTGCTCTGTAGTGTTTCAGTGCATGGTGGGGAATGGGTGCACCCGTGCCTGAAGACGATGATACACTGCAGCATGGAAAGATTATGCGTCTGTGGTAACATTTTGGTATGAGAACAGTTGTGATTCATGCTTATTTTGCACACGTTTTGGCCGGACTACTGTAAGCACTAAAAATTCATATTGGTTCAATCTTGTATATCCTTTCCTTTCCTTCTGTGAGAAGTCTTCAGCAGTGGAAAAGTAAAGCATACAAAGTTATTCATGAGACATCACCACTGAGTGATGCAGAAGTTTCTCTCTATGCTCTCTATGTTAATTAAGTCTGCCAAAGCAGGGTATACACAATTATTTTACCACATATGATACATGTTGGGATGCGGCAGAAAAGCTACTGTAAAATAAGGGTTTCTGGACTGTCAAACATTTGCCCTAAGTAGTTTGTTGTATGATTAAGCACAATATTTCTGAGTTCACTGATGTTGTGGTGCACTATCGCATTTTTCAGTTTCAGTTACTTGTCTTACCAACTACAAGTCCAGGGTCAAAACACGTATCCATCAAACATTCTGGTCTTTAATTAATCCCTCTGTATTTATTAAAAATAACATATTTGGGTTGTTGAGGTTTTTCAGTCATTAATATTTAACCTCTGAGTGCTAGGAATTGTGAAAAGCACCGTTTTTAAAAACCTTTGTAGCAAAAGATTCAGAAAATAATCAGAGAAAAATGTCTCAGCAATTGCAGTTATACATATTTTTAAAAAGCACACTTGGTAGGAAATTCTTAACATTAGGCACCTTGTCGAAAGCAGAGAAAACCATATGGAAAAATAAAGACGGCAAACGTTATGGTTACCAAAGAAAAAAAAATCTTCTTCAAATTTGGTAAAAATCTGTGGTTTGGATAAAAATCTACATATGGAGGACTAGAGTCCCCCTTTGCAGTAAAATATTTATTTCTCCCCTGACTTGGAGTCTTGTGTTCATGACAGCAGAAAAAAGTAGTAAAGTCTGGTCTTAAGAGTCCCGTTCGCCTCATTCCAGCCCAATTTGTTCCCCTTCTAGATGTAAATCATGCAACTTAAGTGTAAATCATGTCTGCTGCCTGAAATGATGCCCGGTCTTTGATGCTGATTTCCAAAGTGCAACATCCTCAGCCACTAGGTTGCTTCTAGGCGATGAAATTAGATGAAGAACAATACAACAGCAATTTAACAATGGTGGAAACTATGCTTTCGATATATTAAAACATACAAATATTGAGCCAGATAATTGTGCTAAGAAGACATGAAAAGAAATGCTGGAGAAGTTTGTTTGAAACTTGCAAACAAGCCTGATGCTTCTTGTGCAATCAGAGACGACGTTTGGAAATTAAAATACATAAATGGGAACTTATCCATATAGTAAGAGCCACATTACTGCTTTGAGTTTGCCGGTTTTCTAAGTTAAGAGTGGATGGGTGCATGAGGGCATTTGCTGAATAGGCACTGGCATGGTAACCATCCATGTGCATTTCAGTTAAAACTGAAATAAATACCTTCACTGCTCTGTTTGAACCTTTAAAAACCTTAATCACATTCACTTTGAATAAGTTGGCATCATGCATTGCCAGACTGAACTGTGTATTTATAGCTTTGCTTCACTGGTGCATAGGAGTTCAGAAACATTAAACTTTTCAAGCTCCGACATTGTGAGAAAGTGATGATAGTTTTTCAGTATTGTAAGCAGGATATTTACAGGGTATGGTTGTCAAAAAATTGATACTCGGATACTAACTGATTCTAAAAATTACTATTGGATTAAATACTTCTTTGCCACAGTGCAGTCGTTGCTTCTTCCAGTTGACACATGGCCTCACAGCATAGCTCCAGACAGGCAGGCACACAGCCTTCACTAAAGTTCCAGAACAAAGCTGAGAAAAGTCTACGAGCAACCAGACAGAAACAGTGGCAACCCTCCATAGCCACTCAAATTAATTAAGCAACAAAGATATAGTGACAAGTTGCAAGCAGCACAGAAACAGGGCTGTAGCTGAATACATAAAACAGTAGCCTAATCTTTATTTTAAAAAATCATACTTTTTTCCCCCAGTGGCACTGAAAATGTTTTCCTGGATATTAATGTTGAAATTTTAGTATTGTGACAACCCTACGGGCAAATCAATTTTCTCTTATTGCAATATTTCAGCAATGCCACTACCAATCAAGTCAAGTGGTGAAAATATTGTGGTTTGAGGTACTTGCTTTGTAGCCTATTACTCGACATTACAGTGAAGAAAAAGTTGATCATTGCCGTGGTTATTAGCTTGCTTTTGTTGCGACTTTTGCACCAACCAACCAACACCAAAGGTCAGGCACATCCACCATTAAGCACTGAAGCAACACACACATTTGAATCATTCCCAACTCTACTCAGTGTATGAAAATATTCTTTTTTTATGGATACCTGGACTCTAGCTGGACTTGTAACATCTGGGAAAGCAGCTACGAATTTTGTTTGCTTTGGGGAACTAAAGTTGCATTTGGATCTGTAAGTGGCTATTACATCAGAAAACAACCACGCTGGCCATTACTCTGATCCACGAGATCATCTTCTATCAGCACCATCCTAACCAAAGCTTTACTGAAGTCTGCTTTATCCTTTCTGACACTTACTGCCTCTCAGATATGAATTAACACCTCCATCATTTCTCTGTTTCTGGTGCAGCGGGCCTGTGAAATGCATTGTGGTTTGGGTTCTGGAGGGCTGTAATATGTCAAAACCAGGTGCTACACATCTTAATGCAAGATGGCCAATTGTAAGCATTCCATTGCAGACCATCGCTCAAAATCTCCGTCCTGGCAATGGAACTATTCAAACTGAAAGGAGTTATTTATGAAGGAGGAAAGTGACATATATTAGGCCAGACATGTCTTTATCTTTAAAATATCCTGACTGGTGAGCAGATATGGGTGCATATCGCAAGCTGTTACAGAAATTTAATACCGAATCCTGATGAATGCGTCTTTAATGTGGTTGATGGCTCCTGCAGACAAAACCAAAAGAAAGAACTTTGACTTGCATCTTTCTCCGGGTGTACGTCTGGCAGAAGGAGCAGTGGGGCAGCACTATCATGCAAGTGGAAACTTCTCCGCATGCAAAGATAAGAAAAGGAGGGGGGAGGGAGAGGAGGCATGGGGGAGAGGGGGTGGGGGGTTGCAGCTGGAAGACATTATGTGTACCAGTCATCCTCACTGGAAAAGAAATGACAAGGAAGAAAAAGAAGAAACAAGAAAATAAGAGACAACTTTCAGATATCCTCAGATGTTATTTATTAAAAAGAAGAAGCCCCCAGCCACCCCTCCCTCTCCTTGTTATTGGATGTATGCTTGCCTTGAGACTGAACTGTGCTGGATTCGGTTCTTTTTATAAGGTGCTTTGACATAATAAAGATTTGACAAATGCTTTCCGTCACAATCACCGTTTTCTTCGCATTAATTACTGCGTGTGGTACGGACGGTGAATGAACCTGCAGGATTTCAGACCCTTCAGGAAATCTTCAGTCATTCATAATAAAAGATGACCCTGTGCTACAATCAGAAGCATCAGGAAAAAATGGTACTATTATACCGCCATGTAGATGAAACACATTTCAAATGTTTGCCTGTTTTCTTTGTCTTTTCATGACTACAGTTATTAGTACTCTTCGCGATTCCTTTCATCTTAGTATATATATTATACCTTAATATGTCATCTGATTAAAGGGTTACAGAACAAAGTGATGGAAGGGAAAAGACTGCAGGACCCCATTTACACCTGGCATCATGGAAGTTGGGTCTCATCCAGGGTATACATGCAAGGCATGGCAACTGGAATTTACTGTCATGGTACTTTCTAGTCTGTTCTAGTCATTCTTAGACAAAAACATAAACAACTGTGCCACAGAAGATCGAAGGTCTCCTTAGGGCCTCCATTACCCTTTAATTTCCACCAATTTGCAAAATATTTACACCAGGCCACTGTAGATGATCCAAAAATGAGTTTTGTGAAGAACTGCATGTGAAAGTAATGGTTGTAGAATATTTGACATACATGACTCTCTTATTATATTCAGATTTGTTGGTTTGCAGACAATGGTTGCAGCATATTGTGAGAAAGTGGTCATAAGTAGTGTCCTTCTGACACTGTGAATTTTTGCCACAGGCTGTTTTTGACCACCACTTCCCAAATTTGTCTTTTCCCCCTTGATCTTACTTTGTGTGGTAAATCCATGAATACACGGAATCCGGGTGCTGTAGTCTTTGCATAATTCGACATGCCCCAATCTTGACAGTTTGACATTTGTGGAGCCTAAGATTTCATTGAATTTGCATACAATAAAATTAGTCAGTGTCTCTGAGCATGTAATGCCTAAATTGACCAAGTTTAAAATGTATTTCTTTGTTTGCTGAAAAAAAAACCCAAAGAAAAACACAACTCAAAAATACAAAGAGATAGAAACTTTGTCCATTCAGTCGATAGTCCAGACAGACTTTTGGCAAAGGTATTTGAGTCCCCCCATCTTGCAGCTGCTTTAGTAAAGTGAAGCATTGGCCAACAATAGAAAACTGTGGTTGTGGGTAGGTTTCCTTGCATGAAAGGATGTAATTATATGAATATGAAGTATGGACTTTGCTGAAAAAGAGGAAAAGTCTCACTTTTAGAGTAAAAGCAAAATTCAAAGAAAGGCTGTATCTGTTCATGGAGTACAAATAGAAAACTGGAAGAAAACAAACTAACCAAAATTCGCCTAGAACTGAAGTGGAATAAGATGACACTGAGGTAGTTACTCAAGATGGTAGGAAAGAAAATGCCAGAGTAAACTACAACGATGAGTCATAGACTCGTTTGTCCATTATTTCACAGCAGAAATGAACTGTCTGAATTCTTCATTTACACCCACAAAGGCTTTTTATCCCACCGCGAAAGTGCAGATTACCAACCCCAGTAACAAATCTGAACTTGTCAGCACGTCTTCCCTTCCACAGTCCTTTGGAAAGCTCAACGTTTCCACACTTCTCTCTGCATGTGAAGCTTGTACTGTACAGATGTACCCTCAGCACACCGGGAGGGGAAGTACAGCCGTGCAGCAATGGAAGCAAGTGCGGGTGTGTCCGAGGTCTGCTGTGGAAGCTCATGTGCAGTAACATTTTAGAAGTTGAAGGCTTGTTTGCGGTGTAGACACCAGCTTCATTTCCTCTCACGTTTGCCAGCACACACTTGAAATCACACTCATTAGATGTGGGAAAAGACCTCATGTGAAACCCCCACTCAGCTTTTATGCCGTGAATCTGAAATGTTTTCATTCAAAATATCGGCCAAAGTATATCTTAATACTGTTAGCACATTACATTGGTAATATTACTTTGAAACTTTTCAGTGCATTTTGATTGTAATAGACCATTTCCTTTTTACATGACTTTTCTAGTAGCTTTCAGTGGTGTTCACAAGTTCTTTACTTTGAAGGTTTGCCTTTTGTATCTGGAAAAGCGGTGAGAGTGCCTATACTAGTGCACAATTAATGTGCAGCAGGACCAAAATAACAGCTTAAAAAGGCTAAAATATGTCCATGAATCATGAGAGGAACTCCACGTTTATATAGATGTACACCTTGTCTCTATGTCTCTGTTTGGAATGAACCCCCCCATTGTTCCCCGCACATGACTTATTGAATGATATGTAAGTCCATAATTAGATGATCACATAGCAAAGAGCCAGTTTTGTCATCACCTACTTGACTGAACCAGTGGGTCTGAGTTTAGCTCCATTAGATCATCCATTGGAAGAGCGCCATCCTTTCAGTGTAGTGTCATAAATACAGAGGTGATGGTGGGAATGAGGAATTGTGGTGCAAGGGGCAGCTGCACCTCTCTATAGTATTTATGGCAGCAAACACAGAGGACACATGTAGATAAATTCAAAAACACATCATAACAATCCCGTGAAGGCTGCGGCTTATAGAGCTTGGTACGTCTGCTGCCAATTTTTTTACCGCCCTGCTTCGAGGGGACCAAGAAGGGGTCAGCATTTCAAGAAGCTCTTCGAAAAGTCTGTGGGATAAGGTACATTTGGGAATCTGCTTTATGACAGTATTGTAAGCATAGTATGGGTTTTATGACAGCTGAGGTCATGTACTTCTGTTATGAGTATGAAGGCTTATTTTATGCCAGAGACCACATTCTCTCTGAACGTATAGATATGTATCATGCCAAAAAAAGGTATGATGTCCAAATAGCAGTAGGGGCAGGAGAACTCATTAGCACATCAGTCCAACTGATATCTTTCTGGACAAAACGTTTCAGCCACGCAGTTTCATCCTTTGTGCACTAAAAGAAAGAGTATTTGTGTAAGCAGGGGTTTCTTCTTTAAACTATGTTTTAGCTTGTGTTTGCTCATAAAAAAGACATTTTGTGGAGATGAAATGGTCATAGGGAATTAACAAAAAAAAAAATATATTTAATAATTAATTGTAATAATGAATCAAGTTTTTACTGGGTAAAGTGAGAATGGGAATGAAAAATTAGTGTGATTAGGCATATTCATTGTGTCTTTGGTGGTTTTTGTACCCTCCGTGGTTTAGGCTAATTTTGTTACATCTTGAAAAGGCTTCTCTGGATTGGGTATGGGGAGTCTAGCGGCCAGATCTGTGAATACAGTGGATTTTAGCATCTTTTCCTCTTATTATTTGTTTTTGTAGCCTGAAACGGCATCAGACAGCAACCTCGTGGATGCTGTTTTCAGGTGACGGTTCTATAAACACGTTTTAAAGCAGATGCTAAGCTTCAAACAGCTACAGGCTGCTAACTGGAGTTTAAGTTGCAAGATAGCCTTTTACTGTTTATTTCTCAGAGGACTTCTAATAACATTATTCCTTGAAATTTGATGCTCCAAACATGAATTGCAGCCACAATGTGCATTATGATGTGAATGTTCATAAGTGCAAGAGTGCAAGAGTTACTCCTGCAGAGTTGTACAAATCAAACCGCATGGTGTTTGGTAACACATGCTATCTGAAATCTGTAAAGCTTCAGACCTGAAGAACCTGACACATGCTGGCTTTGTTAAGAAGCAAACAGGACAAGCTCTTGATCTAAATGCCACATATTTTGCTGTGGGTCGGCCACTGGCTTCATGCAAAATTATGTGCATTTTGCACAGCTGTCATTCAGTGAGCATATTTTATAAGCTAGTCTGACATAGCAGTTTGTAAACTCTTTGGTCTGGATCAACCCACTTCCTGTTGTTTGCCTCAGCCAGACTTGACAAATGGATTGTGCTCTAGAATTATATCGTTTTACTGTCATTATGTGTAAAATATTGGGTACAAAAGCTTGCAAATGTGCTATAGTGGGTATTTAGAGATACATCGGGCCTGCACAAAACATGTCATCTGAGTGCAGAGAGTCAACCAAGATGGTCAAATTATTGCAAGACAAGGCTAGACAGAGTTCTTTCAAAATACTGTTATAGAGGCACTCGAAATGTGAAACATCCATCCGCAGAGGAGTAATCTGACCAGCTGATGAACCACCATGTGGTTTCAGAGTTTTGGTTTTTAAACAACAGATATTCAAAGGGTTGTTATGCAATTTGGGGCACACAAAATAAATCAATCAACCATGTCATGTGAATAAAACTGACCAAATCCTTACAGTTGAGTGCCACTTTTGGGTCCTGACATTAATGTGAATGCTATTGTTACACATATAATTAGCTCATATAACTAATCAACCCTCGTCCACCCCTGGATGTCCCACAACAGAATTCACAGCCAAACGACCCAAAGGATACACCGCCATATCCAATCCCAGACACCTCAGACACATTGACTTTCTGTGTCCATGCGCTGATGAATCAGAGCTTTTTTTGTGTGTGTTGCCAACCAGTATATTTATTCAGTGTTCCCAGAATAGCTGAGTTTAGACCCATTTTGGGGGTGCTTAAAGCATATATTTTCCTAACTTCTCTACTGACAACAGTACAGGATAGAACAAAAACAGGTCCGTCATCAATAATAAGACTTTAGTTGCTGTGGCAGAAAGGAGATAAAGAGGTAATTTCATGACACAAATCAGTAATGTCGATTAAAAACACACTTCAACTTAAATACATCGAAAGTTCAAGCTTTTTTGATAATGAGGAGACATTGCTGTGACTTATTTTTATTTGTTCTGTTTGCCAGCAAAGGAGCTGATGTGCGTTATTATTTTAGTTTGTTAACAATTTTTATTCTGACTGAATTAGGTTTCAGTGTTTGTTTACAGTATACCTCCAGATCCAGCAAGTCGAAATTATGTTATCTGTCTATGTCCAGCAGCAGCCTGTATTCAGTTTGAATATTGCAATAAAACGATATGGACCAGTTTGTGTTTTTTATTCACTTCAACATTTAAATTCACCAAAAAGTTTTGGTGAATGATGCTACTTTCAGCGCTTGATGGTTTGGTGGGCTATCTCTATGTGATTAAAAGTCTGAAATAATGTTGTGAGTGTTTCTCATCTTATCTGCTTTTTCACAAATGAGCCTTTGTCTTAAAGGTGCCACCTTAAAACAGATTAGATTGAAATCTCAGATTATTCACTCTGAATTATTCTTAGACACTACTATAGGACATTCAATTAATTGGGTTGTTTTTGAAGGTAACATTGTAATGTTTATCCAGTTGAACTGAGGTTTGCAAATGTGAAAACAGTTGATGACATTTGGAAACAGCATATTCCATGAATATTGATTTCAAGGCACTGCATGCATGACATTGTGATTAGGAGCTGAGCCCGTGTAAAAGCTTGAACTTAGAATCGCCCCTGGTTCTGAGAAAAGGATTTCTTATGACTTAATGTGTTTTGTTTTTCTTTGTTTATTTTTCTCTTCTAAGTGAAGCTTTGCCACAAAATGTTGTAGACATGTTCACAACTCATGACTTTAGTTCTCCCTTAACTTTCCCCAGCATCACAGTTTTGATGCCCATTAAGTATATAATTTACTTTAGTGAAACCTTCACTCCTTCCTCGCTCCATCAGGTCAACAATCTGTTCTTTGAGCAATGAAAAAATGCCGACTGTATTCCCAATGATTTCTATACTTTGTGTTTGTACTTTTAGCTCTACAAGACTCAACATACAGTACCCACTAAACATCAGCGGGCCCTCTGTGGCTAAAAGTGGACTCTCAGGGCTGGCAGCATAGCTATGGATCATTATTTTCCCATGTTCACAAGTAATGGACACATCAATTTAAAACTCAAGCTAGAGTAACTGGATCTGGTTTAGTTGCTCTCATAATAAATCCCCCATCAAAAGTTTGTCTCTGTCTGCATGTGTACCAAACAAAGAACCAAGCACAGTCCGCCTGCATTTTGTTGTGGAGGGCTCAATGACGCTCACTCATCGTGTCTATAAACCATCGTGCTTTTGTTTGACACACAGTGCTGGGAAACTCAACTTCCCAGCCCTTGAAATAGGATTGCCCAACAGGATTATTTCATCACCAATTTATTGCCATCTAATCCCAGAGATTTCTGTCTTGGCATGGTGCCTTTCTCAAACAAACAAGCAGACAGAACAGGGCGGACATGGGGTACAAGTCCTTAATCATCTGCTCCCCCGCTGAGTCATCTTGTGAAAAATGGGGGGCTTCCTCCCTTTTTTTTTCAGCACTTTTTACTTCTTTTGATTTATTTGAAGGACAATTCTGGAGCAGTGAGTCTGTAATTAGGGAATTGTCTTTGAGGTTTTGAATAGAATAGCAAAAGGATGCCGTCACAGCTTATTCAACCAGCTTCGTGTTCAAAACCATTACTAACAGCATAGAACAATGCATGTGGTTAAAAGGCCACATTTCTGAACCTCATCACAGTGTCTTCCTAAATGGACAGAGCTGCAGCTGTCAGGAGATGAATGGTGCCAGAGCATTCAGTTTAATTCTATTTAAATATCACAACTTCAAAGTAGCAGTCATCTGAAGGAGCTTCCTATGGTAAAAGATAAGGACCCAACTATGTCAGAGGTAGAACCTTAATGATCTAAAAATACCTCACAGTATGTGTAAGGATCAAACTTTTTTCCAGCATGGCACTAATATCTTGGGTTTGGGTATCTGCTGATACCATCACCAGTGTTAAAATAATCTGTATTCCTCACTGTGGCCTAAAGACTGTAAATCATCCCTTCATTCTTCAAATATTGTTTTCCTACTTCCTACTAAGTGTTACAGCAAACATAAGAAGAGTGCAAGTGGGAGAGCATGCCACCGAGAAGATCAGCACTAGTTATAGTCTGCAAGCTTGTTAGCATCACAAGCATGAAATGCTGCCAAATTGCTGGCCCCTTGCTGTTAGCTTCCTCCATGCTACGTTAGCACTCTACCTGGTACACTGTTGTTGACTTCTGTCCTAGCAAGCAGAGAACAGTGTTGAATTTAATTAAGTGGATTGGACCCGTATATATAACCAGTATCCAATCCAGATATCAAATTAATGAAGCCCCACCTATGAGCAAAGACTTGGTGATAACTCCCATCAAATAAGAATAGTCCAACAGAACAGGCTCAATGAGGGGCAGCCATCTGCAGTGACGGACTGAGGGGGCAGGAGAAAGACATGATAAAAGAGAAGGGCATAAAGTGATGAAAAACAGGGTGTAATGCAAATTATGGGAGAGAGAGAACAGATGAAAAATAAATAAATAAGGACATACAGTAGTGAAGTTTGGGGGAGTTGAGGAGAAATGCTCTTTGTTCCCCCAGCAGACTGAGGCTAGAGCACCATCACTAATAGTTGGTTCAGGATCACCTAGATCTAAAATGGGCATTCATTACAACATTAATAACTTATAAGGGAAACAGAGTTAAATGGGCTACTATTGGCAATAGTAAATTCAAATTCAAATTCAAATTTTATTTGTCACGTACACAGTCATACACAGTACGATATGTAGTGAAATGCTTGGACAACTGCTCGTGACCTAAAGAAAACAAAAAAGGAAAGGCTATGAATAAGATAGGAAATAAATATGAAAAATTAAAAAGGGTAAATTTAACTAGGAAGGAATAAAATATAAATTAAGGTTAAAAATGAAATAACTGTACAACACAAATTAGAATGAAGGGTAAATTTAACTGGGAAGAATAAGATAAAATATATAAATTAAAGTTGAAAATAAAATAACTGTACAACAAAATACACAATACACAATATAGAACTATATAAGAATGTATGAAGAAATCTAAATATAAATAAATATATACACAATAACAGCAGCTGTACAAGTATTAACTGGAAATGAAGAATATAGTGACCAGTGTTGTGCAAAAACAATGTCCAGAAAGTCCAGTGTGTGTGTAAGAACCATATGTGTGGGTCAGTACTGTGTGGTGGTGTGATTGAGAGACCGTATCGCCTGCGGGAAGAAGCTCCTCCTCAGTCTCTCTGTGTTGGTCTTCAGGGAGCGGAATCGCTTTCCTGACCTCAACAGAGAGAACAGTCTGTTGTTGGGATGGCTGAGGTCCTTCACCATCTTCCTGGCCTTGGTCCAGCACCGCCTGCTGTAGATTGAGTGCAGGTCAGGGAGCTCGGAGCGGATGGTGCGCTCAGCTGACCGCACAACCCTCTGTAGAGCTCGTCTGTCCTGCATGGTGCTGTTCCCGAACCAGGTTAAGATGTTTCCCGCCAGGATGCTCTCTATGGTGCACGAGTAAAAGTTCCTGAGCACCTTGGAGGGCAGTTGGAAGTCTCTCAAGCGTCTGAGGTGGTAGAGACGCTGACGGGCCTTTTTCACCACGGTGTTGATGTGACAGGACCATGACAGGTCCTGCGTGATGTGAACTCCGAGGTATTTGAAGCTGTCCACTCTCTCCACTGGGCACTCGTTGATGACGGGGGTCTGGTAGTTCCTCTCCTGCTTAGTGCTGAAGTCCACTATCAGCTCCTTTGTCTTACTGACGTTTAGAAGGAGGTTGTTCCTCTGGCACCAGTTCTCCAGATTCCTAATCTCCTTCACGTAGGCCGTCTCGTTGTTATCAGAGATCAGGCCCACCACGACGGTGTCGTCAGCAAACTTGTTGATGGTGGTGGAGCTGGTAGTGGCCACACAGTCATATGTGTACAAAGAGTACAGCAGGGGGCTCAGAACACACCCCTGGGGGGCTCCAGTGCTGAGAGTGGTGGAGGCTGAGACATGTCCGCCCATCCTTACTGCCTGTGGTCTGCCAGTTAGGAAGTTGGAGATCCACTGACACATAGATGAGCTGAGTCCCAGATGCTCCAGCTTGGTGGTGAGTGTGGAGGGAATTATGGTGTTAAATGCAGAGCTGTAGTCTATGAAGAGCATTTTAACATAATTCCCCCTTCTAGTGTCCAAGTGAGTGAGTGATGTGTGGAGGAGATGAGAGATGGCATCGTCTGTGGAACGATTTGGACGGTAAGCGAACTGTAGTGGGTCCAGTGTGTCTGGTAGTGAAGAAATGATGAAGTCTCTGACCAGGCGTTCAAAGCACTTCATCACTACTGAGGTGAGGGCTACAGGGCGATAGTCATTGAGAGAAGCAGGGTGGGGTTTCTTCGGGACAGGAACAATGATGGACTCTTTGAAGCATGTGGGGATCACCGACTGAGATAAAGAGATGTTGAATATCTCAGTGAACACAGGAGCTAGCTGGTATGCGCAGTCTCTTAGGATACGACCTGGGATGCCATCTGGTCCTGCACGGTTCAAATATGTGTTAATATCAAGATGCAATAAATAAAAATGTTTTGAAGTGTACTGGTGTATATAGAGTATGTTGCTGTCATGGTCCTGGGTCGTTGACCCAGCGTTTTGTGTTTCATTTTTGATTCATCTTATTTTTTGTGTTAATTCTTATTTTGTATTAGTGCTTAGGATTTGGTTCTTGTGTTTAGTGCTTTAGTGTTCTCCCTCCTGTGCTCTGTTCGTGTCCCTGAGTTTGTCTTGGTGAATTTCCTGTTTTACTTTGAAAGTCTGTGTCTGTTATTACTGTGTCAGCTTGTGTCTTCCTGTCATCTTGTGAATTAGGATCAGCTGTGCTCCCCTCCTGTGTGCCATTACCTGATTACCTTGTGTGTGTATATTTAGTGGGTGTCAGTCTGTGCTCCTTGTCAGTTCGTCTGTGTTATTCTGCTCCTCGCTGCAGCTCTCTGCCCTGCCTTCTACGTGTCATGTCTGTGTATCTCCCACTGTCCTTATGTTTCAGGTTTGTTTGTTAGTTTTTCCCAGTTTAGGTTTATGTTCAGTTCTGCCCTCACCTTAGCTATTGTTCACTGTAAATGAAACTCACTCGCACCTCCGCCGCTGTCTGTTACTTGGGTCCTCATTCACTCCACCACACGACTGCTGCCCCAGCCGTGACAGTTACATAATTCTCCCCAGTTTGTTATAAATGGGATGGCCTTTCCTTAAACTGAACAAAAGTTAGATGTTAGGGTGACCCAATAGTTCCAGTGAATGAAATTCTCTCAGCTCTCAGATCAAGCTGTAATGGAGGAAAACACCCTGGTAGTCTCATGCAGGTTTGTTTACAGAAGAAAATGCTAGGTAGAAACCTCAGTTGATTGATGACGATAACCCATATTTATAAGTGGAGTCACTCTAGGATGCTATGATTTTAAGGCTATTTTGAAGAAGAGACACAAAGTTACTTTTGCTTTATTAACAGTCAAACAATATGAAAGCTCTGTGCTGTAGTTATTATGGACAAATCCTAGTAAACAAAACTATAACAGGAGTGAGAAAGCTTTACTGGTCCCTGGTGCTGGGCACTACTTATTGCCCAGACTAATAAGCACATAAGGGTGATCCAACAAATTCAGGCTGATGAGTCCTCTGTAAATAACAACTCCAATGCCACATTTGACTTTGGGGCTAACAACTGTGTCTGACAGAATCCAGACTGAGAGGAGAAAGTTGGAATGAAGGGACTTCACGAGGAGTAGCCAGGCAATAAAATCAGAGTGTATGTATTTGTTGGCTAACCTTGATTCAGTCTCATACCCATTACATACAACAGAAGGGCTCTCCAGGGGTCAAGTCAGCAAAAGCACAGTACACAATGTTTGGTTAAAAAATACAAAATGCATAAAATCAGTTGGAAGCTGAAACAATAATTTGGGTTAATTTGACTGAAAAACCTTCTAAATTAACATGCTGGATGCCACTCAAGTAATTGCCATCCAAGCATAAGATATTTTTGGCACTTGCAGGATTCTTTAATGTGTGTTATTTGTATTTCTGTTTATTGTGTTCATGCAACTGTCCCATTAGAGACTCTAATAAATGGAACTTTGAGCTAATTTTTCCCAGTTTACTCATTACTGTGGCAACAAATACTAAAGCCAATATTTTTTAAACTAAAGGTCCATATTTCATTTTTGTTCCCAGGGGCTGCTGTGAATGATTAACAGGGTCCTTACCAAGTAAGATGTACATCATTTGCAAAGTCTGACTGTGCCCTTCAGCAAAGTTGATGATGATCATGGCTGTTTAGCTGCAATATGGCAATAGTTTGGTAAACTACTGCGCTGAGAATGAAAATACAAAGGAATCAATCCATGCTTTTTGGAGTACAAACAAAAAGATGAAAAAAGATCAGAATAAAATATTAAATGGCCTAGATTTCTGCTCACACCACTGTGAGCAGAGCTTTCTGTATCCTCTCCAACGATCACTTTTTAAATGTTTTTCCACAACATTTTCCTCATCATTTCACAGATTTTCCACCTTTATCCCTCTTTGAGGAAATAATCCGTAGGAGACGAGGAATTCCCAGACAGTAAAAGTATCCCAAGAAACATGAGACACTTAAGCTCACATCTGCATCCCCATATAACCCAGCATCCTCGAGTCCATACAGTAGCTTGTATATCATGCAGGTTTTATGGACCTGACCCCATTGTGGGTGGGTCAACGGTATCCAGTTAGGGCAGTGATAAACTTCACAGCCAAAGGCACAAAGTTTGCTGCTCAGTTTGGTGGCCTGTGAGACATTACTTATCAGTGCTCTGGTGAATAACAAACCTTGTCTTTTAATGTGGTTTGTGTGATCATGCCAAGCTGCACAAAGCAGCCGTTCAACCCACAGCAAAGTGTGGTTTCAGAGGAATCCCTTTACCCCCTACCCTTAAGCCTATCCTCAAACCCCCTCCCCTCCTGGATGAGCTGCCTCACAATTTCTTGGGGTCCTGCAGATGTGGAGTTAGTAACTGGCACAAGCTACAGTATACAACTTTGCGGGCTGCGAAGCCTCACTGTGGCAATCAGGGGTACATTGGACTGGACTGCAGACTCTAAGTGGGCTGCTGCCAGTGCTTTGAACTGTGAAAATAAATACTGAATAGAGCTACGTTGTGCTAGCCAGGCCTCGAGTCCTATACTCATCTGTCTTGGTGTACACATCAGTGGGAGTGTTTGCCTTGGACTAAGGCCACCGCATGTGGTAGCTGCAAGATTTTTTTTGCCCTGGATCACACTTTAATAAAACTGGCTGCTGAATATGAGGGGCAAGAATTCAGACTCATTTTGCACATGTGATAACTTTCCCTGCTCTGTGCCCTTGTTGAGGATGATATCTGCACAAAACAGTATCTCTCGTGTCTGGTAGAGCGGTTTGTTTCAGAGCTGAAAGAGAGATCACCGGGGTGAGAGGAAGTGGGCCACTCAGAGGAAGGAGGCGAACGAAGCACCTGGGATAGGTTGCTTTGGATGTTTGGACGTTGAAGGGGAACTTGTCTGGTGGCCAACTCTGCATTTCTTTACAGAAATGGACTGACAGTCCTGTGCTGTCCCCTGCACATTAGTTTTAAAGAGTGAGAACAGGAGACTGGATGTCAGAATAAAGCATTCGCAGTGTTTCAGAAGACTTATAGGTCCCCCGCTGCTATATATTTCTTTATCTGCTGCATTGTAAAGCAGAGCCAACAATCATGCCATACTGCAAAGCAGCATGAATGAAGGGATTTAAATCTAACAAGGAGTTGTGTAGGTTTTGGGTTTAACAAGTTACAAAGAGGATTACAGGGTATGCCATGCATACTTTGCAACAAATACCCTACTCTTAGTTTTGACTGGATTTTCACTCTGCAGTCAAACATTAGTTTATTCTATGTGGTAGCTCTCCACAGGCTGGGGAACTCTAACATTTCATATTAAGTGCATACCCTGAGCTTCTATTAAGATTTTGATTTATGATGGTGTATCTTTGGCCACATTTCATTCATCTAAGTGAATTTACTGAGCACGCATGCACTTTTTAATTCCACTTCAATATGCGGAAAGATATGTACTGTCTTCTTTAGCTAGAACAACCACACGCTTCTGCTGCCGGCTACTAAATATCTTTGATGGAGCAATTGGAGTAATCCTCAACTCAAGTCTTCACAACTGGCTGCATTTGGGTTTGGTGCAGCTGCATATGCTGGCAGTTCATTTGGTAAAATTTCGATACTTGTGTTTGGTGTCAAATAGTAGTACTTATCGTGTGATTTTCTTTCCAACTCAGCTATTTTTTTTTGCCTCATAAATCAGCTTTTTTTCCTTGTGGAAACATCGCAAAACCTTTTAACTCCTTAGCATAATGCTTTAATTGTAGAAGGAGCCATTGGGGAATTTTTATACATCTGAACTAAAAATACTAAAAATGAAAAATGCTCTATTATCCCATTTTAGGTAGTTATTGTGGTCTAACTATAAAATCAAACTGTCACAATAGTCATCCCTACATGCATGAATGCCCCTTTCAAAGTGAGGCACAAACTTGTACCCATTTTTTTGAAGGACATGGACATTTTTAAGTCTAGTTCGGAGAATTTTTATTTTGCGTGTTTCCATTTCACAACAGATGCCATTCAAACTGCTTCTGCAAAAGCATGCTCTCAAGGAGCTCAAATGTCACAGGTGGATTCTGCCTTCACCATCGAGTTCAATCTAACACTGATAGAAAACAGATTAGATTTTAATAAGAGTTACCAGTCGAGGCCGTTGTGACAATTTTTGGTGCACAGATGTTGCAGGGTGTTTTGATAAATTTCCCTCTTTTTGCATTGTTGCAGATATTACGATCCGGAATAAGATTATTGCAGTTGGCATTTGTTTTTCCACATCTGTCTGGAACCAACATTTTCCTGTCTAGAGCCATGTGCCATCTCCTGCAGCAGATGGAAACTGAAATATGTTGGATAGAAGTGGCAAAGTATGGGAAGCCACTCCATCGTTCTGAGAAACAGGTGTGGCAATAGTTTTACAAGAGTCTCTGTATATACATTTGGAGGAGGATCGTAAGTGCTTCTTGTGTCTGCTGTAAAAAGAATTCATGGCAGACCATCACAAAGAGACAAAATGCTCATATCTCTGACATGAAGGTATTATGATAGGGATAAAAGTACCAGATGTTAATAATAAATCTAGATAATGTCAACCGTGTATCAGGAGGGGGAATTCATAAGACTGGTTTTGCTGTATTCCTTAGAGGCATCCAATAAGAAAGTTACCATGTGCAAAAGACATTATTACAAATGCTAATGCTGAAGCAATCACAAAAATGGTTTATCAAGGTAACCAAACATTTTGTGCAGATGTCTGTCCAGTGTGAATATAAATACACCGTTGTCTTAGCATGAGTACCTCAAGTACCCATCCATCAATGACCTCCCCCAGCCACCATCTCCAACTTTTCCAAGGGGGACCCTGGGACATTTCCAAGTCAGCCAAGAGACATATCATCTTGTCCCGGGTCTACTCCAAGTTGGATATACTCTAAACACCTCACCTAGGAGGTGCTTTCTATAATACAGAGCATAGTGTCTCTACTATGAGCTTCTTGCTCTGTCTCCAAATTGAGGAGGAAGCCAGTTTTGAAGCTAGTACCTGAAACCTTAGTATTTCAGTCATTACCATTAGCTTAGCTTTGGAGATATAAATGTATAGATGCAGAGGTACAGCTATAATTTTAATGGATTCACAGTATGAATTTTATTGTTAGACTGACATGGAAGGTGGCTAAAGCTCAGGAGGTAGAGTAAGTCATCTACTAAGTGGAAGGTTGGTTTTTGATCCCTGGCTGGTCTAGTCTTCGTGATGCTAACTCCAAGTTCTTCTCTGATTCATCCATCAGAGTATGAATGTGTGTAAATGTTAGATAGAAAGGAACTTCAGCATGAAAAAGGTGCTTGTATGAGTCATGTTGTATAAAGCGATCCGAGTGCTCAGGTGGAGCAATAACCTCTATATACGAGTCCTTTTGTCATCTATCACAGGAAACTAGCACTTTTGAGTCATAATAACAAAGTCCTGGGTTTGATTCCAGGCTGCTGCCTTTCTGTGTGGAGTTTGCAGTCTCCCCCCATGTCAGTTGGATCCCTCTGAACACTCTGGCTTCCTTTCACAGTCTAGACTCATGCACGGGGTTAAGTTGATAGGCGACTAAATTGACTATAGGTATCATAATGAGTGAATGAATGTCCATCTCTCTGTTTTAAGCCCGCAGCAGTCTGACAACTTGTTCGGGGGGGTACCCTGTCTCTCACCATATGGCATTTTGGATAATCTATAGCTCTACCAACCCTGAAACTGATGAATCAAAGTATGCCAAGAAGATTATTAAAATGTCTTTCTTCTTTGTTGCTTTTTTCCCAACCCTCAGCAAATGCAATATGGCCAATCCATATCATGGAGACAAAAAATCAATGCACAAATCAGTTTAAAAAAACGCACACGGCACATTTTCTTTCTGTGAGTGTGTAGCTAACAATACAAGAATAGGAAGACACATTCTGGCAACAGATACTTTAGTTTGAACCCTTATCAAATTGGAAAAAAAATCTTCTATGTCAGTAAACAGTAGAATTCCACAATCATGTCAGTTTATAGTGCAATCTAGAGCAGGTTTACACTTGCATGTATTGGCTGGCTCAGTGAATTGCTTTACCCTTCTTGCCACATGACTCTAGATTGTTTTCCTGCCTCTGTGTTGGCAGACATTGGACTAGCTGAAGTGAATAATATTGTTGCCATTTACTCTGTTTTACATTGTTAAAAGCTCCCATTTGAGGTCTTAAGTTCTGGTCTTCTTTATGATAAAACTTCAACCCAACTATGTTAGGTATTTCTGACATAAGAGCTCCACATATTGGTGTTTCCCTAGATTTAAACCTCATATCAGAGGATAAAAGAAGCTGCTATACTGAAGAAGAGAAGGCCATTGTGGTTTTCATACTCAGTGACTACGTACCTTTATTGGGGACACACTATGTGGTTCAGTACAAACACTGATGACTGGAGGAGGCTAGGGGCCGAGAAACCCGATTCTGGAATAACAGTAGTTTACCAAACCCTCGTGTATGTTTAGAATTGAATCAGTGAGCAGCTGTTCCCGTGTTGAGTGATTTCTCTTAAGCAGACCGTGGTTGTTTGCATGCCCAGTACAAAGTGCCAGGCAGCATTGGCTGAACTTACTGCAGCTAACCCTCTGCCACGCATGTGTCTTTGATTCCTATGCAAGGCTTGAAGAGCAACATCTTCTTGACATTGCAGATGTTTGTCATTAATAGCACATGTTTGTCGTCTTATTTCTTTTCCATCTTGTATCCTAACAGCTCTTGAACTACCATTTTTTAATCACTTACGTTTCCTCAGTTTCTTGGAGGAACATCTGAGAAAGATTGATGATTTACTGCCTTGTTTGAAAGAAGCTCACACGAAAAGTGGGGTATAATTTTGTCCTTGTGTGAAAGTTATGCTTCTCCCTATGATGCCTGAAGCCCATGTTACAAATTACTGTTTTTCAGCTTTTGCTTCAACAATTAATTACAATGACAAATAGTTTAGGATGTGAGGAGGCCTTTATGACACTGCCTAAACAGTTCTTGAGAGGCTCAGCTTGATTCTTTTTTTTTTTTTTTTTTTTTTGCCTAATTGCTTCATTTCCATGTTTGCCTTTGCTCAGCTGTAAACAGTATACCACACCAGGTAGGACTTTTCAGATGTTTATGCAAGCTTGACCTGCTGTTTTGTATTCATACAATTTGAAGTTCTCATCCTTTGGCTGAAAGATTTTTGCTATTCATAATAGAGATGGACTATATTTTTCCTATTATTATGATTCTACTGGTTGTGTTTACAGTTCGGTTTCTTTTTTTTTTGCATGATTGGGATGAGGTATGGCCACTTGAGAGAACGGCAATCTTAGAAACTCGCACACTGTCTGCTTCAGTCATTGTCGGGGAGTTGATCCACACGACTGTATTTAGTGTAATGAAAACAGTGCAAAAGTACAGCACACACATTCATTCAGGCTGAAGTTAGACATTTTCCAGAGGAAGGAAATCATACAAAAGATTCAAAACACATGCTTTCTTGAGCTGGTCTACAGAGAAAGGCTGAAACATGGGCAGTTGAAGTGGTTTTGATGAATTGTAACCAGTTGCCTAAAGGGTGTGAGTAACCGTAAATGACTGAATGGTCTGTGAAGTGGACAAAATTTAGGGTATTTAGGGTAACAAACCTGTGCTTGGATATAAGCAAGCACACCCTGGCACTAAAGATACCAACAAGTCCTTTAATCATCAATTTAAGAATGGAATTCATCAAAAGGTGAATCAACACCACGTTTTTTCAGTCCAGAACCAAGAAATGGTTATTACTGATCGCTTGTTGACTGCTTGCAGATAATGCTCTAAAGCAGAGCTTCCCAAAGTGTGGGGCCCGCCCCCTAGGGGGCGCGCAGAGCCATTGCAGGGGGGGCGCAGTATGAAAAGGGGAAAAAAAAGAAGAACGCTTGGACACTGCTAGCATAATGGACAGGTTTTTGACGGAGCTCCCACACAAACGCAAACCAACTTCATTCTGGTTTCACCTGCGCAAGTGCCAAGGTAGGTTTTCCCTGCATCGGGAGCACACGCTGGGCTGTTTAAATCACAGGCAAACAGTATCCCACATTCTTGATTTTTAGTTCACTAACACTTGTTGTAATAACTAACTACTCCTGACATTTTGGAGATGTACTTCTTTATACAGTAAAGTTACAACGGGATACAAATAACATCAGGCCGTTCCTGCCACGATTTGTTCCCTCGGTTCAAATCAAACAGTATCCCACCGCTGTTTATGTTTTTGAACCCATTTTGCACAGAGAGGCATTTTTTGCAAAATGTATTGATAGCAATGTTGAATATTAATATTCAGTTACACAGGAAAAAATAACTACAAGTAAAATAATTACACCGTGACGCCTCTGTCACGGACGAGAATGCGGTGGACTCAAGAGCAGACTCAATTTGCTTAGAACTGTGTATAATTTATTGAAAAGAACAAAACGTGAACGGAACTGGGTTTAACAAAAACCATACGCAGAAAACTAAAGGAAATCCGTGGGCAGAGAAACCGGCATAGAGCACGGGGAGACTTCTAACGGGAACTTCTGTAAACACAGGGGAGAAATGTTACTGAATGGGAAACAAACGAGTAAGGGACAAAGGTACGGAGTGCCAGTGAATAGTCTTGGGCTTACTTGGCGACCCTAGTCATTTAACGGGGAAAAGGCTGCCAGGGGTGTATTCCAAAGAGGGTCAAGAGTGGAGAGTCCGGTCCAGATTTCGAAGAGATGGAGAATACAGACTGAAGGGCAGGCTGAGGAGAAGTGGAGTATATAATCCTCGGGTTCCGAGCAGATGGGAGGACAGGATGGAGACCAAAAACAGCACTACTGGTGAGTGCGATGGGTGGAGAATCTGAAGAATACAGGAAACAAAAACATATTAACCCAAGGTCCAGATATACAGAGTCAGAGCTCAGAGGAGGGCGAGTTTACCACAGATGGTAGCAGGACGAACTGGCGAGGAGTGGCAGGCCGTGCTGGCTTAAAAACCCTCTAGGTGGAGCCCCGGAGATTGACAACAGGTGATGAGCTGGCCAACTCCACTCCCAGGGACAAATGACAGGAACCTGGACCACGCCCAACCAGACACTCCCACAGCATATGACAGCCTCTGCCTTTCTAAATGGAGGGACAGTAACTGCGTGTGTGTATGTAAGCGTGTAAAACCTGAAGATTGTCAGATTAATAGTATTTTGTCTCTATCTGCCATTCTGCAATTCATCTCATGTAAACATGATTGGTGATTCGAAACGCCGTTTACGTGTGGATGAAAGGCCCAAACGTATAGAAACAGCTGCGTTTTCAAAAATACCCGTGTAGGTGTGGACATAGCGTAAAAGAGTTAGTAGTGTATTTTATTACTACCTGTAATTTATTGAAGATTACTTGTATTTGCTTAATTGTTTCGCAAATGTTTGAGGTGTGAAATAAACCGCAATGGAGTTTGAAAACAAAATATGGGGCAAATATTTTTCTTGTAAAACAAAGGCGGGCCCAGCAAAAAACAGTTTGGGAACCACTGCTCTAAAGCAAGCCTACATTCTTACTAAAGACATGAAGGTCAACAAAAAAGTGCACTAACTCTGGACTGTACATAGTATAACTTGGCTGATGTATAAACTGCTTTGCCAATAGTGATGTTATGAATCCCTGGGGAATAAAATCAACATCAATCCACTGAGCAGAACAGCTGATGAGAGACATTGGGCTGACAGTGATGATCAGTGGATGCAAACATCCTGCCACAGGCTGTTACTGTGCTTATTCAAGAAGTTATGCACCTTTGATAAGACAGCTTGTGGTGAATGCATTTGAATCTCACACTTCTGCACTTCAGCAAGCTCCGAAGATAATCAACTGACGTGTTCTCACTTCTCCAGTGTTTCCTATGTTGGGAGACATCACACTTATTTTAATCTGTTGTTTCAGGTCTTTACTAATTGTTTGGTAACGCTCATTATATTAAACGAGCCTCTGTCAGTTACCTTATGCTCATTTCTATTCTGGGACCTAAAGTAGCTTTGCATGAGTCACACCTCTTGTGCAAAGCTGCCTATCATGCAGACCTTCAGTTCAGCGTCTGCCTGAAACAGGAACTATTTAGTCAGAGGCACCTCAGCTGATGAACCACCATGTCCTGTCATGCCTGTTAAGGATTTTAAACAAGGTGTAACAAGTTTCTCATTCTTAATTGGAAAAGACGACTTCTTATATAAATCTGTTCATGTTGGAGCTGAAACGTGATCTGGAATATGAAGCAAAGATAAGAAGGACATCTCAGTAAATACTACGCTGTTAACGTGCTTAACCCTTTAGAGCCGATCGGAGCGGGAACGCTCTGTTATGCGTAACTATTTTTAAATCCCAGTAGCACTGCAACCACATAAGCTAGCGCAAAAATTTTTTTTGCATATGAAACCGGAGGAGTTGTACTTACATCTTATGCCATCAGCTTGTCCTAGGTCACGGTTTCCTTCCACATATAGCTTTGCAAAAACTGCATAAAAAGCGCTTGCAGGAACAAAAACATAATATTCCAGAAACACGCTTTACCGATCCGATCAGCTGTCCATAACACTTCCTACGTTGGAATAGACGTCAGCGCGAACTTTTGCATTTCCGCCATTACCTGCCCGAAACCGGAAGTGACGTCATTTTCGCGGAAACGTAGTCTTTTTTGCGATCAGGGCCTCAGGGCCTATACTGCTCTTTTTAAAAGGTATCTTTGACTTTATGACTTTCTGTGTCGTTTCTGGGATGCTTAGGACTCATATTGCACTGCTGGAAATAGTTTATTTTGATGCATATGCTGCTTTTTTGCAAATTTGCAGTATAATATTTATTTTCGTTTTTCCTGCAGTGTATAAAAATTGGTGTATTTCAAAAATAAAACTATGAAGACACTCAAAATAAATTTCCTGTGGTGGGAAACTATTTTGTGCAACTTTTTTGTATTTACAGTTTTGAGGGATAAGCCTCTTAAATTTCTCTAACTACAAATATATGTTAAAAAATCAAAAACGATTTTCAATTTTTTTGTAGTTTATTGCACTTTTTTGCAATTTATGTAATTACTATGCACTTAATGAATACATATTATTAAAATCTGGGCTATAATGGTTGTATTGATGTATAGCAACTTGAAATGCTCCCAAAAATGGCTCCACAGCATGTAAAAATATAATATAAGCTCTGGCGGACTTGGTTCTATGGTAGGTCTTAAAGGGTTAACTGACTTAATCTCTAAATCACTGGATATGTAAAAACTGTCTCTCTCTGTTAGTATGTGTGAGGATTTCCTAAAAGAGGAAAATGTCAGCAGTCATCAAATACCAATGAAAACAAAGTTGTTGCTCTGTTATTCTGCTGGTGTGACCCAGTAGCTTAGTGGTTAGGGCTCATGTCTCATGGGTGCAGATGCCAGGAGTAGTGATTCCCCTATTCTGATTCCTAGCTGGCTTGAGTATTTGCTGCCACTGCCTTATTTTACTATATTTCCCATCTCGCCTCATTTAATCTCAGCCCCATTTCATATGTAATGGGGCAAAATAGGAAATATTAGACCTTCTCCTCCACCAGCTCAACAAACGTGAAGCTAACGAGAAGCTAACTTAATGCTAAAACAAAGTGGCATCAGCTGCACTGTAGCTTAGAAGCGCCACGGTTACAAACACATACATATATTCTTTATATTTATATTCATTTCTTTTTTTGTTCATGTGGTCTTGAAGAAGAAGAAAACTTCTATTATTTCTGCGTTTTATCTTGCCATCACATTGTTTTTCACAGTGAAAACATTAAAATCCAAGCAGCTCCTTTTCTGGGACATAACACAGCACACAACTTCACGCTTTAAAGATCTACCTCCAACAGGGGCACTACAAAGATAGCCACTGTTTGAAAGAGCCTTTCTCCTCGTTGCCAAACAAAGCAACACAGTCAATTTTCCAGCTTTGGAAAAAGGATTAAGTCTTGTTCCTTCACAAGATTCCATCTCTTGCCTTGAACTGGTAACGGTAAGAAGGGGAAAAACAGAAGAAAACTTGGCCAAACGCTGCCCCACTGTAAGGTCACATTCAGCAGCGGAACCAGAGGAGGCTGTAAATCAGTGGGTTCGTAGTAATGCTACGGCGTTTGTGACACTCCCTTTTAAAACTATATGAAGACAGTTGAGGTGTGCAGAGACTTCTCCCAGGTGCTTCAGATTTCATGACTAGACACAACATTGCACTCCTGACACTGAACTGCACCAACACAGGCAGGATATAATTGCTGTTTACATTATTGTTGCCAGCTCTCCCTACTAGAAACCAGGTCAGTGGAATTTAGGTCAATTTTGTCCTATGTGTAAGACACTTAAAGAGTAAAGTACTCAATTTCCTGTTTATACAAACTTATGCGGAGAACTTCAATCTCCCCACAAAACCTCTGTTTTCTTGGAAACCACTTTTTTTTCACTTCCTGTCACTCTAAGCAGTTCGGTCCTCGGCTGCCGCCTGAGTAGCGGCAGCAGTCACCGGATTATTATCTTGTATCTCTTTCAAATTAAATTCTCTGAAAGGAACCATCTGACAAATTAAGCTGGAAGCAGCTGGCATTGTGATGCCCCTGTTGGTTTGAATGGGTTTCCTCTACCAGCAGTGGGTGGGCGGTCCTGCTGCTAATAACGCAAAGAGGGGCTAGGGGTGAGAGAAGGTCAACCAGACTCTGAGGAAATGAGGCTCTCGAGAAATAACTGGAAAATACGTTTTCCAAAAGGAGGGGGAATTGAAGCCAAACTATTGTTTCATACACTGTTTGTCTCTCTTTTCTGTCCCCCCCCCCCCCTTCTGTTTTTGGATAAGGGAACCATCTCGCACTGCTCCTTTGTACCTCAGAGCTTGAATCCGCAATGCTTTTCCAAAAGCTCAGCACACTGCTGCACCTCACACTCTCAGGGATGTTAGAACAACATTTGGGGAGCCATATCTGCCGCCATGCGTGAGCCCTGTGCTGTAGGTCGCCAAAGCCTGCTGTGAATCAGAGGCTTGATCAGGTAGTTATGTTGGCTTAACTAAATTAAAAGCAAAATATACTCTTGGAGAGAGTAAATGGCTTTATCTGAAGCCAAACCAGCCGTGATCCCATGAACTCATTATTCACAAAACGCACGGCTGCCTGCATGCAATGCCACAAGGACACGCGCGCTGTGCTCTGCTCTGCATGTGTGTGGCACCCTCTTTGTACAAAAATAAAGCTTCAAGCTGCTCTGTTGAATAGGAGTTGTGTGCTCATGCACACTAGAGATTTCCTGTGGTCTAGTCTAGCGATATTGTGGGTCCCGGATAAAACACGATCAGGAGGCCCTTACAATGAAACATGTGAGATCTTGGCACGCCAGCTTAGGCCCAGAGAATTGTGTCAAAAACAAAACACGGCTTCGGCAAAGGAGGCCAATAAAGACGGAGCATTACGCTAGTCAGTGGACAGTAGAGATGCATCATGTGCGATGGAAAACACCTGATGCATGCAGGCTCCCTCGAGCGGGGCTAAAGCAGAGGACAGGGCCAGGGTCAACAGGTGGATGCAAAAGCACACTAGAACCTGCCATCGAGGCAAATGCTTTTTCTCCTCTGACTGCTTCCCATCTTGAAAGAGTCACTTCTGGTTCTCATTCCACCTGAGTAGTTTAACTCTTCCACGCGTGCCTTGTGCAAAGAGGGCCCCACACAGATTTAGTTAATGGCTCTTTTTCTAGTCCCTGTGAAATTAGTGCTTATTTGGTTTCAAAGACGCAGAATTAGTCTGCGGTTCCATGAATGAAGAAAAGAAAAGATGGAGCTTAACCCTTTCCTGTGCAGGTGTGTTACATGAAACAGAATGTCTCTGGTCGTCTCACGCTGAAGGGGCAGGTTTCTGCATTATACATTTATATACAGCTGCCTATTTTTAGAGGTTTGACTGAAATGCATTTACCCTTTCTGTTGACAAACTGGTATGGTTATTCAGTGAAAGATAGCATTGGCACACAGTTTATTGACACTTAAAATAGACGGCTCTGCACCACGTCTGAGGAAATACATCACTAAAGTAACTGGCTTGCACTGCTGCCAATATATGGACCAATTTAGAGCCTGAGTTTGTTGTAGAATATCAATCAAAACTACAAAAAACTCTGATTTATCATCATAAACGTTAGTTTAAAGTTCAAATTTATTCTTACTCAGATTTTATAAAATCTTAACAGTAAAAACTATTTGGACGACTTTCTGTGACACTCGTATTTATTTTTGTACCACTGACTTTCTTACAAAGTTCAATGAAAACATCAATACCCTTCTCATATCTGTTTATTGAAGACTGTAAATTGAGTGTAACGGCATCTCAGAATCAGGCCAAAAGCTAACATGTCTGCCAGCACTTTGAAAGCGTACTATTACATTACTGTGTATCTTGACTGTTTAATCTCTGCAATCAGTAGAGTCTGCGGGAAGCCACTGCTTGCCTGCACAAAATAGCCGGCACATAACGCCACCTTCAAACTACAGCCAATTGCTTCTTTTAGCCTAAAAACTGGAAAAAAGTGCAAAGTTTTTAGAACAGCATTACAACTATGATGCCATGTGATCAATTTTCTATTTAGCTAGATATTTAAATAAAAAAATAAACATCAAAGCTTCTCAAACACCAAGTTAAATGACGATTAATCTAATTTGTTGTCTGTTGAAAAAAACAATGCTCATATTAATGCATTACTGCAGCCAGTATCTGACAATGACTTGCACATGCACATACAAAGAAACATGCAAAATAATGTTCCAATCCAAGTAACCAGACCCTTCAAGAAACCATACCATTTGTTTTATAATTGCGGGTTTCCCTCAGCAGTCCCATGAATACTTATCTCAGACTCTAACAGTAATGGAGAATCATGTAAGATGTGATTGATGAACAGCACAGGAGGCATCTCATACCATAGACTTCACCGACTCACCATCTTTGGATGTGGCACTGTCTCAGTGGAACCGCAAGCAAATACAACGTGTGATTTAATGTAAAAAGAGTGGAGGTCAGAGGACATGCCGCATGCATATGGGATTTTTCCTCCTCTAAGTTCAATCCCCAAAGCAATATAAAACAAACCTGCTGAAATGTTAACTGCACATGACTTCTGTACACAGAGTTGGTTGAGCAGCCACAGTATGCTACTGTTCTGCATGGCAGCATGGCCCTGTGGGAACACTGCACCGCTGGGAGTTTTTCAGATCGTCCAAACTACATTTCCTCTGTGCTGGGTCAGTCAAGCATGAGCTGATGGAGTTTTGTGGTGGGTTTTGTTATTACTACTGTTATTAATCTGGGCTTTGAAATGAAAAATGATGTTGAGGATGAAAAGGCACACATTTACTTTGTTATGCTGCGCGTCCAACGTATCAACATTCACTGTAGATTGGGCATTTTATGGGCAACAAAGAGTTTGTTGAGTTTGCCGTTTTTGGTTCCATTTAGGCTTTTATATGAAGAGTTTGAATCAGTGCTCGATGATTCAACTGTAAAAATACAAAATGTAAAATACACTGCCCTGACCAAAAAATCCATCCAGAGTTGCATTAATTTTCCACCAGGATCTTTACTACAGTAATATTGGGAGAATGACACCACTGCATAAATTCATCCCCAGTACATTCCAGAGATTCTACGCTGGGGTTTAGTCCGTGTGTGAACCACTCTTTCGCAGTTTGAGCCAAATGACTCCTGACATTTTCATTTTGGAATATATTCCTGCCATCTTCGTCTGTGAAGGTTCTCAGTCATCCAGGTCATCGTAGTCTAAGGAGCTTGAAAAGAAAAGTGACTGGACTTCTTTAAGTTGCTTGAAGACGTTTTACCTCTCCTCACCTCCCCTATACATGCAATCATTGCAATAAACAAAAATAACTGATCGTAACTAGGTAGGTAGTTGACCTTTGGCCTCGTATGATGTTGCTGAACCTAGACCTGAGCACCACCAGATCACAACACTGCCCCCACTAGGCATGGTGAGTCTGTCGCTTCATCCTCTTGACTTCTTCACCTGATGCACCCACCATTTTGGAACAGGGTAAATCTGGGCTTGTTAGATCACATGACCTTCCTTCCCACTTTCGCCAAAGTGCTTGCTCATAGGGGGTATTATGATTGTTGAGTTTTTCTCAGTGTGTATCATTGTAGGTTCTACTTTAAATTATAAAGTGCTTTGAGGTGCCTGTTGTTGTGATTTGGCGCTGTATAAATAAAACTGAATTGAACTGAACTTCAGTCATTTTCTGGGTTTGACATAGGGTGATAATTTAACCCTTCTGAATAGGGCTGCTCAATTAATCGAATTTTAATCACGATTACGATCTGGGCTTTCAACGATCATTAAAAATGACAGAGCCGATTATTAGCCCCTCCCTCATGCTTTACTCTCGCGCTGCTCCGTGTGGCAAATCAAGCGCACTGCTCTGCATTTCGAACACGCGTCACAACAATTAAGAGGACCCGAGGGAAGCTCGGAAAGCTAAGCAGAAGTTATTTGGAGAGGAGAGTGACTGCCGTTGGTTGAAAAGAAAGGTAAAGAAAAAAAACTTCAGTGGTGTGGAAACATTATGGGTTCGCGGAGTCAGACGTGGATCAAGTAGACACAGTGTGTAAACTTTGCTATGGTGTCGTAGCTGCACCACAGAGCAACACTGCAAAGTTCACATTTTTCATTTATTTCTTATATTGCAAACATTTGCACTGTTATCAGTATTTGCACACTATTTTATATTATTTTTTTAAAGTCATTATTCAATACATTGTTATTCTTAACCCTTTAAAGCCGGTCAGAGCAGCATGCTCGTTTTGTATAACTATTTTTAAATCCCTGTAGAACCTGAACCGCTAAGCTAGCACAATAAATTTTTTTCCATATGAAACCAGAGGAGTTACATCTGATGCCATCAGCTTGTCCTCGGTCACGGTTTCCTTCCACATATAGCTTTGCAAAAATTGCATAAAAAGCGCTTGCAGGAACAAAAACATAATATTCCAGAAACACGCTTTGCCGATCCGATCAGCTGTTCATAACACTTCCCACATTGAAAAAGACGTCAACGCGAACTATCGCAAGTGACGTCATTTTTGCGGAAAATGTAGTTTTTTTTACTTGTAGGCCTTAGAACTCGAATTGCACTGCTGGAAATAGTTTATTTTGATGCACATGCACATTCTTTGCAAATTTGCATCATAGGATTGTTTTTTTGTTTTTCCTGCAGTATATAAAAATTGCTGTATCTCCAAAAATAAAACTATGAAGACACTCAAAATAAATTTCCTGTTGTTGTAAACTATTTTTTGCAACTTTTTTGTATTTAAAGTTTTGAGGGATAAACCTCTTAAATTTCTCCAAGTAGAAATATATGTAAAAAAACAAAACAAAAACGATTTTCAATTTTTTTTGTAGTTTATTGCACTTTTTTGCAATTAATGTAGTTACTATGGACTTAATACATACACATTTTAAAAATATGGGCTATAACAGTTGTATTGATGTATAGCAACGTGAAATGCTCCCACAAATGGCACTACAGCATGTAAAAAAAATATATATATAAGCTCTGGCGGACGAAATAAATATCGTCAAATAATCGTGATCTCAATTTCAGTGAAAATAATCGTGATTATCATTTTTGCCATAATCGAGCAGCCCTACTTCTGAATGACCACAGGATGCACCTTCTGGCATGGTTTCGTCAGAAATGAGAAGTTACTCGCTGTATCAGGTTTAAATAACATGCTGAAACATTAATCGCTGCATTAATCAGCCGAGAGAAAACTGTTACCTATTTGCTTACTGACTTTTTTGGCAGGGCAGTGTCTAAACATGTGAGTCTGTTGATGACGTTTGTTTTATTTTCACTGGATATATTAGGACTTCAGTTATCTAAAAGCACACTGTTTGTTTCTAGAATATGATTTTTATTATAATTAAGGTGAATTAAATTACTTTCCTTTGCATTCATATTCTTTTTGTTATCTTGGTATATTAGGAAAAAAAACTTCAAACTCATTTTACTGATTAATAATATTACTTATCTCATTGATACTGAACACAGCAAACAGTCAGTCATTGTTATCTGCTTTTAAATTCCATCTCTCTAATCTCTATAAATTGCTGCCTTGGCCAGGATTGTGACTAAAGCCTATATGCTGTTTTGTAAATATTTCTAGGCTTAGAAGCAGTTCAGCTCTGCCAAATGAACTTTTCCAAGCTCCAAACAACACTACTGAGCCACAATAATGCAAAGTCAATGAATTACCTCGTATTACCCCAGATGACACCAACAGAACCCAAATGGAGGAGTTGCATGTCAGGAGCAGCTGCCGGTTTGGAGAAAGACACCTGTGTGGATTAAGCTCTGGTGTCCGGTTGAGTTTCATTCTCCCAATGGCCTCGAGCCTAGACTGATAAATGATGCACATAACTTACTGACACACATCTCACAGACATGCTGCTCTGATTTCAACCTGGATCCAAAATAGAACAGTTAGGTCATGTTCCACAACTACTGGGAATAAAGCAGGACTGTCGTAGTTAAGAATGGACTTGCCAAAAGTTTGGACCTTAAAAAAAAAAATAAAACCAATAAAGCAAATAAGGCACTATTAATCATAAAGTGTTGGCAACTGTTCTGAATGAGTTAACAAAAAGTGTGTGAAAATCTCTTGCATTTTTCAAGCCAAGCGGTCATTTTTTCCAGTTCCGCAAATGTGATCACTTACAGCTTTATTTCCGATATTAAAAACCATGTGATTCTGAATGTTCGTCTACACAAGCAGAGGAACAAAGAGTGGGCTAAAGCTCAACTTTCAGGTATAGCATGGGGCTTTTGTCCCCCCCTAACTCTTTCCAGGCCGTATCTATCATTAAAATACAACCTGATGCCATATTCAAAATGTTGCAGAACATTCAGTGGAGAGGCCACCTACAGCTCTAGTATGAAACAATGATTTCAATGATTTGTTCTGTTTTATCTCAGTTCCAATAAATGTGGTTCTATGAAAGTTGATATTTTTAAGAATAGGTTTAATAACTTCAGCTATAATTTTGTGTCTAGTTAAGTAAGAATGCTACGTTTTGCTGGAACTCCCTTGGACCTCCAAGGATAAGGAGATTTGATATTTAAAAATCAATTTTTATTTATTTATTCATTTATTTTTAATCATTTTGGCCTCATTAAATTTCACATAATACTCTAGGGCTTAAGACATTTACATGTAACAGATTAAACCATTTACAACAAAATAGATCAGGAACCTTTCAAAAAGCATCCCTAAAATTAAACAACCGTTCCAGGGATTGAACAAATCTGTCTAATGATGCTTTTTAAGTGTTATTTGTGTGTTGGGTTATTCTAATTTATTTACATTATGTGTTGTAAAAATTCTAAACTCTCTTCTAAACTCGTTTACTTGGCATTAAACTGCTGTGACTAACTCAAAAATAATGGTTAAGTTAGAGGCTAGAGCTAGTGAATTTTAGGTATTAAGAACAGAATATTATTAGATTCAAAAGAACCAAAAAGAAAAAAAAAACATCTTTTAGCAGCTCAGCATTTTTAAACCATTTTCCTTTTTAATTAAATACATGACAATGGAGAGCAACAGGAAATATGGAAACAAAGAATGGGGTTTACATGACACTAGAGCCACTGACTAGGCTTCAAGCTAGATTGTTATGGTTCCCTGCCATGTGTTTGAAACCACTGGGCCACCAGGACTCCGCTTTTGATGGTTTTGTTTGTGGAATGAAACAATGTTTGTCTTTGATGAGTTTGTGCCGTGGCACCAATAATAAGTAATAAACCATGAGGGTGGCATCTTTACGTGATCCACCCAAGAAAAGCTGGAAAAAAAGAATAAAAACACAATACTCACACATAGTTTTGGGAGAAGTCTAAAAATAAGGTTTATGTGGCTGCTTAAACAAATCATCACATCTTACTGATTTTTTTTTAGCCTTACATGAGTGTATTAAATGTTCCAATTCAAGCCACTAATTACAACATGCCTAACTAGCTCTTTGATAAGGAAGTTCCTTACATCAACTTTACCAGTGAAATAGTCAACATTCAGTACATTTTTTACACAGAACGTTAAACACTGTCTGAGGAAAAAAAAACTGTATATGCATTTAAGACCTATTGAAAAAAATCAATCCTCAATCGTATTCTCTAACTAAATTGTATTTTAAATGTATTTAATGTATTTTAAATTATATTTCAAACTGCTGTGGTGAAGAGAGAGCTGAGCCAATAGGTGAAGCTTTCAATTTCCAAGTCCCTCAGTTTTAGAAAAGAGATTTTAGATATTATTAGAGTCACAATTTTAAAAGGCTAAAATGAGCTTCCTCTTTAGGGTGGCTCAGACATCCAGGAGGTTCAGGCTTCTGGTTATGATGCCTTCTAGATGCCTCCCTTTGGGGATTTTCCAGGTAGACCAAACTGGGAGGATGTGGGGTAAGACTCAGAACTGGCTCGAGAAATTAAACATCTAATCTGTGTTTGGAAAGCCCGGATCCTTAAGGAGGAACTGGAAAGTGTTGCTGGGGAGAAGGATTTCTGAAATACTCCGCTTAGCCTGCTGCAACTGCAGCTTGACTTCAGATAAGCAGAAGATAATGCATGGATGGACACCAGTGCCATTTTGCACGATTCATACCATTGCAACACTGAGTAACACATTGCTGAGTATCACTGATGTTAGCAGTGCTAGCACCAGCAGCCATTTTTCCTTGCAGTTAAACATGCCTGGTACAATTACTCATTGCTTGCTCAAAACATATAGGCACGGAGAAGAAACTAAACCTCCTGAATCTGCATATAGGACACAAGCAGTGAAAGAGAATTTTTTTAAATCACTATTTTCTGTTGCCTACATTGTAGAGGGTGACTTTGCCTCCACACCTAAACAGTAAAACGAGTACAGCCAAGGGTTACAGAGGGATACAGCAGGTCGGAAAACCATAAGATCTGTGCAGTGGCTCAGAGTGGGGAAAAGAGTCACAATTCACAATAACTTCTGTTGTGAGCTTCAGTAAGTTTTCTCAGTGTATAGGCTGTGATCAGCTGTGATATCAGCAGTTTCATGAGCCATCATGGCTGATGTCTATGCCCTACAGTGACACCATACTGTTTATATTGTCTTTACATCAGATAGGATAACGTTGGAACTTGAATTAACCTAAGCATCATCAGCTTAAATGCAGATATATGTCCACTACTGCTAATGCAAACTAATGCAAAACTACCCAGTATTTTCAGGCAGCATTTGAATAACACAAAGTTAGTAAAGCTTTATTTGTTTTGCAGGACATTTCACAAAATGAAAACGCATAATTTATCAAAAATAAAATCCCATGTAACCTTTAAATCTGCAGTTTATCAAGTGTCACTCTTTGCCTTTAAATCTAACCTCTCGTCTTCCTCTCTCTGTTCTCGCGCTCTTTTCTCTCCCTGTGAAATACAGCAGCTGGACCTTTACCGACAAACTGCTCAAAAACAGTTTGTGTGTTTGCTGATGTTTGTTCAGCTGATAGAAACGTTGAATTTGAAATTACCTGCCACTTAAAAAAACATCCCTTCATGCTTCCTCCCCTTCTGTAGCACTAGCTAGATTCTGAAGTAGCGCAAACATAAATTATGGACACCTGCGCTCCTTCCAGCTTAAACCCTATAAATGATACTTTAAAACCACAAGAAGTAAAAAGTAGAGATATTTTTTTTAAGGAGTAAAAGTGAAAAGTTAAAAATAAATACACAAGTAAAGTACAGATGCCTAAAAATTTTAGGTACTTCCCACCTCTGTATATGGTAGGGCTAGTGGTTGTGCAACATTAATACACTGATAATAAAACATGCATAAAATTTCAAGCTTAGCTGAAAAAAATACATGCACACCTTATTAGTTTTTAAACCATCAGCGTGTGACTATTTCTTAAATTAAAGAGTTGTAAGTGGTAAAACTGACACATCCCATCATCCCATCGCCACCAGCATGCCATGGCAGATTTAAAAACCTGCGACACTAATTAAGCTTGCAAAGGCTATTGGTTAAAATGATTTTTGATCCAAAATGGAGAGAGGGCTGGAGAGAGCATCAGGCACAATTTAAGGCCAAGTTTTACCACAAGGACATCCCAGTAAAGGCAGGAATGCAGCTATGAAAGAGCCAGTAATCTAGCAATATGAAGATATGCTGTTCAACCCTTTAAATAATTTTGCTGCCAACCAATAATTTACTGACCTGTCACCAAGTTATCAAGGAGATTTCACAGTGCTGACTTGCACGAACCCCCCCAAGTATTGTTGGATTTCCTCTCGAAACACACTATGCATAAGGTTTACTTTAAAGTTAACCACATTTGTCTCACTTGAGTTTGTCCCACTATTACTTTCATGTTATAAAAATGTGCTGCTGTCACAATCTGTAATCCACAAACTGTGGAAGAAAACAGTCATTGCTTTACATTTATTTTTCCACTATGCAACAACTTTCCTCCACTCTGGCCTTAAAAACGGTAAGCATGGACTTCTTTGTAGTGCTAACTGGCATTGAGGGCTCCTGCCGCAAACACAATCCAGCCAGCGACAAAGTAGTAAAGCATGAAAAAGTCAGGCGGGGTAAAAGTCTGTCACTAAGATTACCTGACTGACTGAATTAAAGTGAAGAGGGTTAAGTAAACAGTTAAAGATGACACATGGGTGCTATGTGAACAGTTCTCTCTCCTGGCTCCGTCCAGGGCTGATATACTGTAAAAGGAGAAACGTGAGACGGTGTGTGTCTGCAGCGGTAGCAAACAACACAACATAAATCAAGTCTGTGATGATGTCATTAGATTCCTGTGAGAGTAGCAACATTAAAACTTGCACAGCATGAACGCAGCCCTGAGAGTATATTCCCTGTGCAATGTCTTAATTTTATGTTTGTAATGTGAAAAGACAGAAAACCATCCTCGAGGCTTCTGGTCCGGCAGGATCCACCATTCCAGGATCCAGTGAGAGCACATCTGTTTCACATGCAGAGCTAAGACTGTGGCAAATCCTGGCTTATTTCGATTTGAAATTAAATTTATAAGCCATGTTTATATTCAAAATGTTTATGCTATGGGCTTGAATAAAACTTGAGTTCTGCAAAATCTTCAAATAAATGACTACAAAAAACAGCTGTGATGTGCCTGCCTACCTACTGTACACTGGGCTTCATTTACACATTGGGAAGATATTTTTGTAAAAAACCAACTGAATCCCTGGACTATATTTGTCCCGCAGTTTTATCTGCATTACATCAGCTACAGTAATTTCTAAAGTATGGCAGGCTATCCAAGTTTTAAAATTGGGGCATCCATTTTAAATTCAATAGAGTTTGTTATCTTGAGGCACAAACATTTCGTTGGATGTAGTCATCTTGGTTTTCAGCGAGACACACAGCTTTTATCTGCAACAAAATACAATGCATAATGATATATGTATAGTGCTCTGCACTGAACCGTGAACCATGTGGCTTGTGTGGTATGTCAGGATTATTGTCAACAAATTCCACAAAAAGCCAAAACCACAAGTGTATTCATCCAGCTGTGCATTAACATTCCCACCCTGTATGTGGAATTCAGTCCCAAAAGTAAAATGAAAAAGTTTGATGCAGTCAGACTGAACCCCTAACTCCTTCCAGCTCCATAGTGCAAAGCCGGCGTGTAGTGATGGGTCGTTCGCGAACGAAATGGCTCTTAGAGCCGGCTCTTTGACGTGAACGACGCGAGCCGGCTCCTTATCGCGAGTCGTCACGTGGGTTTTTTTTTTTTTTTTTTCTTTCTCTCAGCCTCTCTCTCGCACTTTTTTTCCGCTTCACTCTGCACGCGAGCCTTGTGCTTTACGCTGGGCAGAGGGGGGAGGGGCGGTAGTTACACTCAGTAGCACAGGAACAGAGCCAGAGAGAGCGAAAGAGAGGCAGGGACAACAACATTAGAAAGGTATAGTAATCATCCACAACTATTTTCGGTTGCAGATGATAAAGGATTGAGAAAGTTTATTCATGCAGGTCCATATGACAGAGAATATGCATGTTCTTTTAGTTTTCATATTATAATTTATATTTAATTGTGTTGTGGTTTGCAGTGTTTTGTGTTCTTTTCACTTTAAATTTGTGAAAGGAAAAAGCTGAAAATTTAAATAGTTAAAACTTGAAATGTGAATAGTTGATTTTTGTATTATATGATTTATTTATTACATTTTATGTGGAGTGAATAAATAAAAGTATATTTACGGTGGCCCCTAGAGACAAAGCACATACAAACTTCAAATCACGTACGAACTCTGAAGCATGTACAAACTCCAAAACACGTAAAAACACGTACAAACTCCAAAACACGTAAAAACTCCAAAAACACGTACAAACTCCGAAGCACGTAAAAACTCAGAAGCATATAAAAACTCAGAAGCACATAAAAACTCAAAACACGTACAAAAGACAACAGAAGTGCTCCAGGATGCTGGGCGCAGTGTTGAGCCTTTGTTATCTTGTGGCTACACAAGCCAGCAAGTACCAACGACCGGATTTGGTGTGTGGTAATAACAGGTAAATGAACTTTTTTTTAAATTATTTGAATATATATATGAGTGCCTGTGTATAAATATACAAACAATACACACATGCTTTCAATTGTGTAATTTAAGTGATCTAGTAGCTCTGCTTTGGAAGTTCAGTTCATGCTAGAAATGTGTTTTGGAGTTTGTACGTGTTTTGTCTCTAGGGGCCACCGCATATATTTATATATAAACATATATAAATAAAACCACTTGTTTTTACGTTAGTAATTCCTTTTGTGCATAATTTTATATTATTGTTAATAATAAATTAATTAAAGCAACAAAACAACCTGAAGAGCCGGTTCGGAGCCGAAAGAGCCGGCTCTTTTTAGTGAGCCGAACCGAAAGAGCCGGATCTCTAAAAAGAGCCGGAAATCCCATCACTACCGGCGTGATGTCCGATTGCAACAGTTTGCAACAATGTGAGAAATGCACAGGTATAGTCTTGTGAATTCACAGCTCCATACTGTTTTTACGCTGCCTTCTTACCTAAACCAGGTCATTTCCAACAGTGAGAAAGCACATGATGTAAAATATGTTCTGCTGGATGCTGTATACCACTGAAAAAGTCACTGGGTTGAGTTTAAACAAGTTAAAAAATGAAATGAGTAAAATGAACTTGATAATCAACAGGATGTTAGCGTCTGTTTTTTCTGCATTTTCAGATTGAAATGAGTAAAAAAAAGTCTGTCTTTAACTTTACAACATTTAACTTTTTTCTAGAGGACAGTCTCCTTCCAAGAGCACTGAAAAGAATTCAAAACTGTCCACATTTGACAGACAGGCAGAGCTTCACATGTACACTCACTGACCACATCATCAGCCAGACCTCACTAGTACCGGGTTCAGAACTGGTGCAGAGATTTTTAATAAGGTCCTCACAGATTTTGGTTCATATTGACATGATAGTATTGTAACGTTCACAAGAACCAGACGGTTGGGTCTCAGTTTGTCCGTTTATTCGGCACATACAAGCGGGTTGCTAACTCAGGGGAGAGCGCCCTCGTGCTACACCTCTCTTCAGCCTGGCACCCACACAACACGGAACCCAGGTCCCCCCTCCCCTTCCTCCACACCACCCTCCCAACTTCCTGCAGCACAACCAAACATGAATCTTAAAAGAACAACAACAGTGTGCAAAGATAACCAACATGTACAATAACACTTAACCATCGTTACACTGCCCCCCCAGCAATAAGTTCCTCGTCCCCGAGGGAACGACACAGTCTCTGAGGCGGGGTGGTAGCCTACGTTCCCTCCTTGACCTCCTGAGCCCCTGAGGTGGGCGCGGAGCGTCGGGGCTTTGGGGTGAAGAGTCCGAGGGAGGGGAACGCAGCCCCGGTCGGGGGCCCCTCTGAGCAGGGTCATGGACGCTCTGTACACGTCCCTCTGGAAAGGAGGGGAGGGACTGCCCTCTGTAGGGGGCCATCCGGTCTCTGTGCAGCGCTACTATCCTCCCCCTAGGAGGCAACTGCACCCTGTAAACAACCTCCCCCACTCGCTCTAGGACGCTGCAAGGCCCCACCCAGCTGCTATCCAGTTTAGGACACCGTCCCTTCTTTCTCTTTGGGCTGTAGACCCACACCAGCTCCCCAGCACGGAAGTGCCTCCCCTTAGTGGTGATGTCATAATTCCTCTTTTGGCGCAGGCCTGCCTTCGCCAGCTGCTCCCGGGCGTAGGAATGTGCAGAATCCAGCCGGTCCTGCAGCTTCCTTGCGTAGTCCCGGCCTGGTGGTGCTTCTGGCGCGTCCGGGGGCTTCCCAAAAGCCAACTCTGCAGGAGTTCTCAGCTCTCTCCCTAACATGAGCAGGGCAGGCGTACATTGGGTGGAGTCTTGCACTGCCGACCTGTAGGCCATGAGGATAAGGGGAAGATGGTAGTCCCAGTCCCGTTGGTGTTCTGAGGTAAGGATGGCTAGCTGCTGGGCCAGCGTCCTGTTAAACCTTTCCACCAGTCCATCGCTTTGGGGGTGAAGTGGGGTGGTGCGGGTCTTCTTAATCCCAAGGCGGTCACACATGGCAGCAAATACCTTGGACTCAAAGTTACGCCCCTGGTCACTGTGGAGGGTCTCTGCTGTTCCAAAGCGGCTGAACATCCCCTCCACTAATACATCAGCGACAGTCTCAGCCTCCTGATCTGGGATGGCGTATGCTTCCGGCCACTTGGTAAAATAGTCCATGGCCACAAGAACATAGCGGTTTCCTCTGTCTGTGCGAGGAAATGGGCCCATGACGTCCACAGCTACTCGCTCCATTGGAGCCCCTGCTGGTTGCTGCTGAAGCTGAGCCCGGGACTGGTCCTGTGGCCCTTTGTGTGAGGAACATGCATCACAGCTGCGGCAAAAGTCCTCCACATCCCTCCGCTGTTGACCCCAGTAATAGCCCTGGCGGAGGCGGCGGAGAGTCTTAGAGACCCCAAAGTGGCCGGAGCCAGTGCTCCCATGGCAGGCTTCCAGCACCGCTGACCTCAGCGACCTTGGCACCACAACCTGCCACCTCTCCTCCCCCGTGGCAGGATCCTTCCAGGCACGCTCCAACACCCCCTCCTTCAGCCTGAGAGCTGCAAACTTGGCCCATAGCCCCCTGGTACAGATGGAAAACCCAGTGACCTCATCCCAAAGGGGTTGCTCCCCCTTCTCCAGCCACTGCAGGACCGGCAGCAGGTCTGTGTCTTGTTCCTGCCGTGCCCTCCACTCCGCTGCATCCACCACCAGAAGAGCCCTGCAGGCGAGCTGTGCTGCTCCGTCTATTGTCGTGAGTTTCCTCTCGCTTCTCACAGTAACGGCAGCCAGCTGCAGCACATGGGCGGCGAGAGAGGGCGTCTGCGTTAGAATGGTGCGTCCCTGCTCTGTGCTCCACAGTGAAATTGAAGGCTTGGAGCTCCTCCAGCCAGCGAGCCACCTGCCCCTCTGGCTCCCTGAAAGACATCAGCCACTGAAGGGCAGCATGATCAGTTCTGATAACAAATGCTGTGCCGCACAGGTAGTACTTAAAGTGTCTCACCCCTGCCACCACAGCCAGCAGCTCTCGTCGTGTGACACAGTAGCGCCGCTCACTCCTGTTCAGGACCCGACTGAAGTACGCCACCACCTTCTCACCTTCCGGCCCAACCTGCGACAACACAGCTCCCAGCCCCACATTACTTGCGTCAGTGTCCAGGACAAAAGGCAGGGTGGGGTCAGGGGGGGCGAGGACTGGGGACTCTGTCAGCGATTTGCGGAGGGTGTTGAACGCCTGCTGACAGTCCTGGGTCCAGATGAAGTCACGGTCCTTCTGCAGCAGGTGGAAGAGTGGTGCGGCTATGGAGGAAAAGCCCTTCACAAACCTCCTGTAATAAGACGCCAGTCCTAGGAAGCTTTTGAGCTGTTTCTGGTCTGCTGGTGTGGGCCACTCGGTAATGGTGTGAATTTTTTCCTCCAAAGTGCTGATGCCCTCACGACCCAGCTTGTGGCCCAGAAACTCCACCTCCCTCCTCATGAAGTGGCACTTGTCGGGATGCAGCTTCAGGCCTGCAGCCGCCACCCTCTCCAACACTTGTCTCAGGGCATCCAGGGCAGCATCAAAGGAGCTCCCGTGCACTAGAAGATCATCCAGGTAAACCAGACACCGTTGCCGTGGGACGCCAGCCAGCACACTGTCCATAAGCCTCTCGAAGGTCGCAGGAGCGTTGCAAAGACCAAAGCTCAGGACTTTGAACTGCCATAGTCCCCTGTTAGTGCAGAAGGCTGTCTTCGGTCTGGATTCCGGGGACAGTGGCACCTGCCAGTAGCCACTCCGCAGGTCCAGGGTGGAGAACCAGGAGGACCCGGCTACTAAGTCGAGAGACTCATCAATCCTGGGAAGGGGGTAAGAGTCCTTCTTCGTCACTTTGTTGAGTGGTCTGTAGTCCACACAGAAACGCATCCTAGGACTTTTTTTCTTAGGCACCATCACCACCGCGGAGGCCCACGGGCTATCAGATGGCTCTATGATGCCCGCCTTCATCATTTCACACAACTCTCTGTCTGCAGCCTCCTGATGAGCCAGGGGCAGGCGGCGGGGGCGCACTTTAATAGGCTGGGCATCCCCGGTCTCAATGACGTGCTCTACCAAGTGTGTCAAGCCAACATCACTTTCTTTCAGGGCAAAAATGTCACTAAACTCTTTTAGTACCTGCCATAGACTCTCTTGCTGCTGTGGAGTCAGCCCCTCACAGTTCTTTGACCAGATACTCCTCACTGCTGAGAGCCTCTCCTCCTCCTCCGCTCGCTGTTCTGCTGGCGGGTCTGCAGGGGTCTCTGCGGTGGAGGTGGACGCCGCGGCAGATGCTGTGCAGACCGGGGGGGGAATAAGCGGCACCTTCTTCCCATCAGGGAGTGCGAGGAAGCCTTTGCCTAAGTCCAGTACACCACCAATGGCTCGTAAAAAATCCAGCCCAAGGATGCAGGCGTCCTGCACGTCAGCCACCCAGGCAGCATAAGACACACCGAGGTCCCCCACCTTGAACTGGAACACTCCCCTCCCCCTCATTGGGGCCAGATCACCGGTCACAGTCTTAAGTTGCACATTAGTCGGTTGCACAGCAGCTCCGGGTGGGACAACATCGGGTCGGACCAGCGTTGCATTGGACCCCGTGTCCAGCAGGGCCGCACAGGACACCCCCGCAATCGTCACTGGAACATGGCAAAAGCCGCCAACCTGGGTCCAGCCCACAGCGATGGCCGCACCAGGTGGGGGTGGCGGTGGAGTGGGGATGTCGTTCTCCCAGGCCCGTGTACTCCCGCCTACACGGGCCCATGGGCGTTTCCCTGAACCGCTGCAAGCTTGGGGCACTGCCTGATGAGGTGTCCGACTTGTCCACATCCCCAGCAGCTCTGCGGTCGGCGGTGTGGGCCAGCCCGAGGGGAAGGCGACTGCAGCGAAGCCGCCTGCACCAAACTGCACAGGCCCGCTGGCGTCTCCGTCTGTTCCACAGGTGCTGACACAGCCCTCACCACGTGTGCGTCATCAGCGCCCCCAGAGGATCCCGCAAGCATCTCCCTCTCCAACGCTAGCTCCAGGGCTGCACTGAGTGTGGCCGGCCGAGCAAGCTGAGTTTGCATACGGAGCTCTTTAGGGCTCAGGGCCTGCAGGAACTGGTCCCGAGCTAACTCCGCCTGCACTGATGGTGGCATGCTGTCATACGCCCTCCGGCAAAGGCACTCGACTTCATGGGCCAACATGCGGAGGGGCTCACCTGGCAATCTGCGTCTGTTGTGGAACTCCGACCTCAGCAGCACTGGTTGGTTATACTGCCCGAAGCGCCTCTGAAGTGCTCCGACCAGAGCATTATAATCTCCCCTCTGCTCCTCGGTTAGCAGCAGCAGGCATGCAGCTGCATCCTCACACAGGCACAAAGCCAACTGGAGAGCTTTATGTTCCTCAGACCAGCCAGCTGCAACAGCTAACAGCTCGAACTGTGCGAAAAACACTTCCCATGGCGTCTTGCCGCTGAACTTAGGCGTTTTTATATGCGCTGCAGCTTGCTGGGCGCCGCCATGTTTGTTTACATCACGTGACGGCGCGCCAAGCGAGGTCGACTCCTTCCCGCCGGAATCGCGGCCGCTGTGCGAACAGTTCCCGAGCCTAGTCAAACCTGGAGAAAATCCAGCCTCGGCAGACAGCCGCAGCGCCATTTCCCTCACTCCATGGGCGGGCGAGCGCGGACGAACCTCCCTCTCCTCCGTCTCCTTCTTAATCCTGCCCGGCAACATCCTCGTCCCGTAACGGCAAGCGTAGCCAGCAACAGGGTGTCGGGCGTTCTGGGGTTCTTTTTTCTTTCTTCACTTCTGACACCAATGTAACGTTCACAAGAACCAGACGGTTGGGTCTCAGTTTGTCCGTTTATTCGGCACATACAAGCGGGTTGCTAACTCAGGGGAGAGCGCCCTCGTGCTACACCTCTCTTCAGCCTGGCACCCACACAACACGGAACCCAGGTCCCCCCTCCCCTTCCTCCACACCACCCTCCCAACTTCCTGCAGCACAACCAAACATGAATCTTAAAAGAACAACAACAGTGTGCAAAGATAACCAACATGTACAATAACACTTAACCATCGTTACAGTATCGTCAGTGTTGGGAAGGTTGCTTTTAAAATGTATTCCATTACAGAATACAGATTACATGCCCTAAAATGTATTCTGTAACGTATTCCGTTACGTTACTCAATGAGAGTAACGTATTCTGAATACTTTGGATTACTTAACATATTATCATGCATTTTACAACTACATGAATGTACTATTGCTGTGTGATTTATTACTATTACTGAAGGTCCACGGCTCCGAACCGTAGTAAAGGGACCTCTGACTAATACGGGTTCCGTGTCGGGCTCGTAGCCGAAAAATAGCTTTACTTTGTTGTGTGGGTCAACTCTGCTTGCGAGAGACAGAGAGAGGTGTTGAAAGGCTGCTCCAAGGGAATTTTAGAACTTAAGTAAGCTTCGGAGGAAAGCGCGAACAAAGCGTACAGTCGAGTTTTAATAGCTTACTTACAACTTGGCTCGTCATGTACTCTTGTTGGCTGCAGTGGTTATTATTATATTTACATGCTTCCAGCTCCCATTTCTGCTTGATGATAACTCTGATACTTTTCGACTCTCCTTTTTCTCCCACCTCGTGCTCACAAACACATAACGAGTATGGCAGTCCATTCTCCCTGCAGCACGGACTACACTGCCCATGATGCTACATTCTTTAGAGCTATACCTGTAGCATTCTGCCTATTAGCTTAGCACAACAACAACAACAAAAAGGCACTCTCTCACCCAGGAAACACGCCGAGCGAGAGCGTTCACCCTGTAACCATGGCAACCGCAACGCTGCCGCCTGGAACTACAGAACGTAGCTGTCAAACAAAACCCAAACAGTCCTGACCCAACAAAGAAACTGTATTCTAAATACCACCTTTTTAAACGGTACCTGTAACGGAATACAGTTACTCATATTTTGTATTTTAAATACGTAACGGCGGTACATGTATTCCGTTACTCCCCAACACTGAGTATCATAGTCGTTGCAGATTTCCTGGCTGCACATCCTTGATGTGAATTTGAGAAGGTATAAAGTTGTACTTATTAAAGTGTAGCACATTAAAAATGTGTATTAATGAGTGTATGAAGAATGTATGAAGCTGTCCGTATTTCTGGTAACAAAGAAGCAACCCAGTGCCACTCTGGAGTTCATCCATGCTCACTTTTCAGAAAAGTCAAGTTTGAATAAGCAGGCAATAGTTTGGAGGCATTTATTGCTTGTTTTTGTGTGACTTGTTGATAATAAAAAACATGCGGACGGTCATCATATTTATTTTCAAGCTGATGTTAAAACTCAGATTTAATAGACAGGTGTTGTGGTAACCCACCAATCTAAGCAGCTTCCTCTTCCGTGCTGCAGGCTGTCTAGTGTCACAGCACAGTAACCAAGCCGCTGCATGTGAATAATTCTGATATGAGTCATCCTCTCCTTTTCTCACAATTACCAATTAGGAGAAGAAAGGGTCCTAAAACGCATCGTTTATAAGTTCCAGTAGTGCAGACATTAATTTTTGCCCAAGTAAAGCTGTCTGCTTGAGTTAGACATCAGGGTACAGTTCAGAGGATGACAGCAGCAGGAGGGCTCGTGCCACCGCAGAGCGTTGCCTTTTGAAAGGATTTGAAACAGTTCAGATGACACGGAGGGGGCAGGAAGTACAATAGTGATGGCAATGCTCTTCAACACTGTAATCCTATTGTCAAGTTCAAGGATTAAAGTCCTTTCATTGTGTTCATTATTTTTTATGTGTGTATGAGTGCATGTGGAGGGTGGTCAGAGGTGTGTGTGTATGTTGGGGGGGGTCGTCTTAACGGTTGATCCGAGAAAAAGGCCCCCAGTAAATTATAGGTCAGTCCCTTTGAACCTTTGATGGCACCTGCTGCTGTATTGCAGGTTTTTATGTTGCACCAACAAAACTCTGAAAACAGAAACAGGAAAGAGCAGAGATACCCAAAATAGTTGACAAGGACCAGAATTGACCCTGCAGGAAATTCTTCATTTCCTTCCAATAGGGGGGTCCAGAGAAGGATGAGGCATTTCAAATATTTTGTTTTGTTTTCCTTTGACATAAACTCACACTTTAAAACACTTTGCAGTGCATAATTCACCCATCTACACGCACAGGTGTCTGCACAGCTTCTATGTAAGGTGCCATTAACAACTTCAGATGGATGTCTTGCTCCCAAGCCCTTGAGCCTGCGATCATGTAAAGGAAAAACAACAAGCAAGCAACCTTGGGTCTTATCAGAAGAATAATATGCACAGGCCTTTCTCAAGAGGTCAGTGAGGAGTTACCAATGACACCAATCAGCCCAAAGTAAGAAAGCAGTCGGTGAGCGTGAGCGTCAGAAAAACAGAATATCATCAGGATGACATTTTAGTTCAGGTCAAGATGTGAGAGAAAAATATATTAGTTTCTATTTTCTAAAAATAGTATATTCACCAGGTAATTGCAGAGATTTGACGAAGTGTTAGCAAAAACAGACAGACTGCCTGGACAGTCGGATAAATTCAAGTTATCTGAGACCTGAAAGTAGCCAAGAAACGTTTTACACTGATCGCATTGTTTAAACCACCGCAGGATGTTCTAAGCTCATTTTCAAACAGAGATTGAGAAGGTGTTAATGCATCCATCCCTCTTATTTACATACTTAGGAACTCAGTAATCTCTCAGTGGAAGTGGCTTCTCTAGAGTCTGTGGCAGGCGTTCACTCTGCTGTCTTATTACAGTTTTTCTCAAATGTTAAAACACAAAAGCCAATCCTCTAACCCAAATGACCAGTAGTCTAAACACATTTACTAAATGTAGCCACCATATTCCAGTACCATAAACACATGTCACATGAAGACACAATTCACAAAACACAACCCTCTGTACTCATAAATCTAAACACATTTTTCCTTGCTAAAACACATGTTGCAAAACAACTCTGCTCATATCCTCAAATGAAAGCCCATGTGATGCAAAATGCTTGCCACAGTCACCAATCTTTGAACACAGGGAACACACCTGGCGTCATTCACTACACACAATGACTCAAAATTGAAGACACTTGTTGCTAATGCTGTACCCACATGTAAAAGCAAGTTCAGAGTGCACAGTATGCTGAAGGTTCCAAACAAATACAATGGATGAAGGCAGAGTCAGGGGAAGAGGAATTTGATGCAGAGGAGGGAGAAGAGCTGGCCCTGGAAGAAGAGGAGCAGGCCAATGAGGAAGAGGAGTTCAAATGAGAGGAGGAAGAGGAGCGACCAACGAGGAAGAGGAGAAGGCCAACATGGGAGAGGAGAAGGTCCAGGAGGGAGAGCAAGACAACCTCGCACCATCATTACGGACGAGATGCGAGCAACAGCTCAGCGACATGATGCCGCACAGTGATTGTGGTGTGTGTGTGGTGTGAATAACGTAAATAAAAAAACTTCACACCCTGTTCATGTTTTCAAGATTACTGTTGTGTGCAATAGATTCTGTTTTTGCATTGAGTTGTGTTACAGTAGTGTACGTACATGCAGGATTTTCTATAGATTTATACTACTCATATGAAACTCACAAATCTAAATGCCTAATCCTCTGCAGAGATCTACGACGATCCGTTACTGTATAGCTTCTAAAATATGCATTGGCAGTTATGAAACAAAGAACCTTCTCACAAATTGAGCATTGTGTTTTCAATTGTTTTGCTGTAGTGTGTAATGCTGTGTATAGTGTTTACAGTTTTGACAGCTTCGAGCTGCTCTCTTGGTGTGGGAGTTTGAGTTTTGCAGTGGGAAGGTGTGGTTGTGTTTATGTAGCTTTAGAGAAGGGTGTTGTGTTTGGACATTGGGGGACCTGGTGGTAACGTTTGTGAAATGTGTTTTAGCATTTGAGAAAAACTGTAAAGTGACAAAATGTCTGGAGCTGCTTTTTTTCTTTTTCAGATTTATATTGTCACTTTGCCTTTATTGATGGTACAGTGCAGAGAGTGGACAGGAAACCAGAGGAAAGAGTGTCGGGGGAAATGACACTCAGGAAATTGTCTGGGGCAAAACTGAACCCAGGCCCCTGCACAAGCCTACAGCGTAAGGGTTCCCAGCACATCTTGGTGAGCTATAGGTGCGCTCTGAGTTGGTTTAGCATCAAAAGTAGTTAAAAATGGCCAATTATACCCTGGACCCCAGGGGGTTAGACTTTTTTTTTTTTAAAGTAAACCAATAGTTACTTTTCAAGTAATTAATTTGTTTTAGAATCTTGTAACTCAGTTACGTTTTTGAAGTAGTAACTAATAACTATAATTAATTACTTTTTCAAGGTAACTTGCCCCAACACTGATTATACCACATTTAGTTTTTCTCCAGATGTGACACGCTTGAAATGAATAGAGTTTAAGCAGATGCCTGTTGTAAAGTAATTTTTAGCAACTTGGATATAAAGAGTAAAACACTCAAGTAACATGGCTGCTCTGGATAACATTCCGAATTAGAGCTCCATTAGCTAAGCTATTAAAGATACAATAACCAACTATAGACGGCCATAGTATGTCCTCTTATTTGCTAAAACTCTGTTATACATTTCTGAACATGCAAGTCATCTACAGTTTTGCCAAACCAATACATTATGAGCCTCAGTGATCCAGTGGTGAATCCAGCCTGGAGCCAGTAAGATTGGAAGGCACTGCCAAAAAAGGGAAAAGAGCAGTCATTGTAAGCTGTGAGTTTAAGCAGGTGGAATAAAAACTCCTATTAATTTCAATAACTCTCTGGAACACATTAGAGTAAAGAATTTTTCTATTTCACAGAACATATTGATACTGTAATAAAAGCCATTGTTTCGGGGGCCAAGTAGCCAAAATAGCTTATTATTAAGTGATTCCACGGGACTAGGAAATGATTGCCCTCTCTGTGCTGCAGTCAACTCAGCATGATGAACATCACACAGATGAAAGAGGGGGGGAGTGTTTTGGTCCTCACATGAACAGGTGGGAACATTAACTGCAGTTGGCAGGTTGTGCTAACAAGCTGGAGGGTGTTTGGAGGCTTTTTGAGATGTGTGTGCCTGCACTGTGGCTAATTAATCACAGAGCACTGACACAGTTAAAATGAGGCAAATGGCTGTGCTTCTCCAGGAACAGAGGAATAAATGGGTGTGTGCTCTGTAATTGATTCCTCATTTTCACAGACTTCAAACGCAAACGAGAGTTTTAATCAGATTACAGTTCTGGATGATTCCAAAAGAATCGGCCAAATTAAGAAATATTAAACTTACTCCTGGAGGAGCGCGGATTCTCTTCCTGACAATGTTGGGAATATAATGACCTTATGCTAATAATGCCGGTAAAAAAAGGAGAGAGATAAAAGATCCCCCTCAGGGTTTTGAGAAGTGCTGTTTTGGGTTAGATCTTCTTTTATGTCTTTGGGTTTGTTTTACATTTATTCAAAAAGCAAGCAAACTTTTGGAAACTGGAATGCTCTCGCTGAGCTGTATAAAACTGCAAGAAGGAACGCAAAGAGAGGACGACCTCGTAGCACTTATTGAATTCCCACTTTATTACTTGGTTTACATAGTTTTAAATGTCCGCCATCGCAAACATCTGCCATCCATTCAAACTATTTAGTTAACAGTGATTTAAGGCTAAACAAAAGCAAAGGAGATTGGATGTCACAGTTAGTCTTGGATGTACGTAGTATGTCATGAGTAAGTACTTTTATTTAGATAGAAAGGATTTTGCAAAAGTGACCAGATAGTTTATGATGATATAAGATGAAGCTTGTTTGTCACAGTTACACTGTTTACATGACTTTTTAATATCCCACCAGTTTGTTTATAGTGATTGGGTTTCAATTACCCAGCTGAGTTTTTATAGAGGAACCCCTCTGCTCATGCTGGACTCCAGCGTCCACTTGTACAGTCTTTATTTTTTGGAAATCCCAGTGGGGGCTTGGCCTAGATGAATCCACATTATCATCCTTATTAAAAATAGTCTTTTTGTATTTCAGTTCAAAAACTTTCCCGCTTCAAGGGTATGATTAATGATTAAGAGGAAAAACCTCTCATCTTTGAAGCTCTTAGAGACATCAAAGCTCTTCAGCTTATTGTTAGACTAGGTTTATGTCCTAAAGCACAGCTAACACTTAACTGCATTAAAGAGAGTTTCATTGAACATGAGGCAAAGAAGAAATCTGGCAAGTGACCTGTAAGCTGTCAAGAACGTATTTCATCCACGTGTATTTATGCTATGTATGTATATTCAGTTGGGTTTAAATGGAGTGTAATATGGATGTTAGCATATAAATGTTTATAGTCAGATATACAGTTCAGTATTTCATAAGATTTTCCCTTGTGGCTGGTTAATGTTAAGACTGTTCTTAACCTAAAATACAGGCCAGGACCTGTGCATACATCATACTGTCTGTCAGATATACATTTTTTTTTAAAAGTTGCAATGTTACATTTGCTAAATGTTGTACTCAATGACCTCAAAGCCAATAAACTTCCCAGATAGCAAGGAGACATTGAACAGATGTTGAATTTCCATCTGAACCATCAGAATCGTCAGGATTGAAATGTCAACACAAAACCAATGTTGAAACAACATTGAAATACTGATGAAACCTTACACTGACATTGAAATAACATTGATTCACTGTTGTTCTGTCATCGTTGATTGTTGATCTATTTATAGTTGACAAGGTGACAACAATCACGTTGAAAAACCATCGATTTATGGTTGAGCGGGAAATTAAAGCTGCTACCACTTGGACTATTCCGCAGCACCCCTCTCAGTGGTACATCCCTCCAGGTAACCATTGTCTTGTACAGTAGAGCGGGACATTAGATTTACTCTCAGCGGAATTGACCGGAGAAGGCATCAGTTCATGCACTGCACTGGCCTGCGCCACGATTAGTATAAGGTAAGAATGAATGACTTTTGTTCTATTCGTTATTTCCACGGTTGCATTTGAATAACAGTAAAAAAATAAAAAAAAACTTGTTAATGTAAAGTTTCGGATAAAATGTGGGAGCCCGAAATTGTGTCTACTTTCATCTTACAATCCGGCAACAAATAAATTGCACTGCAAACAAAGTCTATCAACAAAGAAAACATTTTCGTTTCATACTTTTCCGTTATATTCCCTTACAAAGCTAGCTTTAACGCTTCGAGGGTTCCTTTGTTCTTGCCGTCGCCTCGGCGCTTGACCCAGACTTTCGCTCTGTAGTTGCTTTTTAGCATAGTACTACAAAAAATTGTAAATCTGTGATATATGATTGATAAACGTAAAGGTAACTGTATAAATGTGTTCAATGACTTTGTTACTTTTAATGATTGGAGAGCACCCGCTTCGATTCGCACTCAATTCAAACTTTACGCTGCACGCTCACCTAACTTGCGTTTGCACCTTTTGTCCACACGTAAACTGCGTTTAGCATTTACGTGTGGACGAGGAAGACGGAGAAAACGCAGCGTCAAAGGTGTGCGCCTATTTTGACGCCACACTGTGCGCCATGTTTTTGTCTCGGTGCCATGAATTCCTACAATGGCAGACTTAGACAAAATACTGTTAATTTTATTATCTTCAGTGTTTAAATGCTTACATATACGGGTTTGCTTGTAATTGTTGCCTATATACATTTTAAGCTATTATTTATTATTTAGTTCAATCAATAGATCAAGTTTTGTAGTGACTATGAAATATATTGTAATTATCTGTTTCCTGTTTATCCTAGACAGGGCAAAAAAGGACTCCAAATTAAAAAAAAGATAAAAATGAAAGACTGGTGCATTGTGCAGTTCAGCACTGGTGGTACAGAAATAGTCCCTAGATCATGGATAAATGGGGAGAAATTGTCATGGCCTCCATATCCTCCGTGAGACACATTCAGGATCCACGACGCAGTAAAGAGGAGAGTTCATCCTGGTGCAACATGGCTCACCTATGCACCAGTCCGACTTCTAATAAGCCATGGTGGGTATCATCTGGATTGGTGTTGTATAAATGTAACAATAACAAGTTTTTCGTGTCCTAATTTATGTCTGGCCATACATTGTGTTTGTACTTCCAGACACATTTCACGAAGCAGAACGCAGTCTTCAGAAATATCTAAGTGAACACTGTGATACGTCTGACCTTCAGTCCGAAGCTGAAACTCAGACCAGTCATAAAAGAAAGCACAAGTAAAACTTTTTTTATTTCACAAACATATCTTTGATTGCTAAGAATTTATGATCTTGTCTTTTATACATATCTGTGGTGCTTGCATACTGCAATATCACCACATAATATAGTCCAAAACGTGGAAGCTTGTAAACTTTTTATAAATGCAAAGCCGTGTACACTTGTGCACTTCAAAAATTCCTTGTATACTGTACCTTCTTGCACATCTCCGTTTCCTGTGTGTGTTGTTATAAATCAAACTGTAACTTTAGGAAAAAATATTCCAAAAGCACATTTGTAATTACTTATGACTGTTTTCAACTTTTTTTCTTTAGACCAAATCCCCTGTACACATATAGTGACTCAGAGGATGAGCAGCCCACAAAAAAAATGGTTTCCCCAGGCCCCTCGAGTGAAAATACCAGGTAATAAAATACTGTCTAGTGTCTTTGTACATATCTGTGTGTGACACAAGGAAACGTTTGACAAGTTGTCTGTATTCTTAAATACTTAAAAAAAAAAGCATCTTTTTCTGTCAGACCTGACGAGAGCTGTTAACGAACTCCGTGAGGAGGTCAGAGCCATCCGCAATACCGGCTGCAATGAATCGGTAGATGCTGGGGTACTGGCTCTGGATTTGCCCTTGCACAACATTGAGGAGCTAAACAATGCAGAGCCAGCTCTTCAATCACAAGAGGCAAATAAGGCAATGGTAAGTATATAAAGGTTATGTACACTTTGTAACTATAAATTGTAATAGCTGTCAGATGTGATTTAAATACATAACAACAGCCTGTTGATTAAACACACAAGCACTTGCATACACATTTAAGACATGAGACACGCTAATTCCATCTCTTAAAATGTGTCTATAGGTGAGACGCTTTGCCTTGATTGGAGCCTGACGCAGCAGTTAGGGGCAAACTCTATGTCCGAGTTTGTCTTTGCACAAGCAGTGCAGAAATGGCTCCGATACGCCCCAGATCGTTTGGGTGGTGCAGGACGCACATCATGCAAAAAATTACAAACTTCTGTGAATCATATAAACGTAAATCGGAAACTGTCTTTTAATAAAGTATTTAGCAAACGAAACATGCCTATTGACCTTTTTTTGTTTATTTTTTTTCTCTGTTACATCACATGCAATGCTTTCTTATTTTAGGATATTAATATTGACATGATACATTGTGAGACATTTGGGGGTTTTTTTATAAAGGGTGTCCAATTTAAGGAATAAGTACAATTATGTGTTTAGGTGGTTGAAGTATTGATGGAAACATGCAGTAGTTTAGTATTGGTTAAAATACCTATAAAGAAAGGTAGATTTCCAGTCATGATTTAACTGTTTTAATAAAAAGCAACTGTGCGAAAGAGGCGGAAAATCAACACCATAGCTCAACAGTGTTTCAATATCAGAATCTGACATTGTTTCAATGTCAGTAGTATTAGAAAATATAACGTTGAATCAACGTCAGGTTTCAACATTGATTCAACATCAAAACCTGACGTTGTTTCAACATTAAAAAAGGGTGCAAGAGTGATGTTAGGTCAACGTCACACTTCAACGTTGGTTCAATGACACAGCCTGATATTGACTCAACATTGTTTCAATGTTTCCTTGCTATCTGGGTTAAATTCGTCTGGCGCTGTATTATTTTATAAACTTGATCAAGTGTAGCGGATTAATCAATTAACAAGGATAAATATGTATCAGAAAATTAACACTACACATACACTTTTCCTGTATAAATAAAGTACTGACAGGATTCAACTACCAGAAAACCTCTCAACTTGTCAAACAGCTGGGAGGTTTTGGAAAAACACTGAGAACAGGGAACTCTGTCACACTAGTTTTGTTTTTCTGAGATATATAAATATATGAATGAATATATTTTTATAAATTGACATTGATCAAACAGTCATTGGTGTGCTTCTTTTCAGTTTTCAGATGTCGAAAGTGAGCGGCACCTCGTCCATGTTAGTGATGTGGCTGGGCTGGATGTGTTTGTCGGCGATGTGTTTGCTGCAGTAGGAGCGGAAGATGGCCAGCTTTTCATTATAATCCGCTGGAAGTTGCTGCGCTACCGTAGTCCTGGTCCGGATGGAAAAATGGCACCGTTTCATGAAATGAAAGCACCAAGACGGACCTCCTTGGAAATGTTCAATTTTCATTTCTTCTGCTAGCGAAACCGCTTTTAGTTGAATGGTGACCGTCGAAACGCTTCTCCCACTCGTTCTTTGCTCGATGATCCACTGCTCGAGTCTTTCCTCCAACTCAGGCCACCTTGCCTTATGTCCGCGGGAACTCAGCTGCGTCTTCTTAACCTGCCGGAGCTTGTTTTCCAGCTTCCTCCACTTGCGAACCATCGATTCATTAATCTTAAATTCTCTTGCGGCTGCTCGATTTCCATGTTCCTCCGCGTAGCTGATGGCCTTCAGTTTAAACTGTGCTTCATAAGCGTGTCTCTTTGCCATTTTCAGGGTTGTTAAAACAACAATGTTCCGCATAATGCACATACCTGTCCTTTTATACAGGTATGTGCGATTGTCCCGGTATATACGATCAACGCCCACACTTCACCCTTTAGCGTTCTCATGGTGTTCTCTACTACGTCCTCCTTACAACACACAGGGCGCACTGCACTATAGGGCGCGCCGCACTTTTTAAAGAAAATCTAAGGCTTTTATGTGCGCCTTATAGTTGCGAAAATACGGTAGCCAGTTAAGTGCCAAGACAGATTAGGATCATACAATTATGCTAAACAAGGAGGGAGGGGCAGACGCTCAGAAACACTCACTGTTAACGTTCGGTTAGGACGCAACCTTGTCCGGAAAAAGTGAAGAAATGAGAGAAAACTGAAGCAGTATGAGCAACTAGCTGCATGATATCAATGACATTAGAGCCTGCAAAGCTGAGTGCAGAATGGAAAATGAAAATATCTGCCAGACCAGGGTCAACAACAGATCTTCAAAGACATCCTTGTAGATGCCAACCACTTACCCGCTTAATCTGGAACAGAGTCCAGTTTTGGGTCAAGTGCTGCAGCATCACCTGTCCTGCTGATAACTGCAGGTCAACCACGACCTTCTGCTACTCAAAGTAAAAATGATGCCAGCCAAACAGTAAGAAGGATGAAAAGCTAGCTAAAATGGTAGCCAGTGACCTTTAGCCACTTTCCATAGTGGAGGAAAAAAATGTCAAACCAGGGGTTTTACTCCATTCATGTTCACCCTACTAGTGGTAAATGCATAAAAATAAGGTTTTTATAAAACCACAAAATAAGAAAAGAAAAAACTCACCAACACAAAACTGTCATATTTGCTAAATTAGGCTAAAAGTTGGCGGCCTTATGAGAGCTGGCTCTTATGAATCCCAAAGTGCCGAATCTTTGAAAAGAAGCGGGTCTCCTGTCACTACATGTTAAAACGGTGCTCTTGAACTTGTTTTAGTTTGACAGGAGAACCTAAACGCTACAACATAGCCATGAGTGACAGTCATAAAGGTTGTTAAAACAGACATAGAGGAGAAGAGCCCTTTGTGGTCATCAACCAAATAGTGCCACAGCTCAAAAGTACTTTTGTTGCTAAATACTGGTATATTTACACATGCATATTCTGAATTATTTCAACTGAATATTGCAGGCATTATTCCTTTGCTTTCACAGCCACCCAGGCTCTTGGCTACAGTTTAATATGGTTAACCTGAACTCAGTTTCACTGCTGACCTTTAGCAACTGAGGCACAGCAAACCTCCTGAAAATTTAAACCACTGCATTTATTTAATCTCATACACAGCTGTTTTTATCCAAACCCACGATAAGTTAACAGCAGACTCCGTTAAGCGTTTCTCTCGTTTCCACTTGGTGCCCAGAAGCATTCACACCGACACTGGAATGTGTTTTTATTCCAAAATAAAGAATCAAACATAGGTCTCTTCCTGATAAAACTGACACTGGTAGGGAATACTTGCTGGCAGACAAACATATGGAGAACTAAGGTTCTTTAATAAAATCCCTCATCAACAAGTAGCTGTCTTTGAATAACTTAGCAAAACACTTTACTCCACAACCACAATTTAATCTCCACAATCTCTACATTCATCTCATCACCCGTATCTGTGATAAATTTTAAAAACATACCAAACTACCAAGCCCACAGCAATTTACATATTTACATACAGAATTCTTGATTTTATCAATAGTGCACATTTCTAAACAATTCTCTTGATGGAAATTGCTAAACTCAGTACTAGCACAAATTAGTACAACGTTTGTGTGTGTTTTTTAAAGGTTGCCATGGCAAAAAAAAAAGGCAGAGGTTTAAAAGGAGAACTGAGAAAACCAAATTTATTCACCACTGCAGATGACCCATTACCAAAATAAAACACAGTCTGTATCACAGAAGCCATTTGTCCTCATCTGGACTTGGGGTATCAACAGTCCTCAGTCCAAGTAAACTAAGTTAGGACAATATTTAACCAGGAAGCATATTGTCATAAATCTTCTGACAATACCAACTGGGGACTTGCACCCAAAGAATCTACCAGTTACACTGCCCACTCTTACGAACAGCAAAGATATTTCCGCCAAACAGACAATACATCAAAGAAAATGGTTTGGTTTTCAGCTTAACATACAATTTACATTATATGAGCAAAAACACTGGGCCATGCCATGAAGCTCCTAGAACACAGATTTTGTCCTGACGCTAATACCAAAGAAGGTTTTACGACTGAGTCAGAGTCACGGTGTTGGTGACTTTTATCCACTATCTGCCTCAGCAGTAAAGGACCAGACTTTAATGTTATGCAATCTGTGATGATCTTGGAGGTGAAGAAATTTCACAACCAAATTGCTGCAGCACTGGAGTCCTGTTACAGTAGAATGTTCAAATTCACAAATGTTAATAAAGGCAGACTGGCGCTTGACTTACACCTATTGCAATGGGACTGAAAACAGAGGTGGAGTGGAATACTTACCATAACATAAATAGTTCACTCAACCCTCTAAATACAATGATTAAACACTGCCAACAATAACAACAAATGGAAAGGTTAATCACCTTCTGAAATGGAATAACACAGCTTGAAAGGCATCTTTCTATCACTACACAAACAAATCACACACTGAACACTTTAAGTAATAACTGAGGCCTGTTACTGGCCTTAACTGGCTCCTTAAATAGGCTAAACCCCTCCTATAACAAATGATTAATGTTCAACATATAAACGAATTAAAACAGAATGAAGATGAACTCTATAAAAACCTGACAGGAGCACCCTGGCACCCCAACACTGCCGGTTACACTAACAAATCAAGCTGAAGATGTTTGTGGAAACAAACGTTTGAGAAAAGCTGTAAAAGATCACAAAATCTGACCATTTTTTGCATTGTGTAAAAGTCATAAAATGACATAACTAGGTTGTGCACATATGAATAGGTATGTTCTTACTTGTCCTTTTCTTAGCATTTGAATGGGAAAGGTTAAAAAATAAGTTGTGTATTTCTTAGACTCTAAGACAAAACAATGTTTTATTGGAAAAAGGAAACATTAAACAGGATTCAGAAAGGCAATTCAAAGGTTAAAACCATTACAATAAAGCCCTGTTTCCCCCTTAATAGTGTGTGTGCATGATACTGTCTGAGAGCTGACATCAGGGATGCTTTCATCATGATTAATAAACATACAACTACACTCTACACATTTTTCCACACACAAACACATAGACTGTATATCAAGCAAAGTGATACCACCTTTGGGTCAAAGGGGTTTGATCCAATTATAGCCTAGCTTGAGATCACTTCCACATCTAACATAAAATGTGGCTGCAGCCTGGTTACGATCATATCTTACTTGTTTTCCAGCATCATGAACCAATCTAAACCAAGCTGGGGAATGTTCCCCAGGAATGACAATTAAATGAACAAAGAGCAACCTGTGCAATGAACCAAAACAAATGGGAAGAGTGAGCAGTTGCCAAAATCTATAACTGTGGAGCAGCATTTTATGTATGCACCCATGCAAAAAAAGAGAAATAAATAAAAAGAGAGATTGTGCGTTGACCTTGTATTGTGCAGTCTGAAGTGATGCGGGGGTGATTTCAAACAGATGCCGGACAGACACCTGTATCCTTCCCCAGGTCACCAAGCGATGTGACAACCCTCGTCTCGTTTTGCACCCAATATTGTTGAGTCCTTAATGAAATAATCCAAATGGGATTAGTATGGAGGTCTTTGAAGTCTCATTTTCTTTGCCTCCGGTGGAATATCGGGACACGGTGCTTCTTTTGATCAGTGCAATCAGAATCAACTTCGGAGTGGTCCCCGCTGTGTCGGATCCAGTCCAGGAACAGAAGCTTCCGCATGGCTTCATCTCTGCTGGGAGAGCCAAGGGATTCCCTTATTTGCCACAAATAACGTTATGAGCTCATAATTATAAACTGTTCAGCTGTTGTTGCAGCGTATGAGGTAATATGTCTTTTTATGAACAGATTACTTTAATTAATTTAACTGAGGTAAAACTTGTTCATGCAGCATGAGCAGTGGATGTAAAACAACAACTTGTTTCCTCATCTCCCGGGGTGCAACGGGGTGTGTATTTGCCCGGACATCTGAGCTAATTAGCGCTTTCTTCCGGGGTGGGGGGAGGCTCACATTCGCAATCTATAGCTTGATTCACAAACTTCACCTCTGGGGCTGTCGTTCGTGAGAACCGGCATTTCAAACTTGTTTTGAGGCAAGTTCAAAGTTATTGTGGGAGGATGGTCCTTTGTGTCGCCTTTAATCACTTTGCAGCGACTGAAAGGAGTGAAAAGCATCACCATGACAAACTCAGTCATCTGTGAAAATAAACGCTGGTGTGCATTCTCTATAATAAACAAGTAGCCACATGTTATGACGCAGTAAGGTGTTTGCATAGCGTGTGAGATGATTCATTTGTTACTGAACAGTGTCATTTAGAAATGAAAGAAAAGCCTTAAAAAACAGTATCACAGTATATATTTACTATTCATTTACACTTTACTTCAAATTCTAAATCTAAATAATGAAAAATATTACATGCATCATCCCAGGTTAGAAGAAAATGTCCTTAAAGATCAAACCAGTCATTTTTTCAACTTTGCAAAATGTCATCATAAATCAGATAAATATGTTTTTTGTAAAAAAAAAAAATTCCATTTCAAAACAACAGATTAGAACAATCATAATAAAACTACTACAGTGATGCCAAATATTGAATCCCCCTAAATTTAAAATTCAGAAAGTTTCAGTTTCAGTGTTTGGTCTTTTGAATGCTTGTTTTTAAGTTTCCTGATGTCTTTCCTGAGATGTTTCAACCCAGAGGTCAGCATATACTCCTCAGAGACTGTGCAGAGTGTTTTATAGTCTAATATATTATACTCCCATCCAAGAGAACAATGCGGTTTTTGTCCTGGTCGCTGAACTGGACCAGCTCTTTATCCTCTTGAGGATAATGGAGGGTGTGTGGGAGTTTGCCCAATAGTCTACATGTGTTTTGTGGACTGAGAGAGCATCTGATGTGTCGCTGATGTGGGGGGTGGGATTTCTGGAGTACAGGGTATGATCTGTTGTTATGGGTTATTCTGACACTGTACAGCCACAGTGAGAGCTTGGTTTGCATTGCCAGTAATAACTCAGACCCAGGATTGGACTCCATCATTGTCAGGGATTTCTGGGTTCTGTAATTTTTTCAGACATCATTTCTGGGCAGAGGAAAGGTGTGGAGGGCATAGCGTTAAGCGATTAAAAGATTCTTCTCTGCTTTTTGGATGATGTGGTTCTTTTGGCTTCGTTGATCACCTCCAGCTTGTGCTGGGAGTACATGTACAAGACTATACTTCTCAGTTGAAAAAGACTGGCATGCCCACTTTAGATTGGAAAGAGTTGCTTCCCCAAGTGGAGGAGATGCAAATACAGTGGGGCAAAAAAGTATTTAGTCAGCCACCGATTGTGCAAGTTCCCCCACCTAAAATGATGACAGAGGTCAGTAATTTGCACCAGAGGTACACTTCAACTGTGAGAGACAGAATGTGAAAAAAAATCCATGAATTCACATGGTAGGATTTGTAAAGAATTTATTCGTAAATTAGGGTGGAAAATAAGTATTTGGTCACCTCAAACAAGGAAAATCTCTGGCTCTCACAGACCTGTAACGTCTTCTGTAAGAAGCTTTTCTGTCCCCCACTCGTTACCTGTATGAATGGCACCTGTTTGAACTCATCATCTGTATAAAAGACACCTGTCCACAGCCTCAAACAGTCAGACTCCAAACTCCGCCATGGCCAAGACCAAAGAGCTTTCGAAGGACACTAGGAAAAGTATTGTAGACCTGCACCAGACTGGGAAGAGTGAATCTACAATAGGCAAGCAGCTTGGTGTGAAAAAATCAACTGTGGGAGCAATCATCAGAAAATGGAAGACATACAAGACCACTGATAATCTCCCTCGATCTGGGGCTCCACGCAAGATCTCATCCCGTGGGGTCAAAATGATCATGAGAACGGTGAGCAAAGATCCCAGAACCACACGGGGGGACCTGGTGAATGACCTGCAGAGAGCTGGGACCAAAGTAACAAAGGTCACCATCAGTAACACACTACAACGGCAGGGAATCAAATCCCGCAGTGCCAGACGTGTTCCGCTGCTGAAGCCAGTGCATGTCCAGGCCCGTCTGAAGTTTGCCAGAGAGCACATGGATGATACAGCAGAGGATTGGGAGAATGTCATGTGGTCAGATGAAACCAAAGTAGAACTTTTTGGTATAAACTCAACTCGTCGTGTTTGGAGGAAGAAGAATACTGAGTTGCATCCCAAGAACACCATACCTACTGTGAAGCATGGGGGTGGAAACATCATGCTATGGGGCTGTTTTTCTGCCAAGGGGACAGGACGACTGATCCGTGTTAAGGACAGAATGAATGGGGCCATGTATCGTGAGATTTTGAGCCAAAACCTCCTTCCATCAGTGAGAACTTTGAAGATGAGACGAGGCTGGGTCTTCCAACATGACAATGATCCAAAACACACCGCCCGGGCAACAAAGGAGTGGCTCCGTAAGAAGCATTTGAAAGTCCTGGAGTGGCCTAGCCAGTCTCCAGACCTCAACCCCATAGAAAATCTGTGGCGGGAGTTGAAAGTCCGTGTTGCTCGGCGACAGCCCCAAAACATCACTGCTCTCGAGAAGATCTGCATGGAGGAATGGGCCAAAATACCAGCTACTGTGTGTGCAAACCTGGTAAAGACCTATAGTAAACGTTTGACCTCTGTTATTGCCAACAAAGGTTATGTTACAAAGTATTGAGTTGTATTTTTGTTATTGACCAAATACTTATTTTCCACCCTGATTTACGAATAAATTTTTTACAAATCCTACCATGTGGATTCATGGATTTTTTTTTCACATTCTGTCTCTCACAGTTGAAGTGTACCTCTGGTGCAAATTACTGACCTCTGTCATCATTTTAGGTGGGGGAACTTGCACAATCGGTGGCTGACTAAATACTTTTTTGCCCCACTGTATCTCAACGACTTGTTCAAGAGTGATTGAGGGAAGAAGCGGGAGATTGCTGATGTGAATGCTGTACTGGTCTGTTGTAAAATAGGAATGAGATTGTAGATTTCCTTGTCAAACTACAGTCCCACCCCACTTAATAATAATGGATTGCATTTATATAGCACTTTCCGAGACCCTCAAAGCACTTTAGAATTCCACTATTCATTCACTCTCACATTCATACACTGGTGGAGGCAGCTACAGTTGTAGCCACAGCTGCCCTGGGGCAGACTGACAGAAGTGAGGCTGCCATATCGCGCCATCGGCCCCTCTGGCCAACACCAGTAGGAAGTCGGTGAAGTGCCTTGCCCAAGGACACAACGACGAGACTGTCCGAACCGGGATTTGAACCGGCAACCTTCTGATTACAAGGCAAACTGCCAAGTTTTGAGCCACGATCGCCCCACTTATTCCCACAAACTCTGGATAATGACTGAAAGAATGAGATTGTGGAGACAGGCAGCAAAAATGAACTTGTTTCAAAGGCTTTTTGGGCTCTCCATTAGAGATGGGGTGAGCAGCTTGGTCATTTGGGAAATCTGCTCCTCCTTCATGTCATAAAGAGCCAGCTGAGGTGTTTTGTGTTGGACACCTCCTAGGTGAGGAGTTTCAGGCATGTAGTACTGAGAGGAGAACCCAGGAAAGACCTATATGGCACAATGGTGAGATTATATGTGTCAGTTGGCTTGGTAACACCTTAGCGTCTCATCAGAAGTGATGAAGGAGGTGGCTTGGGAGGAAAAGGCCCCAGATAAGCGATGGATGGATGGATGGATGGTCTAAACAGTGAACCTTATGAAAAAAAAGACCTGATTGTTGTGGTGGTACTTAAAGTAACATTTGCATAGACATTTGTTTTCTTTATTTTTAACTTTTTAAGAGCAAAAAGTAGCCTCTAAAAAGTTGTATTGGTCTGTTTAGGACACTGCCTTTTTTGGGAATGCATTGTGTAAGCATGAATATGTTAGAGTAACCATATCCACCTTAGAGGGGTTGTGATATTTGTTTGAACCCATTTGAAACAAATGGTAATGTTGGTTAATTTCAGCTGCTTTTTTAGGTGCTAATATGCCGTCTTATTGGCAATTCAATGACAGGAAATTCAGATTAATGCCTGTACTGTATCTGAGGCTCTGTCTAAAATTATTTTTCAATGATTTAAATTGCATCTTTGTGAAAACAGTATTTAGAACTGGATCTGGACTAAAATTAAGGACAAGATTTATGATAGAAATGTTTGGCACAAAATCAAACAAAGAGTTACAAAACAGCATGAGCTCAGTCGTCATTTATACGAGTACAAGGCCAGTAATGTACGGTGTGGAGTCGGGTGTTCACACATGGTAGAATAACTGCAGTAGCTTTTGATGTCCTGAGCACCTTACAAGCTGATTAAACACAAGATTTACAAGGCCTGGCTGTGAAACACTAGAGATGTATCTGAGCAGCATGTGGTGTTGCAGTAATTAAGTTATTAAGTCCTTACTTGAATGTCCATCCTTCGTGCAAGCTGTTGTGCAAATTTATGGCTCGTGTTAGATCCACAGCCTCTCGCAGCCTCAGTGGTATGGAGATACCCATACAGAAAAGAAATAGTAAAAACTTATATGTGATTACTCATGAAAGTGGCCACTTTCATGAGTAAATCATATAAGGCTTACATGATTTACTCATGAAAGTGGCCACTTTCGCATTACTTTCATACATTGTTTTAGTAAGTATCCAAAACATACAAGTTTCATTATATAATTTTTCAAGGGATCTTATATCTGTTTTCACACTTATATGCTTTTCATACAAGTTTCACACAAGACAGATACAAACTTTATAAGATTTATATATATCTTTTCCATATGGGTAATTTAGCACGGAGAGTAAAAAAATAATCCACCAAACTCTTCCCAACAAGAATATTTGTCCATATGGACATGTTTAAGACTGAAATGTGTTCCTTACATAAAGCGGCGCTCAAAGAGTTATGAATTAGCTTGTGACATGCAAACAGGTGCACATGGCCAGAAATATCTACCAGCTAAGCTAATGTTTATCCTGAGTGAGTCACAGCAGGCATAATGATTATCATTCCACAACCTGTCCAAGATTCCTCGCAGTGCATTAGCAACATTACCAATCACGGTGTCATGCTTTGTGTAGATATCCAATCAGCTTGTTTGAATAGTGGCAAGATGTGTGGATCCCAGATGCGAGCGAATCTCAGGAAAGTGAACTCGGAGACTACACCTGCGATTTTATCGCATCTGCAGATTCAGTCCAGTCTTTGCTGTACGTAATGTTAAGCGTCGTTTCTCATTTAACTAATTTGACCTGTTAAATTAGTACCATCCTTATGGCTTTGGAACATTAAGTTTTTATAATCAAAAACAGTTGGTTTAAGGCTAATTTAAACAGGACTTACACCAAAGCTTCATTTGTTTATGTAAAGCCCATTCTGTTATGTCTCACTATGTGTAATTTCATTTGTCAGGGTCTTTGTGCAGAATAGGAAATTTAAATGTTCACAGGCCTGTATATACATGACCGTAACCAGCTATGAGCTCACATAGGTCTTGTTTTTTTCCCTCCTCCAAAATAAGACTGTATAAATCAGCATACATAAATGTGGGATTCTCTAGATGGCTTTTACTTTGAAAAGACTCTTTGGGAATTCTATGAAGTTATGGCTTGCCCCACGGTGCCTCTGATTGGGTTGTGATTAAGGGGTTAGGCTGACACATAGTTCACGAGGAATGATTATGAGGTTTATGATGGTTGGTTTAGGCACAAGAAGTGAATCAGAAGAACTCTTTCCCACAGTCCCATTTTACTGGAAGCAAAGGAATAGCTCTGTATTTATTTTGCTTTATACACACAACACTCTGCTCTTTCATAATTCTGAATACACAGTTGCTCCTTATAAAAAGGGAGATATAGAAAATAAACTTAACTGTATCAAAACTATAGCACCTATAGTTTTTTTTTCTTGTCACTGGAGCACAGGTAGTGCACTTGAAATATGATACATAAAAACAAAAAAACAACCTAGTCTTCTAAACCCCGGTTATGGCTCTGTCTCTCCACATTTTCATGGGAAAATACATGCGGAGATTATTCTCAAGTTTAAAACCAGTACTTACTTGTTTAAGGCTGCACATGTCAAAACGTTTCTATAAAATATTTCTCAGTTTATTCTCGGTAGTAAAAAAAATAAATAAATAAAAGAGAGAAAAAAATTAATTTCCCCATTCTGACATCTCCCTGAGCTTTCAGCATCTTTAGCAGAAGGCAGATGTCTCAGTGGTTTACACTGTTGCAAGAGGGTTTAAGTTCAAACCTGGGAGTATGCATGGTTTCTCTGGGAGCTCCGGTATGTCCCACCATTGAAAAAACATGTTAGGGAAATTTTGCCTTGGATACTCTGCAAAAGAAATTTTTAATCAACAGTTTCTTGTCCTGTCTGAATTCAGTTATAAATGAATCTTCCTGCTCTATTTTTATTGCCACCTCTAACTTCACCATTATTTTTCACTATCACCGGTATTGTCATGTTTAAAGCAACAGCAGCCACAAACTACTTGATAGAAAGCTCCAGCAAGGCTGACTTCTGCATTAGATTTACACCACAAGTCGTACCTTGGGTTTTCAGTCAAAGCCTTCTGAAACGTTATACTGTAACCTGACTTGGAACAGCCTGCCACAACTGATTGGCTGTTTCCTCCTATGCATTTCTGGATTCTACTACTGCTGAAACCTTTTAAATGGACTCAAAGGAAACAGACAAACTTGTTTTTTGGTGGTGAAACTGTGGGGCAATGGAAAAACACCACAGACTAGTATATATCTCGGCAAAGGTATTGCTCTAGGCTTTGTTGTAGATATCAAGCAGGTTTGTCACAGAAGGATAAATTAGGATAAAATGAGCAGGTGGTTTGTGAATAAAATGGTACATTTAGCCTGTTACAAAGACAGTGGACAGACAAGAGGACAGTGAATGCTGGACTTTTGGTTGTTGTTCTATGAATTGTCTATGTTAGTTTGGGAATGCGGCCTCAAATAAATACATAACAATGTTACTGGTGTAAAAAAGTGCCAGAGATTAATAGAAACTCTGATTCCGAAGATGATCTTTCGTGGCATTTCCTTCTGTCCTGCTCCGCTGACGTGTCCTGATCGATTTCATGGTGCATGAATTTTTACAAAAAGCTACTGACATTTTAATGTTATCAGAATTTCTGCTGTGTTAGGTCCTTGGTTACTATTACCATTCAGATGTGCTGACATTATCTCAGAGCGGGCTGACATGCCAGCTGAGCCGCTGCTTGGCAGGCTGACCCACAAACCCACACCCACCCTTGGCTCAGCTCAGCTACTGGTGAGATTTACCACAGACAGAAACTGTCGAGAGGTTTCAGCTTAGACAGCAGATTGCTGCTCTTTGGTAAATGCATGCTTTGAGTTTCTGCCAAAAGATAACCATCTGAAAAAGTTTGTATTTCTTGAAATCTTCTGACATGATTTGAATACACTTTTTATATCCAAAGAGCAAAGTTAAAAACTTTAGCCAGTGAAAGAAGAAGTTCACATTCCAGCAACATACAGCGGCTTGAAATATTCATCTGATAATAATAATAACGATGGATTGCATTTATATAGCGCTTTTCGGGCGCTATAAAGTGCTTTACAATACCACTATTCATTCACTCTCACATTCATACACTGGTGAAGGTAAGCTACAGTTGTAACCACAGCTGCCCTGGGGCAGACTGACAGAAGCAAGGCTGCCATATCGCGCCATCTGCCCCTCTGGCCATCACCAGTAGGCGGTAGGTGAAGTGTCTTGCCCAAGGACACAACGACCGAGACTGTCCGAGCCGGGGCTCGAACCGGCAACCTTCTGATTACAAGACGAACAACCAACTCTTGAGCCACGATCGCCCCTGAATATAAAGAATGCCAGAAAAAGAAGTACGCAGCCTTCTCCTTGCTTCTTAACCTTATCTGTCATGCCCACATCTTAATTCTCATCAGCTGGCAGAACTGTTAGCATACAGATTCTCTCAAGAGTTAGTGTCTTCCTGTAACGTGAGAAGAACTGACTTTAGCATGTAGCCCTAATGCACAATTGCATGGTTGTCATACAACAGTTCGACAAAATATGCTCCTAAAGCAGTGGAATGGAAAAGCAGCTTTTGTACAGTGCATGTGTGAAACTCTTATGGAAAGCTAGGATAATTTGTTATCACAAATGCACAATTGAACATTATGGAAATGTGAAATTGTATGAAATGTATGAAATTGAGGAAATAAAAATGATTTATCATTGACATAAAGACTGAAGGGGAGCATTGGAGAGGAATGTGAAGGAAATACTGTGTTCGGTGTCAAAAACAAGGTCCAAGTTTGAAGCCAGAGAGTGCGCTGTAAATGATCCATTATCCCTGCTGTCGGCTTCACGGAGGGTAGGAGTTTAATCCACATGATTTACTTCTAAAGATTGCTGTCCAAAGAAGGATCTCTGCCCACACACTTTTTGACTTACAGAAAATCTGCAGCTAAAAATAAATGTTAAATGGACAAGGTGTTCCATATATTCTGCACAGAGCATATCTGACTCACATGTAATGTTATATCACATAAGGTTCTTATATTTCATAGCACATCAATAAGGGAAGTCTCTGTTTCCTCAAACTGATGACTACACATTTTTGCTGAGATACTTGGGATAGAAAATGTTCAGCTATGCGCTCCCTAGCTGACTGCCCTCTTGCCTCCTGCCTGCTCTTCTCACTAAGCTTACCCTTGACATTTAGGGGAGGTTGTGAAGTTTTTCATGGACTCCTGGGAAAGAGCCACACAGCACAAGACAGGGAGGGATGTAATGTCTTTTCCAGAAGTGATGAATTTTAAACTTTCTTTATCAGCATGCCTAAGAAGAAGTAAACTGAATGTCTACAAACATTACAGTGAGGCCAGGCAGCCAGTGGCTTCTTGTTTTTGTCATTTTGTCATCCGGTCTGTGCCATCTTTTAAATTTAACTTCACCTTGTGACTAGTTTTCTTACTTATAGTATCTTCTTTGCAACTGCAGTGACCCACTTTTCCCTCAGAGACCTTTTATGTTTTGTTGGGACTGAGTTAATCTGCAGATCTCTATAAAATAGTGCTGCATACTTAATCCTTTTAGTGTCTAAGCCCACATTCTTGTATCCAACATTTTAGGTCCACTGAGTTCTCTGCTGTAGAGTAACTGGTCCTAGGGCCCAAGCAGATTCCTCATAGTTCAGCATTAGGCTAATTTATATTTCAGGAGTATTTGCTATGAGTTATAAAAACTGGGTAAAACAGCAACCCGTCTGCCAATATCCTCTGGAAATAGTAGTGACCACAGTTTTTGGACATTCTGTAAAATCCCCACCTCATGTCTATATATTCAATAAAGTGTCCCGAGAATACAGTAACCTTATCTCAACAGAAAGACTGAAAGAAAGGAGAAAATTATAGCCTATATCTGTCCAAAGGTAACAAAATATATTTTCTAGCGCCTTATCTTCTGGAGACCACTAAGATAATTACCCTAAACCTTACCCTAAGCTTTAAAGTCAAGTAGGCTAAAAGATCTCAGAAACCAACACATCATGATATGATCTAAAGAAACAGTTGAGAAATAAAGTCAGTGACATATATCAGCCTGGAAGGGGTTACAAAGCCATTTCTCAGGCTTTGGGACGCCAGCAAACCACGGTGAGAACAATTATCCAGAAATGAAAAAAACTTGGAACAATAGTGAACTTTCCCAGGAGAGGCATTGACGACTCATCCAGGATGTCACGAAAGAACCCAGAAGAGCATCTAAAGAAATGTACAACTAAAGTCACAGTTATGATTCAACAATAGGAAGGAGACTGTGGAAAAATGGCTCTGAATGGCTTAAAAAACAAAAAACAAAAAAATGAATGTAGTTATTTTTTGGGGGGGTTTGTGGCCTACTCAAAGCCCCGACCGAAATCGAATGAAATGCTTTGGCATGACCTTAAACAGGTCGTTCACGCTAGAAAACCCACCAATGTGGATGAATTAAAACAATTCTACAAAGAAGAGTGAGCCAAAATTCCTGCACAGTGATGTAAAACAGTCGTTGCCAGGTTTTGCAAACACTTGATCGCAGTTCTTGCTGCCAAGAAGGATCAGGTAGGTAGTTTGAATACATTTTTCCCCATTAATACAGAAATTCATTTAAAAATGGTCTTTTGTATTTACTTGGGTTATCTTTGTCTAATATTAAAACAGTTTTGATAATCATGTAAGTGTGATAAATATGCAAAAACAGTTTCTCATCTCACTGTATTTATCCATTTGAATCCTATCATGGGCCAAAATGGTACTAAACCAGGGCTCAAGGAACTATGCTACATTTCTTAAAATACAGTTTAGTTGTGTGCCTAAACTTAGTGAGAATTGTTTTAAACCACTTCGGGGGCGATCGTGGCTCAAGAGTTGGCAGTTCGTCTTGTAATCGGAAGGTTGCCGGTTCGAGCCCCAGCTCCGACAGTCTCGGTCGTTGTGTCCTTGGGCAAAATACTTCACCCGTTGCCTACTGGTGGTGGTCAGAGGGCTCGGTGGCGCCAGTGTCCGGCAGCCTCGCCTCTGTCAGTGCGCCCCAGGGTGGCTGTGGCTACAATGTAGCTTGCCATCACCAGTGTGTGAATGTGTGGATGACTGAATGTGTAAAGCGCTTTGGGGTCCTTAGGGACTAGTAAAGCGCTATACAAATACAGGCCATTTACCATTGTAGTCTCAGCTGACACTGGATGCTGACACTGGATGAGAGGCAGTTAACACCCTGAACTGGTCACCAGCCTAATTTTGACCACCCCTTTAAATATTTCCATGCTGTAACACGACAGGAACCTTTAGTGATTGCTAGTATCTGCTCAAAACTAATTTCTTCAAGGAGGTGCACTGTGCTGAGGTGCCAAAGAGAGATGAGCTTATAAATCTTTTCAGATTTAGTAATTTAAAAGGAACTTGGCGGGGGATGTGATCTTTTTAATAACCTCAACTGTGATTTGTGCCAAATTACTCAGAATTACACTGCAGCTAGAGATAAGATTTAAGTTTATTGGATTTTTTTTTTAATTTTTTGCCAGCTTTGTAAAGCTACAAATAAAGCCAGGAAGTTGTTAATCTGCCTTAAAAAATAAATAAATAAAACAAAACCAAAAAAAACTTTTCCATCATCCAGAAAACACATTTCAGGAGGAAACAATGAATCTCCAGAACGTCTTTAGAAAGTTTATGGGAGTAAGTGGTCAGGCTTATTCTGAAATTTGGCTCCAATTAAGCATTAGCAGGTCCAATTCAAAACCATATCCACCAGTGTCAACTTTCAAAAGTTATTTGTTGAATAACAACTCACTCTGGCCTGAGTCTACAACTTTCCTGGTTCTCCTTTCTATTCCATTATCACAGCGTGGAAGTTGGGGGAAAAAAAAAAAAGTAGTATGAGCCCATAAATCCTATTGGCTGGTGGCAGAAAGGCCTTGCTGACTGAGTTTTGCCACTATTTTAACTTCCATTTATAGCGTGGCAGCACTTCCTGCTATTGTGTGCCAGGAAAACCCAGGCCCTCTTGGCTGCTCTCTAATGTCCTGCCTCTCTTATCCAGCCCAAAACTCAAAGAAAAATCACACACGTACAGACCAACACTAACCACTCTCCGTCTCTCTCTCACACACACAAACGCACAGAGCTCTGTTGGTGCACTGCCTCCTACCACTGCTCAGATAAGTGTACAGGGCTCCTGCTTAGACACAGCAAACAAAGTGCTTTCTCAGGTCGATAAAAACTGATGTTGAACTACTCAAAAAATAAAATAAAATCAAGCCAGTGGCCAGAGGTCCTCGACCAGAAAAGGTTCTGGGCTCTTTAAAGTCACTTGAGACTATAATTGGTATTGGAAAGTTTTTCATTTGGGAAAAACTCCTGGCTCTGGATATCACAAACAGCCTATGCTGTCAGAGACACTACAGAGGAAGCATTTCATTGCTGCACCTCATCAATGAGCTGCACACAGCGCGGATTACAGATTTAGACTCCAGGCTTTCACTCCTTTTCAGCTTCATTCACGTCTCATCCATCTGAACGACTGGCAGCACAGACTCCTTTTGTCTGTGACGCCAAGGCCCTGGAGTTGGGAAAACCATCAGAACGCTGTAAATCATCTCAGGGACTGAGTGTCAGCCAAAGTATCCTCAATTACTGGACCGCATCTCTGTGGATCACAGTTGTGGTCGACCTCTAACTGCACACGTCTTTTAACATCTCTCTCGTCTCTGAGTGGAAGGCTGAGCCTCTCTGCTTGATACCGTGTTTTTGGAGATGATCTAATTACTTTCGCAGACAGCTGATAGTGCCTGCGGAGTGATGAGTAAGAGCGGCTGAGATAACAGAGCAGATAGTTTGTTGTGGGTGGCAGTTGACAATTAAAGTCTAATCTAAACGGTGGGAAAGTGGAGCAAAATAAATAGTTAGCACTTAATTATCTTACGATATGAGTTATTTTAAAGGAAAGAGTTTGAAAGCATGCTTTATTCTGAAGATGATGGTGCCAAAATCCCACATATGTACTGTGATAGGTGAAGAACATCTCAGTAAAATAGCTGTCTACACAAGGCAAAAAAGCTATACAACATAGTAATATATATATATTTTTAAAAGGCTTCAAATGCCTATGAACCTACAGTGTTACATTCCTTCTGGTCTGCACAGATACAATCTGAGGAATGGATAAGTCAGGAAAACATCTTTACTATCATGAAGCCACAAAATGCAGGAATGTGAAGTATGACAAATATGGCTTTTTTGTTTTTCTCTGCACATATTTTACTCTTTTGAATCCAGCCAGAATCCACCTCAAATGCAAACGTATGCAGAGACCCAAATGCCAAAAAGCATGTTTAAAGTCCGTTACTGCTCCTCAACTACATTTGCTGTAAATATGTATGCAAGCATTCATCAAACTCAGCAGAGAAGAGACTGTCTTGGTAATAAATAAAGTTTAAACACCAAACCATGGTAAAATATAGAGCTAGACAGCTGCAGTTACTATGTGGTTATTTCCAAAAACAAAACCCCTTCAGCCATCATAAAGTAAACTGCTATCTAAAAGTAAAAAGTAATGACTTTTTTGATTATATCAGCCATTTATAGCAAAAAACCCATGCAATTGTTTACTTATGTACAGTATGCTGAATGATGGTGATGATGGGCAGCAGATTGAACGTAAAAGTTTTAACTACCACACAGCAGTCATGCAAAGTGACACAAAACTACAGCCAATATTTCTGCCACAGAGCTGAATGGACCTGCTGTTTGTGTTAGCTTGTGTTAAAAGGCCGGCATCACTGGGAAAGGTTTTATGATGCAAGACATCCGTGTTAAAGTTTAAATCTACAGCAAAGCATCCATCACATTTGGACCAGACTCATGAAGAGCAATCAGCAATATCACCAAAGTGCAATTGCAATATCATATAACTCTAAAAGACAACACTTAAATGTGGGCTTACGCATTTTACTAAATGTGTATCGTGTAAGCATCCCAATACAGGCTGCAAGCAGCAAGGGAAATAAAATCAGCTCCATTAAATCAGTATGAAGTAACACATAATCAGGACTGCCAGACTGGATTTCTGCCCACCTGGGAAATGTTTTCCTATAAATGGGTTGGTGAAAATTAATTTGGGTGGATTGTTATCTTTGAGTTTGGGTACTTTTTGTACCATTTGGTTTCCAGCCACACACTGAGAGGCAGCCAAAGCCAAAACTCTCACCCGAAAAAACACGCATGAAGCACATCAGTTTAAATTTATTGTGACTTACACCTTCCAATTACATTTACTGTCTAAGAAATCATATGGAACTGCAGATCCCGTGGTAGATTTGCCATATTTTTAAAGTTTTATTCAGCAGAAAAATAATACACTGACAGTTGTCAGTGTATTACTTGTGGTAGATAGCAAACAGGCACTGCCAGTATCTGCTTTTACCAGTTAAATCTGGCAGCTCCGCAAACAAGCAATGGCAACAGCAGGGGGCATCCATCTGACCTTAATTAAGTTTTAGTAGCATCAGTCTACAGCCTGTCACCGAACAGCAACTTCAACAACAGCACAGACCAGGCAGCTTACCTTAATGAAGTGTACCAGTAGCCTCTCAGCAGATTAGGGAAGCATATGCAGCTCAAACCTACTAACAAGTCCACCAGAAAGGCTGTTTTTTTTCCCCTAAGGGGTAGCAGGTGAGTCCACCATCAGTATAAACAGATTATTCCTCCTCAAAATGTCCAGAAGTAAACACCAAACTATGGGTTAGCTGATTACATAGCTGAGGCCGCAGGTTAGCATACTGGTGTAAGGCCAAACCAGAAGTCAGGTCACTGACAGTTTAAGTAGTCTGCATTGGAAGGGATGGAAAACTAAGGGATGACTAAATAAAAAAAGAATGACTGTATTCATTATAGCTGAAGCAGTTCCAGCGTGGCTGACAACCCATTGTTTACTAGGACCTCTGAGGGAGGTGAACCATCTTTAAGACAATATGTGTCACCTGTGCTTCTGACATGGGCACAAGCATGGCTAATGAGAGCGGGGGGGGAATCCAAGTTTGAAATGAATAGAGTCTGACTTCTGGCTGTATAAAGCACATTCATCAAAACCTTTAACTTAATATGAAAGATAGACAGATCTGAAACCTGTATTTATTAATGCTGACCAGCAGGGGGCAACTTCCCTGGTTCCACAAAGAAGTTCCAACTTCTTACTTAATTCATTGCCTCAGTCAGCTTTTTCCTCTTGACTTTATTTCGACAATCTCTGGATATATAAGTCTTCTACATGCAGTGATGCTGATATTGTATCTTAGTGTTTAGAGTAAAATAGATATAATGCAGTCACTACCCAAACAGTCGTGCAATTCCTCATAGCTCTATAACCAAACATGGCGGTGTCACAGTGTTAGAAATGGTTATCAAAAACACAGTGTGTGACATCACAGTGTCATACATTGGATCAATGCAAATTATGGCTACAAAACAGCTCAGTCAGTTTCTTGTTCTGCACAACTTAAACCAGTAATGCTGACACCGGCATCTGCTGTCTCCAGCTTTGATTACTTGACTATCTACATGTCTCTGATGAATTATTTTGTTTTTGCCAGCAGAAGTAGCTTTCCATACTTGTAGCCAGGAAGGACTTTGGAGTACCAGTAAACCCTTCATGATCCATTATACGTGCCCTTACTCAAGATAATGGCATGAAGCGCAGGAATTTACTGCTATCTGTTAACCTTGGAGCCTCCTCCGTTCACTAAGTAATAAAAACTTAAATGTAGAGCATCCTTACTGCTGCACAGATGTGAACTGAGGTCTGTGTAGGCTTCTACATTTACAGCATCCATCTGATCAGATGATGTGTTTGCTGACACTGTTCAGCAGCAACAGGAAGCATGTGAAGAAAATTTGGTGCCATAAGTACTTTGAACTGTCTCGTAAAAATGCCTGGACACAATCCCAGATTTACTTGTTCAAATGGTGGGTACAAAAAAAAGAAGCATTAATAGATCCTATAATTATTGCTCTATAGACTGTATAGCTTTCTGTCTCAGTCTGCAGCATGCTGCCAAATCTCAATAAATGTTTTTTTCTCAAAAGGCCTGTCTCTTCACCTCACCTCCTCATCCCCAAAGACAGTTTTTAAGTATCAGCATGTATTTTATATCTCAAAGAGCTGAAATCAAATAAGAGGAAGCTGCAGGGTCCAAAGAAAGCAGACTGTAAGAATGGAATACGAACCAGGTGCAGAGTTTGGAGGGTCTTCACAAGACGCTCACCACCAAATTTAATCGCCTGGAAATATTCAGGCAAAGCCTCCTCTTAGCTGACCTATTGAACTCTCACATTTTGCCTTTTATGCTTTGCTCACAGTGGGCTCAAGAGCCTATTTGACATATATTTTATATAGTGGGAGATAATTTCTCCGTTACTACAGCTGCGTATTTGTGTGCGTAATTTAAAATCAGTCACTGAACATATACGTTCAGCTGCTGTAAAAGAAAGAAGGTGCTGTTTGTTGCTTTTTAGATGTAACTATTGTTGGAATTGAAAATGGAAATTACCTCTGGCTCTGCACACATGCACAGTGCATTAAGTATTCATGCCAGTGTGCAACCAACTCCAAAAGTCATTGTGTTTTTTGATTTGTTGCCATTTTGCAGCATGCCTGCCTCTGCTGGGATCATCAGAAATCCAAACTAGTAGCTAACTTAAACCTTTTCCTTTTGCTGCAGCTCAGAAGCTTTTTTTTAGCAGCTAAAAGTTCAGGATACGGAAAATTACCTCTTGCTTGAGATAGTTACTCATATTATGTATTTATCTTATTGTTAAAAAAAAAAGAAAGTAAATATAACAAACTGGAGTATGTACACTGTAAGTCTGTTAAATTACAGTAAATTAACTAGATTTTCCAGGATTAAATTTCATTTCATTTGTGCCCACTGCAATCAGTGACATCAGTTTGTTGCTGACACAATGTCAAACAACATTTTAACATGAACGCTAGACAAACATTCCAATTCTTTACTGTAAACAGTCAACTTTAGCACAGTTTTCAGCCACGGGTGAGCCTAAACACACTTTTACTGAAATTACACTAGTCTTTCAGCAAAAGAACAAAATACTACATTTCACTACAAATATGTACAATTCTTTACACTTTTATTTATTTTAATTCAAAGACATCAGTGTTTACAGTATTCACAAAGAACACTGAATTACTGCTGAAAATTCCCTGTAGTTTGTCACACGGTAGTTACTGCCATTTCAGTGTTGCAGTACTGTTACAGTACTCAAACTCATGGGGTTGTATTTATTTGGAGGCATCAATAATTTTCTATGCAGAAGTCAATCAATAACAATATCTGCAAACAAAAGAATCAGAACCACAAGGAGCAAAGCCAGTTTAACACTAAAAATCCTTTTGGCAGTTTTAGACCAAAGCACTGCACGTTTAGGACGTTATGTAGGATAAGAAATGCACATGCAACGAGAAGACAACAGTACAATATTGCTCTACTATTATTTTTTTGTTTGACAGCCAACTAAATAAACAAATGGTGTTCGATAGGAACATGTACTGTATATACTAATATCCACTGACTTATCAGAGTTAAAATCCACTCAGTTTCAGTCAAAATCATGTAGCGTTTACTCTTTGAATCACTTTACAGATCACAAAGATGAATATGGATTCTGGGTTTTGGAGCCGTACTGCAGATTCTATAATAAAACAGAAACCACAAAAACATAAGGATCTAAAGTCACAGGTAATTAAATGAGATAATATCACCTGAATATTGCGCTATGCCTCTTATTTCAAGAGATCCTACCATATATAAGATGTATAGAATAGAGGGCATTTTGTCATATCAAAATGAGGCGGTAAAGCCTCAAACCATACACGTGTCCTTTAACTTTAATGTCACTCTGAAGTCAAACTTTAGATTTTTCTGAACTTTTTTGCCTGCAAAGTATCTACCTGCAGGACTTAACGGAGGCTGATGGCTTCTTTCAAATTCTAAAACCCTGTATTATGGAGCCATGTACGTAGGCAGAGGGAGGGTTTTATTCTGGATGTCATTTTATAGATATTTCCAAAAGCTCTCAGAGTTTAGACGAGTGAGCTTTCCCAGCTGGGGATATAAAGGGCTCAATCCAGCAGGACCAGCAGTAATTGAGCTAAAGCTGCTGTGGCAAACTGTGTGGGCTCGAAGACGATGCTCAGCAGAGGTGAGCATATCAGCAGAAAACCTGGGTGGTACGTCGAGAGGGAAGAGGAGTGCTGGTCAAGCACGAATACCATTAGTTATTGACTCTTCCCTCTCTTGAAGTATCACATGTAGGGTAGCATTATCATCCCATGCATAAATAAGAGACCGAGCTCAAACTCCGAAGAGGCATCTGCTTACATTGGCAGTGACTATGAGACAGAGCCGTGAGGTTCAGTGGCGGGTCAGCCACGATAGGAGCTTTGAAAAGCAGGCGGAACCTCAGCATCTGTTGGAGCAGAGAAGCTTCTCCTCTTCATGCCTGATTTCACGGCGTCTGATGCGAAGGGAGAGCAGTGTTTGGTTTTCTTTGATTGATCAACACGGAGAGGTGGTCTGGTGCTTAGGCACACACACACATTTGACCTACACACAAACTCCCACTCACAATGAAAAGGGAGGCAGACAAGTACAACTTTTTTGCCATCTTTTTTCTTTTTTTTTTTAAAAAAAAACAACTTTTTATTTTGTACTTTTTCCAAATTTATAGTACATACAAACAAAAATAAGCGAAAGGAACACAAAAGAAACAAACTAAACAGGATGAAACACACCTAATCTGTGGGGTGAAGAAAAAACTAATTATACACATATGTAAAGAGAGGGGGGACTCTATCAGCCGGGGTATGCCCAAAGTACCGTCCTATCGATCCCGTCCCAAAAACACCATCCACACCGCCCCTTACATCGACACAAAGAGAGCCAGACAGGGCCCGATGTCTGGTCCTCTCCCCGATAGGTCCAGTTCCATCCACAGTCTTAACATATTTGAACCCAGAGTGGGAAATAGCAGGGCCCCATTCTCTCAGGGCCCAGCCATTCGCCTCAAAGGGTCAAAAACCAGAAGCAGTTTGAATGAAAAAACAAACAAACATCCCAACGAAGAGGGGTCCATGCCCTATGGGGTTGAATGGGTCTTATAGGCTATCCATTTTGTCCAATGTTTTCGGTATTTGTCAGATTTCAGTCTCAATCAATCTTGCCAAAAAATTTAATCGTGCCATTTATTATGTCAGTTTTCAAAGGTGGCACAACACAAAGAAAAAGTCCATGTATTTCTTGCCTGATACTGATAATAAAGGTGGCTTGTATTAGAAAGTGCTTTGAGTGCTCAAATCAGAATCAGAATCAGAAACTTTATTGTCATTGTCATGAGAACAACGAAATTAAGAATGGTCCCCGATCATTGCATCATCCCTAGCAATATCAAAATATAAATAAAACAATAAAATTCAATAAATAAAATAGATAGAATACTTAAAATACTAATAAGATATAACAGTAAAACATTCACATACATTCCCACACACATGCTTCAGACCGTGCATAGATTAACACAAGAGTGGCGTGATGGACATTTTTTTGTAGTATTCAGATGTGTTATTGCAGTTGGATAACAGCTGTGTTTGAGTCTATTAGTCCTTGCTCTGATTGCCCTGTACCGTCTGCCTGAGGGCAACAGTTCGAACAGGGAGTGGCCAGGATGTGAGGTGTCTTTTATGATGTTTTGGGCCTTTTTAAAACAGTGGGCGTTGTGTAGAACTTCCAGTGTGGGGAGAGGGCAGCCAGTGATCTTTTGGGCGGTGTTAATGATCCCTTGGAGTGCTTTCCTCTGAGCCCCTGTGCAGCTAGTGTACCAGATGCATATGCAGTAAGTTAGAACACTCTCAATGGTGGCTCTGTAGAAGGACACCAGCAGTCTCTGTGTGATGTTATTCCTCCTGAGAATTCTCAGGAAGTACAGTCTCTGTTGGGCCTTTTTCAGCAGCTCGGAGGTGTTCACACTCCAGGAAAGGTTCTCCTCTATATTGACTCCCAGGAAGCGGAAGCTTGCCACCCTTTCTACACAGTCCCCATTTATGAATAGTGGTTGGATCTCTGCCTTTTTCCTTCTGAAGTCTATTATGAGTTCTTTGGTTTTTGAAGTGTTGAGGAGGAGGTTATTGGCCTTACACCATGACGTCAGCTGCTCCACCTCGTCTCTGTACGTAGACTCGTCTCCCTTGGAAATGAGCCCCACCACTGTGGTGTCATCTGCAAATTTCACAAAGATGTTGCTGTGGTGGCGAGGAGTGCAGTCGTGTGTGTAGAGAGAGTAGAGCAGTGGACTGAGCACACAGCCCTGGGGTGAGCCAGTGCTGAGACTCAGGGCTGAGGATGTGTGATGGCCAACTCTGACTCTCTGTCTACGGCCCGAGAGGAAGCTATTGATCCACATGCAGGTGCTGTATGGAAGCCCCAGGTCTTGTAGCTTGGCCACCAGTTTGTGTGGAAGGATGGTGTTAAAAGCTGAGCAGTAATCCACGAAGAGCATCCGCACATAGCTACCATGCTCTTCCAGGTGAGTTAATGCAGCATGGAGTGCTGTGGCTACAGCGTCTTCCGTGGATCGGTTTGCTCTGTAGGCAAACTGGTGTGGATCCAGGCTGCGGGGCAGGGCTGCTGTGATGTGTCTGCGGACCAGCTTCTCAAAGCATTTCATTACCACTGGGGTGAGTGCCACCGGTCTGTAGTCATTCAGGCCGGTGATGTGGGGCTTCTTAGGCAAGGGGACTATGGTGGAGGACTTCAGGCAGAGTGGGACAGTCGCCTGTGCGAGGGATTTGTTGAAAATCCTGGTGAAGATCCCAGCCAGCTGTCCTGCACAATCCCTCAATATTCGACCTGGCACACCATCAGGACCCGCCGCCTTCCTCGGGTTAACAGCCTGCAGCATGCGCCTCACCTCGTGCTCTTCCAGGGTGAGGGTGGTGCTGCTATGGGTGGCGTGTTGCTGCTGTGGCTCCAATACCTCCGGTACCCTGGTCTCAAAGCGGGCAAAGAAGATATTCAGCTCCTCTGTCAGCTCCAGGTCACCGTCCGCAGCTCCGAGATTGATCTTATAGTTGGTTAGGTGCTGGATGCCTTGCCACACCTGCCGGCTGGTATTACTCTTCAAATGGTCCTCGATCCTCCTCCTATAGTCCCCCTTTGCCTCTCTGATGCCTCTCTTCAGGTTGGATCGGGCTGTGGTGTAGTAATCCCTGTTGCCAGACCTGAACGCAATGTTCCTCTCCTTCAGCAGCTGCCTGACCTCCCGGAAATTGAATAGAAAGGCATTTATCAAAATTTAAAGCTTTTATTGCTGAGCAGGTGTAGTTTGGTGAGTTTATTGGGTCTTTTTTGCGGAAACCAGTCACCTGTTAAACCAAAATAATAAACTCAAAGATACTAAAATGCTCCACAGAGTTAATGGGAAGCTCAGGGATCTGTGCTTATGTGTTTTCTGAGTATAAAAATAAAACAAAATACTTTAATGTATAATACTGGTTGATTTTTTTTTCATTTTATCCCAGCTGCAAAACAGATGGAAGAAATGGTTTATAGACCTATGTATAGTATATGAGTTTCAGTTAAAGTCAGACAAACTGAAGAAAAAAAAGAACTTCCCTATTTTGTGTCCACTTGGGCCTGAAATGACCTCAAGACACCACTTCTTAACAAAGCCAAACTGGATAACAAAAAAAGACCCTTACTTTTATTTTCTGACCACACAACCTGCACCACCCCAAAAACAACCACATGCATTAATCTATAGGGACACTTATTGGAAATCAGTGTGCTTTCCTTCCACGACTTGGATGGAAATTACAATTAAGTCACTTTTTGGCATTTTAATGGCTCAATGACATCAACGGTGACCAAGGAAAACATTCGAACTTGATGGAAGCTGAGGCTTATTATTGTAACCTTCTACGCCTGAGAATGGAAATTATAAATTGGAATTAGATGAATTGGAGTATGTAATAAAAACTGAACTAGAAACCACAAGAGAACAAAAGATGTCTTGAAGTCAAATGGCAGGCCGAGCCGCTGGCCAGACGTGTTGAAACTGTGTGGGAGAAGACAGTGGAGTATCACTGGGTGTTGAGGTTTTTAACCCCGAGGCTGCAAAGGAGAGCTAGTTTTTACATTGCATGGGAACGCCATCTTTAAACCTCATTATAATCATTTTGTACTGGTCAAAAAGACCTATTTGTGACCAGTAAAAGGCAGGTTTAATTCCCAGCAGGCCGTGCCTTAAATTCACAGAGAGATTGATTCCAACTAAGTGTCCCTTAAGGGTTAAAAGGGGAGAGGAATGGTGAGATACTGTTTCCATTTCTGGAGATCCTGGCCTATTTGACCAAAAACAATGTTTGAGGAGACGCTGGGAAAGAACTTTTATCCAACCTGATCCTCACCATCTTGTTTCTGTATTGAAAAGTGACTTCATAACCCAAACCAGACAGAGCAGACAGGCCGCCCTTTATGAGCACCATCACGCTGGGAAACAAAAACCTTTCAGGGCAACGTGTGAATCTAATTCTGGCTGCTGTGTTTCAGTACTTTCCCTCGCTCTGCTCCTAATTTTAGAAAACTCAAAATCAACTGAGCCTGAACTTATCTGACAACTACACGCAACCCACCCGCCACCTTTGATGGCTACATAACTGCTGACGTTGATGATCGTGACATCAGATGCAAACTGAAGTCATCGGTTCGATGCGTCGCAGATGCTGCATTGACAGTTTTGCGATACGGATCAAATGTTGCTGCGGTGACAGTCGGGGTCAGCTCGCTTTTTTGTGCTTCCAAATAAAAACACATGTGGGTGCTGTGCAGCGAGCAAATATTTATCCACCAGTTTTAATTAGCGCAGCAATTTCACTATGAAATTAAGCATCTCCATCATAACTCAAGCACTAACGCAGAAGCCTGCGCACACAATACACAAGCCTGAAATTTGGAAGAAGAAATGATGCAAAAATAGCAACAATGTGGAAGCAATTTATGCTAATTAGGCTTTTATTTATGGTCCAATAATTGGGTGCATTTGAATTGTTGATGATGTTTTTTCTCCTTATTTTTCTCCCCGTGTTCCCCCATTGCTCTCCTTCTGAGAGAGAAGATCAAAGCGGGCGCACTTCAATAGATGTTAATGGTGCATGGCTGTTGTCTTAGTCCTGAGTGGCCGAGATCTCTCCATTGAAAGAAAAACAGCCAATTTAGGTCTACGTGGACACAATTAGCACAATTTATGTGTGCCTTTCACGACAGTACTCCCGTTTAACCCAAGAGAGGGGATCAGCATTCATGTTGTAACTATGATTTTCGTAACCTTTACCTCTCTGTGCCTTTCCGCTGCATCCGAGGACTATAGATCAAATTGCTGGCAGATGCGTTACAAGCACTTGAATTGAAAGTGAAGCTAATTCAAAAATAACCTGCATGCTTCGGTAGCACCGCCGCAGGAACATGATGAACTGTGTGATAAATGTTGGAACGGAGAACTTGTAGTTGAGAAATTACGTTTTGTCTAACACAACAGCAATCACATGCAACTCATCCTTCAAAATGTCCTGCCGGTTAGCCCACCCACAGAAGTTTCCCTCTAAAAACAGGGAAGCAAATCAATTTTTTGTGTGTGAGTGTGTGTGTGTATATTTTCTTTGCGTTGCTCCGCCGTAGCCTGAGGCAGTGCTTTTACAGTCCCTCTCCCTCCTGAATTTGAATGAGCAAAAATGGTGCAGCCCGGACCGAGTGGAGGAAACAAGGTGCATTATGTAGGTGGGAGGTAACCGTGCCATTGAGAGACAATTAGCATGAAGCCCAGACCTTTGGAAATGGCGCGGAGGCTGCCGAGAGTGGGCCTGACAGAATGAAAAGATTAAGACTTGAGAAAAGATAGTAGGGCATGGGAAAATCCAAAGGGAAGCAGGCCACTAAAGTAGCCAATGAGCAAAGGAGGGACAATGAGGCAATGAGCATTTTTTTCTTTTCTGTGGAAATTTATGGGCTCCTATCAGCTGCCAAGTGTGAGCACATTCCTCCATACCTAAAAAGTGGCATTTGTTTGTACGTGACTTTTGTTTCGCTCTGCATATAGATGCCAGTCTGTCAGGAGCGTGAAAGACAGGCAAAGTGGGGGCTATTGCAAACTATTCAACTCCAAAATTCCATCAGGTGTTGGCAGAAATGGGGATCTGTTTTAGATTGCACTAACTGATGTGCCGTTAAAAGGCCCATATTGTGCTAATTGCTTTAATGAGCCGCTTGTTCACATGTTGTTCCATTTTCTGCGAGGAATTCCAAATTAGCAGGTCAGATAAATTCAATCTGTAGTTCTATCCTAATAACGTCATTCTGTCAACTCCCGATCCTCCCAACATAGTCAGTTTCAAATTTATGAAATAGATTATCTCTACTGGTGCTGTGGATTGGGACATTTAGGATTTTTTGTTTCACTTCCAGACCTCATAACTAATAATCATCCTGTGCTACAGGCTGGAAATGAGTGCAGATGAAGTAAGAGGAAGGTCAAAAAGAGCAGTTACAGCCGTCTCTGTGTAAACAGCATGAGAGCTGTTTACTGCATGTGTATTCATGCACCTGTGTGTGCGAGAGAGAGTTTACGTACGTGCTTCACACACATTCACACTCTCGCAGCAGCGTGCACGCAGAAACACTCGGCTTTCATAAACATCACAACAGCAGGCTGCAGAGAAAATGTGGTAATTGCATACAGTGCAGAGCAGCTGTTTCTGTGGTTCATAATGTGCTGTCGCTGAGAGAAGACTTCAGCTTCACATTAGTGTGGGTCGCTGAGCCCAGCCTGAGAAATAACCACGATGCGAAACTGTGTCTGGTTTAGGGGGAGAGACAATCTCAGTTTAAACAATTAAAATCAATGGGTGGCATATTTGAGAAATTTTTACTTTGGGTTCAAGCTGACTTTGTACTCATTTGATGAAGTTTTATTCTAACTTACTGTTATTATTAAATCAAAGTCAAGATTGATCCTTAATGCTTTTATGATAGTAAAAAACTAGAAAGATAAGGCTTTAGCCTAAAGCTAACACCAGCTTTACTCATTTTTATGATGTCTGCAATGTTATTGCTGGCTAATTAACATTTACCAGGGACCTGAGTGATGCACTGCATCAAAAGCAAGGGATTCACTAGAAAATAGTGGACTTATTATAGGATAATCACAGTTATGCCCTGGCTAAATTACATGACAATTTTTCAATGGATTTGATGCTTTTAGGCACGTAGACATAGTCAAGTTGAAGTTCAGAGTGAGCATCAGAATGGGGAAGAAAGGTGATTTAAGTAACTCTGAATGGGGATTGATTGTTGTTCTCGAGGTTCAAGGTTCTTTTATTTGTCATTGAACAATATACGATGACTTAAAAAAAAAAACACTGCTTAAAAAAACATGGCTGGTTTCAGAGGTCGAGTGAGCAGCAGTTCTTTGGGTGAAAATGTCTTGTTGATGCTGGAGGTCAGAGGAGAATGAGCAGACTGGTTTGAGCTAATAGGAAGTCAGCAATTCGACTAAACACTTGCCACAGCAAAGAAGTTTAACATGCTGAAGGCTGGAGCAGAGGGGCAACAGCAACAGAAACATCAGGAAACAGGTGAAATCTGCACGGACAGGAATTAGGAATTAAAGCAGCTCTGAAGGTAAAGAGAGCCCCAAACTGGTGCAAGCAAGGTGTATCTAATAAAGTGTCTGGTGTGTGTATAAGGTTGCCATTAGAGAGAGACCTAAACATTATCTGACTTCTTATGGGCAGGACTTGGCCACAACAAAGAGAAAAAACTATGTTTAAAAGGAGGAGATATTTTTTGAAAGGACAATTTTCAGTGCTGCATCGATTCTGACTTCCCACGGGCCCCATGCAGCTCCATTTGGGAAAAAGAAAAATCATGGAATGCCTGAGGAGAAACATATCGACAGTACATAATAAGTGTTTTAGAACTGTCCAATTTTTCTCTGTGGTCACTTGGTCTCCAAACCCAATCAAAAAACCAGGAACCAAACCCACAAGCAATTGAATGAGAACATATTTACAAGGAGAAAATGCTAAATTCCAGCTCCACAAACTCATAAAAGGCTTCATTTCAATAACAACAAAACCATAGAAAGTCGCACAGAATTCACAAGCTCTTAGAGAAATAAAACAACTGAAGCACTTACCAAACTTGTTCAGTTTAATAACATAATCCACTCAATAAAAAAGTTACAAAGGTTACAGAAAATACTGGAACTCTTCAATTCAAGTTTAATTCTGTCCTAAGAAATGTATTTACACACTACTCCCAAAACCACAACCTCAAGCTTTTTGACTTTTAGCATGAAGGCCATTTAATCTGCTCTTGGAATCGGCTCTTATTATGGCAATAAATTTACTTTCCACAGGTTTTACCTGCATATAGATATATTGCCAACCACATTGCCAGAAATGAGACAATAGTATAAAGCGTAAATATAAAGTAGACTAGATGAACTCTTATGAGCAAGCACTTGGCGACAGTGGGAAGGAAAAACTCTCTTTTAACAGGAAATAAACCTCCGGCAGAATCAGGCTCAGGGAGAGGCGAACATCCGCCTGGAACGGTTGAAGATGAGAGCAGAAGAAGACGGGACAAAAGGCAAACTATGGGAGAAGAGCCAGAGTTTAATAACTTCTTAAATAAATGCAGTAGTGGCATAAAATACACAGAGAGTAAAAAGAGATGTGTGAAGGACAAACACTCAACATTGCACGGCCACAGCAGCTCAAGCTTATTGAAGCATTACTAAGGGAGAGCTTGGGGTCATCTGACTGAGCAGTAACTATAAGCTGTACCAGAAAGTAAAGTTGTAAGACTAGTTTTTAACGTAGAGAGTGTAGCTTCGCAGTTGAGCAGAAAAAGAAAACACAGTTGCTGCAAATCAGCTTAGAATTTTCAGGATTTAATAACATAAAACCTCCTTTTTAAAGGTTTCGTCAGTGCATTCAGCACGTTTGTTCTTCGTGAAGGATGGGCGCAACGTGTTTTGGTGTGAAACCCTGAACGTTGTTTGTTTACCGTGAAAACTCCGCTGGGTACCCTCAGCAAGAAACTGAAAGCTCAAAGCTGCTGCTCCTTTCTGCGCTCTGATCCTCTCGATTTCAATTCATCTTTATTGTCCCTGTGGGGAAATTTTTCCTTGTAGCCAGAAGCATAAAAGCATATAACACAAACATACAAAGCATAGCGCGAGACTCAGTAGTCATAAATCCCTGTGTTCATCATCCAGAAAGCAGCATTCACATATAAATATATTAACAATGTCCTTCTCAATTTCTCCAAGGCAGAAAAGTCTGCATGACAACTACACAGTCTTATTTACGACGTGTGCGACATGGCAGTAGAATGGTTTTTGTGTAATGTAAATCTGAGGAGAGGTATCCCTGTACTACCCTGCTACAGAAAATAAACATTTTTTTCCTCCACTCTTCTGCTGATGGTTTGTGATTGTGGTTTGGACCAAGCAGCAACAACCTCCCTCAGTTCATCACGGATGTTTGTTTTGCTGAATTAAGATCCTGGCAGCAGAAGTAGCATTGTTTTCTGTTCTCAGCAAGCTTCTCCTTTACTCAGCACAATAAAAGAAATACTACTGTCCTGACCGAATCTGCAGCGCACACACACACACACACACACACACACACACACACACACACACACACACACACACACACACACACACACACACACACACACAGCTCTGAGGTAAGCTGCAGAACAAAGAGAAGCACACTCAATAACGGAGGATCTTATGGCACTAATTTTATTTGGTGTCAATAAACTTGAAACTGAAGCACTCAGTTTCATTTCCTAGTAGTTGCTGAAGTGTAATTAAATAATCCACTTCCTCAATCTAAGGCTAATCATGATTGAGATAACTGCACTGTAACCATTAAAGCTTTAGATATAATTGCTGGCCCTGAAGCTTTGAAATGAACTCTTCGACATTATATAAAAATAAAGCCTTTTTCCCTTTTATTCTCCCATTAAAGTGCAGCTGAGGTATTCAAAGTGGCTGTTATCAGTGGCTAAAAGAGAAGTAAACATTTAGATAGCCGGTCCACCCACACCAGGCATACTTGGCCACATGGAGACCTCTGTGCGTGTCGTGTTATATACCGATCCTTGAGTTTTGGCCGTGCTTGTAAGATTTGCTTGTTGACCATCATGTATGCAGTGTTTTTGTGTGTAAGCATGATTAATTCGTGGCAGACCCCTCCCATGGAGCCGGAGCTGTGGTCCAAACAAATTGAGTGTGATTAAAGCGCTGCAGCCGCAGAGTTTAAAAACTCTGAAGAAGACTATATGAGAAAATCCACCCTCGCGGACCTGGTCATACGTACTGCCATGTGTCATCGCTGCTCGCCTTTGCTGTATGAGTCAAGAAACGAAAACCTGACTGTTTCATGAGTATGATAGCAACCTTTGTTTTTCAAAACAAAAATCCCACACTGCTTTGCAGAAGAACAGAGAAAAGCCGCACAACAAAATAAATAACCCCAAATGATGATAAATTCTAAAAACCAGAGCCTGACTGTAATGCATTTCCTGAAAATTTTCTACATTTATGAAATTTGTTTTAGAATATGTGGGCATTCTCAAGCTTCACTCTGTAAACAGTAGATAAACAGAAATGGTAAAGATGACAGTATGAAAACTATAAAGATGATGCAAACTGTTACTTTGCTTCAAAGCCTTCATCAATGACAAAGTAAAGCTTTATCTTTTAGTGTGCTGCTTTAAAGTTTTTCAGATCAAGTATGCCAGGGTTAATGGAGGTAACATTTATACAGAATAAGATAGAAGAAATATCAACTTTGTGCTGTAGTATAAGTCAAATGAGAAAAGGAGAGTGCCTGAGATCATTGAGATGAGAATAAACAACATACAGTGGATTGCAAAAGTATTTGGCCCCCTTGAACACATTTTGTCACATTACAGCCACAAACATGAATCAATGTTATTGGAATTCCACGTGAAAGACCAACACAAAGTGGTGGACACGTGAGAAGTGGAACGAAAATCAGACATGATTCCAAACATTTTTTTACAAATAAATAACTGCAAAGTGGGGTGTGCGTAATTATTCAGCCCCCTTTGGTCTAAGTGCAGTCAGTTGTCCATAGACATTGCCTGATGAGTGCACCTGTGTGTAATCTAATGTCAGTACAAATACAGCTGCTCTGTGACGGCCTCAGAGGTTGTCTAAGAGAATATTGGGAGCAACAACACCATGAAGTCCAAAGAACACACCAGACAGGTCAGGGATAAAGTTATTGAGACATTTAAAGCAGGCTTAGGCTACAAAAAGATTTTCCAAGCCTTGAACATCCCACATAGCACTGCTCAAGCGATCATTCAGAAATGGAAGGAGTATGGCACAACTGTAAACCTACCAAGACAAGGCCGTCCACCTAAACTCACAGGCCGAACAAGGAGAGCGCTGATCTGAAATGCAGCCAAGAGGCCCATGGTGACTCTGGACGAGCTGCAGAGATCTACAGCTCAGGTGGGGGAATCTGTCCATAGGACAACTATTAGTCATGCACTGCACAAAGTTGGCCTTTATGGAAGAGTGGCAAGAAGAAAGCCATTGTTAACAGAAAACCATAAGAAGTCCCGTTTACAGTTTGCCATAAGCCAGCAAACATGTGAAGAAGGTGCTCTGGTCAGATGAGACCAAAATGGAACTTTTTGGCCAAAATGCAAAACGCTATGTGTGGTGGAAAACTAACACTGCACATCACTCTGAACACACCATCCCCACTGTCAAATATGGTGGTGGCAGCATCATGCTCTGGGGGTGCTTCTCTTCAGCAGGGACAGGGAAGCTGGTCAGAGTTGATGGGAAGATGGATGGAGCCAAATACAGGGCAATCTTGGAAGAAAACCTCTTGGAGTCTGCAAAAGACTTGAGACTGGGGCAGAGGTTCACCTTCCAGCAGGACAACGACCCTAAACATAAAGCCAGGGCAACAATGGAACGGTTTAAAACAAAACATATCCATGTGTTAGAATGGCCCAGTCAAAGTCCAGATCTAAATCCAATCGAGAATCTGTGGCAAGATCTGAAAACTGCTGTTCACAAACGCTGTCCATCTAATCTGACTGAGCTGGAGCTGTTTTGCAAAGAAGAATGGGAAAGGATTTCAGTCTCTAGATATGCAAAGCTGGTAGAGACAGACCCTAAAAGACTGGCAGCTGTAATTGCAGCAAAAGGTGGTTCTACAAAGTATTGACTCAGGGGGCTGAATAATTACGCACACCCCACTTTGCAGTTATTTATTTGTAAAAAATGTTTGGAATCATGTCTGATTTTCGTTCCACTTCTCACGTGTACACCACTTTGTGTTGGTCTTTCACGTGGAATTCCAATAAAATTGATTCATGTTTGTGGCTGTAATGTGACAAAATGTGGAAAAGTTCAAGGGGGCGGAATACTTTTGCAAGCCACTGTATTTGTGGAAATGGAACAAACAGTGAGGCAGAGGTGGAGGTTGGAGTTTAATGACTACATTCTGGCAGTGTGTGCAGTCCATTTAATTAATTTCATATTTACATAAATTTAAAATGACATAATTATAGTAAATTGTATTTATATAGTGCCAAACAATAGACACCTCAAGTCACTTTATATTGTAAGATAAAGACCCAACAAGAAAACAGAGAAAACTGCAGCAATCAGACGACCCCCTGTGGGCAAGCACATGGTGACAGTGGGAAAGAAAAACTCCCTTTTCACAACCGTTGGGGCAACCAACTGTTGTGACCAGTTGGGGGTGAGGGGAGGAAACAACGGCTTATGGGAAGCAGAAGTGAGTTGTGGGTAATATTTATAGGGCACATGGGGACCACAGGTGACCAGGTGAGCATTATTCTCTTGTGCCCTTGAGTGAAAGTTCTGCACTGTAACAGGAAGTATAACAAATAAATGAGAAAAAGATCAATCTGATGGGTCCCAAGATGCTGTTGATGCATTAATCAGATTATGAACATTTGTAAATGTTACATAGAAAAGCATAGGAAAAAATGTTGTGAATGAAGCTTGTAGTGTAGATCAGAGTAAAAGGGTGAATAAGACCATTACATTTAAACTCAGGTAAGAGTTGCTATAGTTTAGTTGCAGTTAGTTTGACATTATTTAACTAAATATCAGAGTCCTAACTAAATCTAAGGGTTTTAACGCACATTTGCTTCATGTGTTAAGAAAATAACTGATTTCCGCCATTGCTGAATTTTAGTTCAAGCATCAAATGTTGCTTTTAAGCCAAAATTAGTGAGGACCAAGTTGCAACCTTGTGACTCATTTCAGTGCTGGACCTCCAATTACTGCCATGATTAATTACAGATTCAGATTTTTATTTGATTCGTGTGTTTTCGGAACTGTAGCACATCTCAAGCAGCTCATCTAAACTCAAAGTCCGCTGATTGCTTATTCTGGAGCTTACAACCCCATCACATGATCCTCGTTATCAGAGTTTTCTCAGTTGCGATGAAAGTACTTTCCATTATTTGAAGGTTTTCATTTTTCCGCACTTTTTCCTACCATCATTTTCAACATTTGTATAGCAAATGAGCAAACAATTCATAATAGAGGGGAAAAATTAACTGTTACTGTTTAACAAAATAAATCAGTTTTATGATGTTTGAAAACATTTGTACTCATACTTAAGGCTGATTCGGTCTTGTGCAATAATGTTCTAAATAGTTGTGTTTTATTCCAACCAAAGTTGGTGTAAAATATACCAACATATGCTTTTTAAGAGCACAGAAACTGGTGGGAGTACAGTGTGTACTCAAACAGTGTATACAGAGTTATATGTATGACTCTGATGGTTGCCAAACATGCAGTGAGTTAACCGGCACTTAACTCAGCAGCATCTTCCTGAAACACAAAACAAAACAAAAGTCAAAAATTGCTGAAGCAGCAGAATATCACACTTGGGATCACAAACAGATGTGCTGCTTCTGCAGAGCCTGACAGAGTGGCTCCCTGACAGTGCAGTGACACTCGAGCCAGGGGTCTCCTGGTGACAATATCGTCTGTTTAGCATCCATCACACACTTCTATAAATGTTCTCAAGCTGGTGGCAACCAGAGCCGAGTTTAATCCAGGGCCCTCGGTGCTGGAGTAAAACCGCAGGGTTTTACCGAGGAAGAAAGGAGCTTTTCCAAAGATGGGACAGTCATCATCTTCCTCACACAACCACACACAAACATCTATCTTTCCCTTTCATTTCCCAACAACTCAGACTCCTCGCAGAAGCTTTCATGTGTGTTGAAAGGCATCAGCTGGCTGCAGTACACACAGCATTAAAGAACACTTATCGAAGGCGAGCCTCGCAGCTTTGATGCAGATGTGAAATGAGAAACGAGAGAGCCCCAAAGATTGGGGCATAACTTGAGGAGCATCAGTGTTGTTTCACGTGTAAGCCTTCAGAAGACTGACTGGTGATTTGTCCATCCTGCTGCAGAAAAAAGACCTGACTAACAAGGGGAGATGTAGTGAGTTGTCCGATGGGTACTGAGGATACTGAACAGAGGAGGATGTGAATAATCTAACCACTAATTGTCATTCATTTCTTATATATATATTCATGCCCAGCAAAACCGCTCAATAGAACCATCAATGCACATAATAACAACCACCTTTTAGATTATTTTAAATGGCGATATTGTCAATATTAATGTAACAGATCCATTTAATTATCAGTCAGAGCTTTACTCAGCCTGCAACACTACCTTTACAATGTGCTTTGTGACTCAGGGGGGTGATTTTGACAACAGTGAGGCTATTTAGGTGTTTCTTTAAGTAAAAATGCTTGCAAAAGTTCAGCAGTAGAAATTTCCCTTAATTAAAAACTTTGAACCTTTCAGGAAAGCGAAACAGTGTCTTTAGTGAGATTTTGTCCTTTTGTGTCTGAAAAATCTGTGTAAATCACTGCAAGTCCTCTGATTAATATGTTTTTGTCCTAATTGGAGAGGTTTCATTTCACAATTTGGCTCAGGAAGGCTCAGAGAAGTGATTGATGAGTATGAAATCATGTGACAGGCTCTGCAGTCATCACATCTCAACATGAACTGAACATTTAAAGGAGATGGATTTGTTGGACGGCAGTCATCACCACCATCATGAAAGCACCAAATGTGATGCAGCATGAGAAAAGCCATCGAAAGACACGGCCTGAGAATCCCAGCTGTGCAATGACAAAATCGAGAACATCCGGCTTTTCCAAACATTTCTGATGTTTGCTATCTTAACTTCCCTGTCTCTGCATATATTTCAAAAGTACGTCAAAATCAAATGTATTGAACCATGTCTGATACTTAAACTGTAAATAAACAATGCACAAATCATCGTCCTGCTCAGCACAGCCACACACGCCTGTGGTGCAACGTGACCAGTCAGTCAGAAAAATCTGTCCCATCAGTGGTGTTTGTAACATTTCTGTATGAATGTGCTACTATTGAGTATTTGCATTTTTTCTAAAAACTAATAAATAAAAGAACTGACACAGTTACGTTAAACATAGATAAATGAAATTTGTTTTTGCATTTTAACCTAGAAGTTTTTAAATTTTAGGAAACATAGAAAAGTAAGGAGTGAAAATGTTGCATTTTGACCAGATTTGTGACCACTAAACACATTAACTTGTGCAATATTTTGGAAGTTTGACAGGGTCCAAGGACCTTGGACCAAGTCACACTGGCCTAGAGACTGGTCTGCAACCATCTGGCAACAACCAGTCATGAGGGAGGCTTTCTAAACTAGTTGTGAAGGGTTGCTGGAGGTTGATAGCAGTCACTGGGAAAATAATTGCCAACAGTCCAAGTCATGCAGATCTACAGACCGGTCAGTGACTCCCTTGCAACAAACATATATTCCTCAACCAGGCGGCAAAAACTTCCCTGTGATTACTTTGGTCGCTGGCATATTGCTGCGCTGCTGGTTGGAAGGGAAGACAGACTGACAGACTTGTCTGCAAAACAAAGTTCAGCAACTCTCCAAGCTGCAGTGAAACTCTTAACACTGTGATGCAAACTGGAAATGGAGACGGTGCCTCAGTAATGCAGTCAATGTGTTTTAAAAGCTGCAACTAGAAGTTTTGCAACTTTTTACTTTGAAGTTGACCCTTCTCCATTTCTCATTCGGATTATATGTTTTCAAATGTTACTAATACAGTTGTACTTAGCAAGCATTTGCAGACAAACATGAAAACTACATGCAATCATGGCAATCTGTGAGCAACCAAAGATTCATAGGGAGGTTTTTGGTGCAGTGCCTTCTTTGCAACCAGTTTCACTCAGCAAAAGCCAGCCATGTCCAGCAACTACTGCCAGCTAATCAGGGAATACACACTTTTTCAAATACATGATATAACTGCGGTTGCATTTTGTCCAATATGGCAGCCGACTCTTTGAGCAATGTGTGCATGATGTCACATGAGAAACCTCAATAAAGACCAAAAACATTTTGAAATCAGCCTCAAGTGGGCCAACACCTTCCAAAGACACTTTCCCCCTTTATTTCTTTAGTCTATCTTCTTTAATTTTCCTGGTAAACATGCTTGATTTGGAGATTTCTCACATTTTAGGAGATATTCTGCATCAATTTTGTCTTAGTTTAAATAGCATAGAGGGGGAATTAAAGCAAGGAGAAAGCCAGGATATGCCAACCGAACATAATAATTCACTTACATCTATTGAAGGACACATTCCCTCTGTATGGAAGCCCGTTTCCGCCACTAAAAAAAAAAAAAGGATCCATAACTCAAAATTTCGAGTTATTTTCTCGAAATTTCGAGTTATTATCTCGAAATTTCGACATATTAACTCAAAATTTTGAGAAAAGCAACTCGAAATTTCGAGTTAGTAATCTACGTGAATGACGTCATTTCCATGTTACCCGGAAGCTGAAGCCCTCAGCTACAAATGCTACAGCTAAGCTACCGGTATTACATCCAGTCGTGAATGCACAGATTGCTGAGTGTTTTCAGCCTGGCTTCACAAATGATGAAATCCCTGTGTTATTAGCTGAATCACATGGTGTTACTATCAGCAAACATACTTTAATTTGTTGGGATCCGTTTTTGAGTGCACGGTCCTGCACCATATGCTTCCGGGTAACAAGAAAGCGACCTCATTCACGTATATTTTTGATTGGCAGAGCTAACTCAAAATTTTGAGAAAAGTAACTCGAAATTTCGAGTTATTTTCTCGAAATTTCGAGTTATTATCTCGAAATTTCGAGAAAATAACTCGAAATTTCGAGAAAATAACTCGAAATTTCGAGTTATGGATACTAGCTTTTTTTTTTTTTTTAGTGGCGGAAACGGGCTTCCATACCTCTGAGATATAGCTTCATTGGGTTTTTTTTAAAGTTGTTTTGATGTTGGGTTGTTCACCCTCAGCGTCTGTCCAGCACACATCCACACTCATGGTCCATTAGCATCGACTAATGAGAAAAGGAGTGACATGTGTTTTTTGATCCCGCAGTGAATGTGCTTTTAATTATCATGAGCCCTTTAATTCAAACCTTTGGAGGCACTGTTGCTGCATCAGGAGACTGAAGCTCAAACTAATCAATCTTTATAAACAAGCTTCGGGAGGATTTTGTTGTGGGGGTGAGACGCTGCTCTAAGAAAGTTACTCAGAGCTCAGTGCCATGTCCTTTTATAAACATAAGTGAAACTCTTGAGTCAACATGGAAATCATTTTAATGGGAATCATGTTTTGATGACATGTGTGAGAAAAAAAAAAAGGAGGGGAGCTCCCTGGGAAATCCAACAACGCCTCCTTCACACCTTCGTTCGAGTTCATGTGAAGCTCTGCAAAATGCATTATGGCTGACTTGCACACACGTGATTTCTTTGCTGCATGTCTTTCCAAAATGAGAGTTGCAATCATGGTAGCGTATTCTATAATTGTGTCATTACTAACACAAATAGCTTAATGCTTACTGAAATAACAGGCAGGTGAGCTGACAGGAGTAACAGATGCTGTATTTTCTTAAGGGCCACGTCCTATAATGTAACATGCAGTTTTTGCACTTAAGACATATGCCATAATTAATCCTTAAACACATCATAAGCCTCTGCTGTTCACCAAAGTCAAGGAGCCATCTGGAAAACATCCAAAAACAGCAGGACACCCCTCCCAAAAAGACACGCGCACACATCACGTCACAAAACCAACCCCCAAGAAAATCAAGAAGACAGATCCATGTCAGTTTTCATGAGTGTTTTACGTCCTTGTGCACTGTAGAACAATGTTCCCTTTAGGTATACAAGCTTCTTCTGCTTACCTATAGAGAGGATGGTGGGGGGACTTTGCTCCTGAAGTTGCCTCTGCCCGATGTCTCAGAGCCCCCACCATCACACCAGAGAAGACACTGTGAGGTTTATTTGAATTCATCTCCCACTCACTCGTCCCACTACCTAACCAACTCCTCATTATCATTGTTTTATTATCTCAGCATTGTAGTGGTAGAGCCTTTTCAAAGAGGCTTTGGTCAACAGATTTCTCTGCAAGACCGAGCCCCTCGCGGTATATTACCCAGATTCAGGCTGTCACTCTTCACGGGGTTCATGGCTCCCTGCCTTTTCTCTCGTGGCCTCTCTCCCCTCGATGATGGAGCAGATAAGCATGTTGCATGCCGAATCACTGAGCTATGACAAAAAAAAAAAAAGCCTTTCTGCTCAATAAGACAGATGTAAATAATTGTTGAAAGCAATATAGGGCCCTGCGTCGTGGAGTCCGCTTGATGTTTTGTTTGGCTGCGAGTGAGGTGGCTCAGTTTCGTTCAGGTCCTGAATTGCCTTTTCAAATGTTTAGTTGAGACTCTGCACAAATGAAAAACTGCACAGACTGAGGCAAAAATACATAACTTACCACCCGAATGATTTGGGAAGGGGTGTAATCTGAGCATGAAGGTGGCTATTTTTAAAAACTGCCAACGCATACATGCATCTAAATGAAAGGAGGGGAAAAAGAGAAACAAAGCACATTTAAATAAATACTTTTTTTATTCTGTTATTGGCTTTTTACAGGTACAAAGCATACAGCATGTTATAGTTTTATCAAAAGTGGAAAATACTGATGTTACATTTGTAACAAATGTAAAAAATAAGTCTTCAATCTTACTTTCCCCGAAAGTAAGAACATACATTTCAGCATATGAAAATATTCATAAAAACACAGCTTAAGTAATTTAAGTTAATAAACAGTACAAAAATGTAGAAACCATACATGTCAAAATAATGAACAGGGACGCCAACATCAAGACAAATGACTCCATGATTGCTCATGAATTTAAAAAAAAATGTACACAAGTTCATAGTGTTTTAGTTGGGGTCATGTTTACAGGATTCATACATCATCATCATCATCATCGTTGCCTGAAAACACTTGGCTTGTCTGACAATGTGGTTTTGTGACTAACGACACCCTCACCATCATCCCTCCTGAAAAATCTCCTCTCTTCCTGAACTTGGGCCCAAAAACCAGAATAGTTCTGTCCCGTACTGAAATCCTCAAATGTCTGTAAGGCAGGGGGCTTGATTAAATCTCACTTTTGGAGCGTTTAGCCAGTCCTCTCTAAGAAAACACACCAGGGCAGGCAGACGGACAGACAGAGGGATCATAACATCGGTGGGGTCTGCAATACCGTGCGAGCAAAGCAATGTTCATACTTTTACACTGAGGGCTGTGTCCCGTCACCTACAGGTGCAGTTAGATCAAACACACATGCTTCCTTTTAAGTAAATTAGAAAAATGATCCTAAAAAGACAGAAACTGGGAGATTTCTCTTGCTCTATGGAATTCTCTTCCTGTGAGTTTTTAAATTATCTACGCTCTTATCTCTCCGCTGCGAATGTGACAGAAGGTTCTGGAAAGGAGAAGCAGTATTGGTAATAAAGAACAGAAGTGTTTAATCAAGATAATGTGAATGGAGTTTTGCAGTCACCAAATTGAATTCAGACATGGACTTCTTTCTTCAGTGTCAGTGGATATGTTGTAATGAGGCCTCAGAGAGATGAATGCACGAATGTACAGTCTGAACCTAGAAAAGACTGGTAAACCATTCCAAGGTGGCTCATGATGAAATCTGTTCTTTTACAGGTGCCATTTTTCTGCCTTACTGCATTAAAAGTCGTCTTATTATTTTGAGTTATGCAAAAAACATGAAGTCCAATGTTCTCTGGAAATGTACAGTCTTCTTCTTCTTTTTTTTTTTTAAATTGGAGAACGACACCATATTGTACAACATTGTAATAAATAGTCTCATACATATTGCTCAGCTTCTCCTTCATTAAGAATGGTCACTGAGCCATCTCCACTGTTCATTTCAATGTCTTTTGCTGCCGCATTCTCGGGAAGCAAGGCTAAGTCCTTGAACACATCTACATAATGCCCAAAGCCAGGGCCCCAGTTCAACAGATTGTCCCAGTTGAAGCCACCGGCTTGCTGACCCAGTTTGTGGGGTAGGGTGTAGTGCTGGTCAGTAGAGGGCATCTGGGCAACGCCAGGCCCTCCTTCTGCCCTCCGACTCGAGTAACGCCTCTGTTTAAGCCTCCCGCCGTAGTCCTCGTCGTCAGCGTCTGACTCGTTGACTTGCGAGAGCTTGGGGACCCGGGAGCTGTAGGACACAGGCTTCTCCCGGTCATACTCCATCTCTGAGCAGGTGAAGGAGTCATGTGAGTCACTTTCTGAAGAGGACTCTGGGGCAGGAATGCCATCAGCGGGGTTACGAACCCTTGACAGCGGCCTGCGGCAGTCCTCCTCTGAACTGGAGCGCCCGTGGTCAGCGCTACAGATGCTGGGGTTGCGTGGACGTGGAGTGTTAAGCCGCTCCACTTCCTCGATGGACAGCCCCACAGGAGGCCCCGTCTCCAACGGGATCTGCTCGATCGGCTGCTTCAGCCGACTGCCGGGCCTCGAGGTGTGGCCGTGGCCGGCCATGGTTTGTGGACTCTTGCTGCGCCTCCCCAACCGGGTGGCGTAGTTGAACATGGGTGGCGGTTGGCACATATCATTGTGCAGATCCAGCGGGCTGCCCTCACGACGAGCCAGGTTGAGTTCTCTGGTGGGAGTGTTTCGGTAGAAGGAGGAGGGCTTTGTGAACGGGGCTGGAGAGTGTCTGGAGAGAGGGTTTGGAGTAGGACAGGCTGAGTGGGAATGGCTGAGGGGGGTGGATCTCAGTGCTTGGGTGTACTGGGGCTGGTAGGTGTAGCTTGTTGCTCCGAGAGGTAAGGGAGATTGCCTGGCGAAGCCCAGCGGGCTGTGTCTCTGGATGGAAAACTTGGGCGTGTGACTGCGAAACTGCTTGTAGTGTTGGATGATGTCAGCATCCGAAGGAGCAATACTGCTGGCATTGTCTATATCATAATGTTCAATATCTGCCTCTGGGGCATTGCAGGGGGCACAGGGAGCACTGGGGACCGTCTCGTTGTTGTGAGGAATGTCTGTTTCATCATAGATCAGGTAAGGGTTTTCCCTCTCAATGATGTCTGGTTTGGGGTTCCCTTCCGGTTGCTTCCGTACAGTCATGTCATCTCCATATGGTGGGATGTTATCTGGGTCGTCGAATGCTACATTCTCGCTACCCTTCTTCTTTTTCTTCTTCTTCTTCTCCTTGGGTTTCTTTTCCTTGGGTTCCTTTGGCACTTTGGTCTTGTTGCGGTCCTTGCAATGGTTGCACAGGATCAGGCTGAGCACCACCAAGGCAAGGACAGTGGCACAGCTGCCAACAATAGCTGGCACCGCCCAGATGGGAAGGACCATTGTCTCTGATGTGGGACTGGGGCTGCAGACAAATCCACCATTATTCGCCGTGTTGCACACGGTACCCTGAGGGCACTCGACTCCCAGACAGGCCACCAGGGTCTCACAAGTCTTGCCTGTGTAGAGCTCGGAGCATACACAAGTGAAACCAGAGTGGGGGTCCGGCACGCAGCTGCCTTGGTTCTGGCAGGGATTAGAGGCACAGTCGCCAGGCGGGACACACTGGTATGTGTACCACTGGTTGACGCACATGAGGCCATCCCAGCATGGATTGCTCTCACACAGGTCGGGACCTCTGCAGCCTATTTTGACGGATGAACTGGTCTTGGTTAAAGTGACGAGGCTGTGCTCTCCCATAAATGGCAGGTTCTCTCTGTTGTACTTCACGTAGGCCAAGCAGCCGTCAAAACCTGTGGACAAAAAGAAGAAAAGAAAGGGCTCAGATAACAAGAAACAGCCAACAGCAGCTAACAGGGACATTACAGTGGCCTGAAGGGGAATTGCTTCTGACTGCCACCAGACCGAATGTTTTTTTTCAAAACGTCTGCTGAAGCTGGATTGCTTCCTCATAAATACCAGGAACTGGCAACTATAATAAGAGTTGAAGGAATTTTGTTTAGATGGGTAATTGGTTCAAGCTGAGGATAAAAAGATTTTCATCATGGAAAGCACCTCCTCCAATGAAAAAATAGAAAAATCATATTCTAAAAACTGGCAGAATAAATCACTGGTCAATTTAAGAGAAGAAATATGAAATATTTTCTAACAGAGAATCCATCGTCAGAGGCATTATAGCTTCAAGACATCCATCTGGGTTGGATGAACGTCTCTGTGTCTAATTTAATCTCTTGCTTTGTGTGTTGCCTAACAGTGCTACCTCACCGGTGCAATTACATTTTTATTGAATTTATCCCAGTGCAGATTAAATCCATTTGTGTCTTTTCATTAGCCCTCAGAAAGCGAGTACACAGCGCTACACAAATGCTCAGATACACACTGAGTTAGGGGGTGGGTTCACAAACAGTCTGCCACAGATCTGCGTGCTGAGGATATGTTTGTTTTGAAATATGCCCCAGTCTTTGTGTAAAAGAGGTTGACAAATCATCCAAATTGCTCATTTTTACCATATTAGTCCATAGTATTAGGTTAGTTTTTCCCTCCCCTGAAACCCTGAAATTTACTGTGCTGCATTACCTCCTCCTGGAAACCCTCTCTTTCACCTTTTCCAAACTGTTCTTAACTCATGCTCGAGGACATCTGATCTGTGATTTAAATCTAAACTAAGAAAAGAGTCGATGAGGCTTCACAGACAGACGCTCCAAGGCGAAGTCAGATTAAATTATAATTAGTTATTTTGTCCATAAATGATACTCTGATAAAGAAACATTTATTTAACTACCGTAAATTCATAACTTTAAATCTTCGCAGTGTCAAATAGAAATAGATTTCAGGCCAGTTACTCAGAGTCTTGTTGGATCGCCACCAAATATGGTCAGCAATTGAAAGAGCAGACTATTAATTCATATGCAGGAGAAAAAAAAATGAGTACTGAATTCATAAAGATTCATGAGCTCACGTGTGCTGTCGCATACTTGTGCTATATGTCCATGCACACGCCTTTAGTCTGCAGAAAAGCTTTCCATAACATGTAAAAACACTGCTAGATGTGTAACTTACGCTGGGTAAAGAGTGAATGAGTTTTTCAAAATCATTAACATGTGTGTGAAACTATTGTTAATTGTATTCCACTTGGACCGTCATGTATCTAAAATTTGATTTTCTTGACTAAATGTGATGAGTTTTTAAAAAAAAAGCCTTTTTAATGAGAAGGAGGAGGAGGAGGAAGAGGAGGCACAGGAGCTGTTCTGACTAAATGCGATTTCTTTAGACACACCAACAGTCTTGTGTCAGGATCTGTAGTGGAATTAAGGAAGGGCAAACTCCCCTCTCTAACTTTTCCCATTCAAATTTGTCCTGTAATTTGGGGGTTCAACTCTGCAACACTACAGTCACAGTACATTAAAGTGAGCTCTTAGCAGCCAGTTACAAGAAAATCTGGCAAACGGATGGTGTGTTTCACCGTCCCACTCTGCCACCAGTTCTGCAGCGTCAAGTCATAGCAACAGTGTGTAGTGTAGTTTTCTGACAGTGGCAGCAGTATGTGTTGTTTAACTAGTGATTATAGGCAGCAAACCCTGTATATTGATAAATAAAACTTATATGGAAGAAAACTTATTGTATGTCTTCCATTTTTAACCTTTAACTATTTATTCTATATAGATAATATATATGTTACATATAGCCTCTCTACTTCTTAGTCCACTAACTTTGGCTAGTTAAGCTATATTGATTGTTCCAACATGTAGAGAGCAAAAAATACTATGTGTGAGTGACTACTGTTAACCAAAACCTTCTGTTACAAGGAACAACATGCTTTCTCTCGATCAACTTCTGGCAATCATCTTGGTCCTTTTCAAACCCTGGAATTCTGAAGTTATTTTAGGTGTCTGGTCGCAGACAGGGTATGTCATTGTGAAGAAAAGGTTTTATTTTGCATGGAGCTTTTTTCCAAAAGTTTCAGTTTTCCTGCCAATTCCAACTAAATTCTGGAATTAAATAGTGGAAAATCACAGCAACAGTTGTTTTGAGGCAGTTTATATTGTAAGGTAAAGACCCTACAAGAATAGAGAGAAAGCCCCTTGGCGACAGTGGGAAGGAAAAACTCCCTTTTATGAGGAAAAAACCTCAGACAAAAGCAAGCTCAGGGGTGGGTGGCCATCTGCTGAGACTTGGTTGTGGGTGAGGGGAGGGAGACAGGACAAAAAGCATACTGTGGAAAAGGGACAGAGATGAATAATAACTAATGATTAAATGCAAAGTGGTGTAAGTAAGTGAAGAAGAAATACTCAGTGCATCATGGGAAGCCCCCAGCATCCTAAGTCTATTGCAGCATAACTAAGGAACTAAGGAAGGCCTGTTCCAGCCTTAACTATAAGCTTTACCAAAAGGAAAATGTTTTAAGATTAATCTTAATCTTAGAGAGTGTCTGTCTCCCAAATCCAAACTGAAAGCTGGTAAAGATTATATGCAGGAAAATGTACACCCCAAATGCCCATATGTCCACATGTCCATCATTTTTACTCTTCCCCCCAATAAATGACAGGTAACAGCTACACTGTCCAGGCTTACCTGCTCCAGTTTTCTGCTGAGCTGGCCCCGGCCCAATCCCACCAAGCGAAAAGGTTAAAACGCTGAGACCTCCAAAATCCTGTGTGGGATGTTGGATGACCCTGGGTTGGCCGTTGTCCACCTGGAGCACAGTGGCTGAGCCGTTCTTGACCAGCTGTAGCGTGTGCCACTGGCCGTCTGAAACCACTGCGTCTACCACGGTGCGCTCCACCTTCCCCGCAACGCCAGCGTCTGAGATGTAGTGGATGTTGCCGTTCCTCAGCTAAGAGAAGCAAATTTTAGATTTTAGTTATTCGCTCACAGCTCAGAGTGATCAGAGTAAACCGGATCTAGCTGGCTTTGGTAAAAACATGCATATAAACAGTATATAAAAGACATTAACAATCATGTGAATCTGCAAACTGCCATTATTTCTGATGTCAAGCATAAAATAAAAATAGTCTTTGAAGAAAGTCGAGATAAACAGTGGTTAAAATTGCAGTTTTTTAGATTAATGCAATAAGTTATCGTGTCAGTATCAATCATGACCGATGAGAGGAAGTCTTGTCTCAGTCCCCACAAAACTACCACAGCAGTGCTTTCAGACTATGGTCGGAGATCGAAAACAAAAATGCAGCTGGATGCTCATACTATAAATCTTTCTCCCACTGGGACACACTGCAGTCAATCATGTTCTCACAACTTGTGTGTGTAGCTACAGTCACTCAGCCAGAAGATGATCAGAAGCTCAAGCACGACAAATTTAGGGAAAGCGCATATATTCCAACGGCCACAAGAGAAGGCTCTTTACTGAAGAGGGACGACGATTGTGCTTTAAAAAGAAATTAATCAAGCTCGCTTTGGCACGCACAGCAAATTTGTGGCTTACACTGTGTATGGTAATCGCATGTGTTCTCCCGACTTCGATGGAAAAGTAATCCTACCCACCTCCCCCAAAATCAGCAGTGATAAGTCGCTTCCGGAAGAATTGATGTAAAAAGGGAAAAGTGGAAGTCTCCCCAGCCAAAGAATACTAAGAGCTCTCAAGCTGGAAAACCAATCAAGGAGTTTATCTATTAAACATCTTGTTTTTCATTTCTCAGTTTATATAGTTCTCTCTCAACATATGTACACCCACAGTATGTATTCCCCTACTGCTCTTTTGTTTTTAGGTTTCAAAGCACTTATAATACTTTTCTGGACTATTTAGGAAGCCGCAGTGGTGATTTGATGAGCACCAGAAGCTGTTCAGTGGCGGAAAACAAAATCATAAGAGACAAAGCCCGATGCTGAAGTGGGAACGGGTTGATGCTGCTGAGACTGCAGGGTGTCTACATGGAAACTGAAGAGGATGAATGAATGCTCAGGCCTCCTTGGGCAGCTGCCCACGGTCAGGCAAAGGGAGGAGGGTGTACTGAACAGGACGAGAAGAGAGAAAAGACAGACTGGAGTAAAAGAAAGTGGGTGAGAAAGACGGGGTAGATTTCCTAGAATGAAAGTGGAACGTAGCACACACAGAAATATATATTACCTAGACATGTTTAGGATACAAATGTTCAAGGTGTCTTAACAGTGTATCAGGAGCTGTGGCGTAAATACTGTTAGTGATGCAAGATACTGCCTGGTCTACAGCTCTGTCATACCAAAAGAAGCTGGTATGTAGATGCTTAAAATATCATCTACATAGTAACTTCATAGATAATCTATGAAACATCAAAGACAGAAGCTTCATTTTACTAGACCTGAGTTGATCCAGGGCTTTAAATTTTAGTGAATAGCCTCCCTTTCTAAGCATAGCTACTTATTTACTGTTCACAAGCATGATTTGGAAAGCTTTTATTGTGAAATTTACTCTTCATTGCCAACTCATTAAACTCACACACAAGGCAACCTTCCTCACCTTAACAGTAGTGTAGTTACTGCTCTCTTGCACATGCAGCAGAGTGCCGGTCTTGCTGCGTGTCCTGAACTTGACCTTCAAGTTGCTGGGACCCATGGGGTCAGAGGTCGTTCCCTGCAGAGACCGTCTCAGCAAGATGTCACGTTTTGGGCCCTGCTTCAGGGTGTAGTCCAGGCGGCCAGTACCATCCAGAGACAGAGCGGTGTCGGCTGTCATGTCTGTGTGAGAAAGACAGAAAATATCTTGTGACTTCACACGAGTTTCGCAGGCGGCTTTTAAACTTCCATTTCCACTCTGCTCCTGGCGGACGGTCAGGTGCAAATGATTTTCCTAATCCGACTGCCATAACCACGAATCGGTCCTTCCATTCTTACCAGCGATTACTGATATCTTCCCATAACATCATCGAGTCAGTTTTCAGAACAGCCCGTGTATCGCTGAGCAAGATAATGATTTCTAATAGAGATTAAGTAGGAAAATAACTGAAATGAAAACTGCAAGCCATCTCATTATTACTTAGTGGGATGGCACGTGAATTTTGTGTGCATGTTAACTATAAACCTGAGGCATTGCTAATTGCATCATTTCATTTCAAGAAGCAACAAGCCTTTTGGCATATTTCATTATTACTATAATGAATATGAGCCCTCTTGCTAATACACTATTAAAAGATTAGCATGTTATCCAGGATAAATAGCCATATGAATGTTAATAAAATACTGATGTGATTATTTCATGAAAGCAGTGTATTTATGAGGATATTTGTATATTTTGGAAAAAGGTAAAAAAGCTCAAAAGTCACTTTTAAGTTTTCTATTTAAAATGTGCTTAGAAATAAGAGCACAGATGAGAATGAAACAGAATTTTAACAAATTATAAGATTTATCAACAGTCACTGAGACTCAGAAAAATTGGTGTTGGTGAGTTTTCTTACTGTCAGAGACTGACTGCAAGTAGTTGCAGTGACCAGTTCCTGCCGAGAGATTGAGCCTGCAACACATTCAACCTCTGCACGAGCACGGCTGGACAGGTGTGGGAGGCAACCTGTGTCTAGACAACTGTAGTCTGACTTGAACTACATTCCATCTGAGACAACTGCCGTCTAATTTACTGATCCAGACAGATTCCCAACATGTTGCAATCAGTCTCAGTCAGTCTGTGCTAATGGGTGCAACTTCTCTGCGATGGGTCTCTTTGCAACAGGGGACTCAACTCGGCTGGTTGTATTCTGGTTCTATTCCCAAATAAGAGCAATGTTGCTGAGCACCTATGTCATTTTGTAGCAAAGTCACCGTTCTGCAGTAACTATCGCTATTTGTAAGATTTTGACCCTGAATGTAAGCAGTTATTGTGAAAGTAGATGGGATTTTTCTTGCTAATTTATCACAGTTAATTGGCATATTATCTCCAAAAAATTTCCACAAAGTTGCAAAATTGCATGTTCAATGCACCAAATCACAATAATTTTGGTTGTGCCGCAAACTCCAACCACTGTTTTCTCTAATAGGACTGTAGCACAAGTCTGTCGTGCCACTTATTATCTGAGGATGAATGTTTCTGTCCCACATTCACAGGGTTCAAAAATGTAAATCTTTAC
>NC_137940.1:8027258-8072347 GCF_963969265.1 Rhamphochromis sp. 'chilingali' | reverse complement strand
AGGACATGAGGGTTGCTGTCATAGAGGCGGATGCTAGGGATATGGTGAGATTGAGTGGAAGAAGAAAGACTGTTGGAATAGATGGATGGATTTAGAGGTGTAAACAAAAAAAAAACAAAAACAAAAAAGCCGCACCATCCATCCATGAATCATCTAGGTCAAATGGCAGCAATATAAGCAGAGGCCAGGCCAGCCAGGCCTCCCTATCCAGATGCCCAAACCTCCTCAACTGGCTGTTCGGTGCAGAGGAGTAGCAGCTCTACTCTGAGCCTTTCCTGAATTACTGAGCTCCTAACTTTTATCTCTAACCACATAATTCCTGAAGCATTTAAATGCCATTACCAGATGTCGTCTGACTTTTACTTTCGATCCCTCTCATAGTCTGTGGTGTTTTTTTGTTTCTCTTTCCCCTCATCCTCCAACCAGTCATGGTAGATGGATGTCCCTCTATGAGCCCAGTTCTCCCAAAGATCTCTTCCTGTTGGAAGAAAGATTTTCCTTCCCAGTGCTGCAAATGTATGTGGATAGGGGATTATCTGATTGTTGAGGTTTACCAGATGACAGATAACATTAAGCACCACGAAGCAACTGCTATGCAGATAAAACTACATAGCAGTTGTGATTTTTTTTTTTTTTTTTTAACGTGCCAAAAATCTTGTTTTTCCTCACAAAATTTTTTTAAAAACAGACCATAAAGTGGGCTTATGCACTTTGACAGATATTATTTGAACTTCTGAATGTTACCATTTTGATTATACATATAACCATTATATACACAGCTGTTCACTGGGTGGTTTTATGGTGCACATTTTGCTGATACATAAAAATCAGCAATCAATAAGAACTATTTTTGAAACCACATTGTGCACTTTACCTGCCATCATTAAAACAGGTAATCTGTAATAAAGGTTGGCTAAGTTCACTGTTCAAGAAAGCCTGGAGGATACTGATTCAGCACCAAACTGGTTTCGCTTTGATCTTTTAAGAAAACACCCCAGCGTTGCCAAGCTAAAGCAAACTTTTGCACTGCAATAGGGAATTGCCTTTTTTTAAACAGCTGAAACCACATTGTGCAGACTGCAAACAACCCAAGCAGCTGTACTGCAGAAAACATATGCATACATTAAAAAAAAACATGGTGTGTGCCTGGTGAATGCTTTTATGAGACCATCTCTATTGTGAGTGTCTTGATGTGGGAAAGTGCACAACAGGTTGAGGGTTTTTCCTACTGTGTCTGTAAAAAAAAAAAAAAAAAAAGTACAATATGAATTTGTGAAATGCAAAAGGCTTACAATGGCTCATGTCTCCTTCAGATTTAGGAAATGCTAAATGATTAATTAATTATTTCCTTACAACAGTGGACAAACAGATGGCTGAGCAGACACACAACCTGAACCGCATGTGGCCACACTTGCAAACTAAAATATAAATGTTTTAAAAGTAAATTATACGGCAACAAAAATATAAATTATTTTACATCTAGAACGTGAAAACAAACTTCTGTTTTCTAAGTATTAGAAAAGGTTTGCACATTTCGGTGCTTTATTTCGGTGCTTTTTTTCCTGAGATGTCATACACTTTGGATTCTAGCCAATCATTTTACCTTTGCAAGCATAGTAGGCGGGCCCAGGTACGTACGTTCTTTTAGAGCAGAGCTACAGATTAAAAATGCCCAAGGCGAAGCGGTTAAATTCTGGCTGTACTTCCCAGCAAAAGATGCAAACTCAGCAGCCTGCAACAAGTGCTTTAAGGTGATACTGTGCAAAGGAGGTAACTCCTAGAATCTGTTGAAACACCTGGCGACGTATAGCATTTTGTTAAAAGCCGAGAAATGCGCCGTATTTGATAGCTTGCTGCAAGACCTCACACCGTGCACATCTACTGCGGGTGGGTTGCCTGTTATCGGACCCGGAGTTAGCAACATCCCCCAAAACCCAAAGAGTAGAGTCCTGGCCCCTAGCCCTGCCAGTGTAGCAGAAATGATGACGGATGATGATGCAGCAGCAGCCGTTCTTCTCTGCATGAGTAGCTTAATGTTGTTCGTGTGTAATTTACGTTGAGTACGCTAACCACGTTCTTAAATTAATGCATGTAAGGTGAACTAGCAAACACCGTCGTAGTTAAATGAGGCTGTCTTCTTGTTTGATGGCAGCTACTCCCTTCACCCTGGCCAAAAAGGTTAAAATGACCAAAGAAAAAGTGAAAAACAGTTAAACATGAGAGGTTTTTGGATAAAGTTTGTGTTTTTTTCCATTGTTTAAGCACTGCTTCCAGCCAAGAGTGATGCCATAAATCCCCTATAGCTGCAGAAAGGCTAACATTGTTATCTTTTTACAAAAAAACCCCCAGCTGAACATGAGAGGTTTTTGGACCAATTTTGTGTTCTCCATTCTTTAAGCACTGGTTCGAGCACCGTTTAAGCACCGGCACCATTTCAAAAGTACCAGTTTGGTACTGGTATCGGATAAAACCTAAATGATACCCATCCCTAACCAAGACACGAGACCACAGATTCTTCATGCGTTCCCAAGTACTTTCTCCATTAACATGTGTTCTCCACATTTTAGCTCTACATGTTTCACAGAATAACAAAAATAGATGCATATCAAAAGCTCATAAAGTGTTGCAATATGCATATTGCAACACTTTATCTACTAAAATGTAGATTTCACAAGACAGAGGCTCAAAGTCTTTTTGACAAGTGCACAAGCTTAGTTTTTTTCTCAAATAGGCATATTTGGTATTCAATGCTAACTTCTCATTAATACACCAATGAAAGAAAGCATTTAAGTTGTTTAATGGTATGATTGTACAAATGACGGTTGACCAAAATGCAAAATTCATACCTTTCCCCTCAATGAAATGATTACCTATGTAGTTCACGTTGTTCATAATAACTACTTAGGTTTAATACCCAACCCTCACATTGAGGGTCTTGGTGTAAGCTAGCTGGAACTTTTGTCATCACTTTCGGGGAATAATTTTGGTTTAATTTCTGACACTTAGTGCATATCACTAAGATAATCACAGATTCATTGATTACAGGTCCATGCTAAAAGAAAATGTTCCATACGCAACACATTCTTTTCAAGTTTCAGTTCTCTGAACCCGTCACCTTGAGATTACTGATGCCTATGAAGCTCAAGAAACGCCCAAACATAATGACTGTTCTCACTAATGAAAAAATGGTAACAATTACAGTATCTCACAAAAGTGAGTGCACCCCTCACATTTTTAAAAATATTTTATATCTGCTTAAGGCATAACACTTAGATACAATGTAAAGTAATCAGTGTACAACCTGTATAACATAATTTAGCTGTCCCCTCAAAATAATTCAGTACACAACAATGAATGTCTAAACTGCTGGCAAAGTGAGTACACAACTAATTGAAAATGTCCAAATTGTGCCCAAACTGTCAATATTCTGGTGGCCACCATTATTTTCCAACAATGCCTCAACTCTCTTGGGCATGGAGTTCCACTGGAATCCTCTTCCACTCCTTGATGACGACATCACGGAGCTGATGGAAGATGTTAGAGACCTTGCGCTCCTCCACTTTCAGTTTGAGGATGCCCCACAGATGCTAAATAGGATTTAGGTCTGGAGACATGCTCGGCCAGTCCAGCACCTTTACCCTCAGTTTCTTTAACAAGGCAGTGGTCATCTTGGAGGTGCGTTTGGGGTTGTTATTGTTGGAATACTGTCCTGTGGCCCAGTTTCTGAAGGGAAGGAATCTCTGCTTCAGTATATCACAGTAAATGTTGGCATTCATGGTTCCCTCAATAAACTGTAGTTCCCCAGTGCAGGCAGTACTGATGCAGCCCCAAACCATGACACTCTCACCACCATGCTTGACTGTAGGCAAGACACATCTGTCTTTGTAGTCCTCACCTGGTTGCTGCCACATACGCTTGACACCATCTGAACCAAATAAGTTTATCGTGGTCTCATCAGACCACAGTACGTGGTTCCAGTAATCTCTGTCCTTAGTCTGCTTGTCTTCAGCAAACTGTTTGCAGGCTTTCTTGTGCACCATCTTCAGAAGATGGGGCGACAGCCACGCAGACCAATTTGATGCAGTGTGCGGCGTAATCAGGGTGCTGCCAGGCTGACCCATCGCTCCAGCAATGCTAGTAGCACTCATGCATGGAGATGACGCTGAGCATGTGCAATCAACTTCTTTGGTCGACCATGGTGAGGTTCGTTTCTGTGTGAAACCTGTCCTGTTAAACCACTATATGGTATTGTCCACTGTGCTGCAGCTCATTTTCAGGGTGTTGGCAATAGTCTTATAGCCTAGGCCAGTGGTTCCCAAACTTTTTTTGCTGCCCCCCCCCCCCCCCCTTTTTTTTTTTTTCTTTAATACAAGAAAAATGTTCGTGCCCCCCTGCGCGCAAACACATCTTCCAACCACACACGCCTATATTTTGTTTTCAAACTCCATTGCGGTTTATTTCACACCTCAAACATTTAGTAAACAATTAAGCAAATACAAGTAATCTTCAATAAATTACATGTGGTAATAAAATACACTACTAACTCTTTTACGCTACGTCCACACCTACACAGGTGTTTTTGAAAACGCAGTGGTTTCTATGTGTTTGGACCTTTCGTCCACATGTAAACGGCGTTTCAAATCACAGAAAAAGGAGATTGTTTAAAACTCCTTTTTTGCGTTTACGTGTGGACGAGGAATACAGAGTTCGTCACGCAACGTCAAAGGTATGTGCCTTTTTCACGTCACGCATGAGATGTTTACATGAGATGAATTGCAGAATGGCAGATAGAGACAAAATACTGTTAATCTTACTATCTTCAGGTTTTACACGCTTACATACACACACACGCAGTTACTGTCCCTCCATTTAGAAAGGCAGAGGTGTCACGGTGTAATTATTTTACGTGTAGTTGTTTTTTTCCTGTGTAACAATATTCAACATTGCTATCAATGCATTTTTCAAAAAATGCCTCTATGTGCAAAATGGGTTCAAAAACATAAACAGCTGTGGGATACTGTTTGATTTGAACCACGTGAACAAATCGTGGCAGGAACGGCTTGATGTTATTTGTGTCCCACTGTAACTTTACAGTATAAACAGCTAACATCTCCGAAATGACAGGAGTAGTTAGTCATTACAACAAGAGTTTGTGAACTAAAAATCAAGAATGTGGGATAGAGCCCAGCGCTGCTCCCAACGAAGGGAAAACCAATTCTGCAGGGGAGACCTACCTTAGCACTTGTCCAGGTGAAGCCAAAGGGAAGATTTGTTCACCATATTTTCTAGTCTTTGGCTTAGAATGAAGTTGGTTTGGAAACATATTCAGCTATGCTTCATCTCCTGCTTTGCGTTTGTGTGGGCGCCTCGCCAAAAACCTGTCCATTATGGTAGCAGTGTCCAAGCGGTCTTTTTTTTTTTTCCTTTTCATACTGCGCCCCCCCACCCCCCCACCCCCCAGGGGACGGGCCCCACACTTTGGGAAGCTCTAGCCTAGGCCATCTTTATGTATAGCGATAATTCTTTTTTTCAGATCCCCAGAGAGCTCCTTGCCATGTTGAACTTCTAGTGACCAGTATGACCAGAGTGTGAGCGATAACATCAAATTTAACGTAACTACTCCCGATTCACACCTGAGACCTTGTAACACTAACGAGTCACATGACAACTGGGAAGAAAAATGGCTAACTGGGCACAATTTGGACATTTTCTTTTAGGGGTGTACTCACTTTAGTTGCCAGTGGTTCAGACATTAATGGCTTTGTGTTAAGTTATTTTGAGGGGAAAGCAAATTTATACTCTTATACAAGCTGTACACTGATTAAATGACATGTTTTAAAGTGTCATATCTTCAATGTTGTCTCATGAAACGATGTAATGAAATATTTACAAAAAAAGGGAGGCGTGTACTGTACTCACTTTAGTGAGATAGTGTATGTTTTATCCTCTAAATACCCAGCTAATAAGACACTGAGAAATACAGAAAATAAACACTTCCATGTAAATGTGTGTCTCAATTATTTCTGCAACAAATTTTATTGAAAAGGCAAAGAAGCAGAGCATTAAGGTGTTGCCTGAAATATATCGGAAATTTTGCAGAGCTGAAAATGAAAATATACTCGCAAACACCAGTGCTACCCCTCAATGTCCTACGAGATGCACATAGGGTATCAATTTGATGATCTTACGTAGCCTTGTTCTCGACTTATCACATTCAAAAGATTTTCAGAAAAAAAATGTAAAAATTCAAAAAAAAAAGAATTAAAAAAAAAAAAAAATTCAAATTCACAGAGATTTATACTTGTCTAATTTTTAGTAGATGCACCTATGGTGTAAATTTGAAAATCATACCTTGCCTCATTCTCAAGTTATGACATTCACAAACTTGGATGTCCACCCCACCCTCCCATCAGGGTGACAATACCCTGTAAACCTTTTACAGCTGAGGAGTAAAAAAAACCCTTCATGATAGTGTAAGGGAAAAGAAAAAAAAAATCCCTTTTTGGACAGGTGGTGGCGTGGGGGAGAACCACAACAATGCTTCGTCCCCTTTAGTGACGCAAGCTTGTGGGCAACATATAGTAAAAACAATGGACTAATGTCAAATTTGTAACAGATACCTGACTCAAATCAGGGAAAAGTCAGCAAAGCCACTATCTGACTCTATGCTGCGGTGGCCTGTGGTAACAACTTAAACAAATGTCTCCAGTGACATCAATACAATCACGGAAACCAAAATTTTTTATTTCCTTTTCATTCTTTCTGTGTGGTGAGATATTGTGCAACTTCGGTCAGTATGCAATTTTAACAACTTTATCCCACAGTGTCACGGGAAGTGAAACATGGACTCTTGCAAAAAGGCACCAGAGGTACATTTGATCCAAGTTTTGTTACAACTAAATGACATTAAAAATATTTAAAGTGACTAATAGTGACAGTTTTTTTTTTGCTAACAGGAAGCAGCAATCTGTGCAAAATGTCACTTATTCGTAAAAATGATCCTATTCTATATCGTATATTCAGGTAAAGAAATGCATAATAATTATTAGAAAAGCGCAAGAAGATGTTTCCTAATACGGATAAGATGCATTACAGGGCAATGCAGAATCCTAGTGGGACAGATGCACACAGTAATTGTGATTTGTGTGTACTTTATTTTCTGTACCCCTTATCTTCTAATGTCCCACACTAACAATAAAAAACCCCCCAAAAAACGTCTAAGAAGTCCGGAAATCATGTGGGCAATATTGGTTAAAAATCATGCCTTAAAAATCTTCAAGATATATGGCTAAAACTGTTAAAGTCACAAAAAAGAAGATTTAAATCAGAGAAAGCTGTTATTGGACTGGAAAGTGTCCACTTTAAAAATATAATATGCATCGAAGTAAATAATAAAGTATTACTATATACTACATTGTTAGTACCAGGTTCAAATTCATTTTGCAATCATGGGTCAAAATCACAGTTAGCAATGCATGCAACTACACTCTCCATATTAAAGCAGTCATTTACCAACTAAGGTTTTAGTAAAAAGTATTTAAAAAAAAGTGTGTGTGTGTGTGTGTGTGTGTGTGTGTGTGAGAGAGAGAGAGAGAGATTGAGTGAGTGAGTGAGTGAGTGAGTGAGTGAGTGAGTGAGTGAGTGAGTGAGTGAGTGAGTGAGTATGTGTGTGTGAGAACAGTAAAGCAAATGAAAATGAGCAAAATGTACTTCAACTCATGGAAACTGCAGGGATGCCCCAAAATGCTATTAATTTTATGGATAGAAAATTTCCCCACCCTCTTCAAGCACATCAAAATCTTGTCCCATTCACCGTTTTTGTCTAATTCCTGAAGATCTCTCAAAACTGAAACCTAACTAAAAAAGTGTTATAGAGTGAGCAACAGTAATATGCCATGACACACTAAGCAGAGGGTGTCGACAACCTCTGTTGTCTGGGATTCCTAAGGGGAATCCCCAACAGTAGGTGAGCGTACGTGTAGGTGTCAACCATTCATCTGGCTTTATGAATTTTGATGCAAAAATCAAAGTTCTTTCCTTACCCGATACAACCTCAATATACCAATCTTTCTCTCTTTTATATTTTAATTTTGCATGTTGATATCAGAGCATCAGATCCTTTTAGATGAAGACCTTTGTCATCAAAGGATGTAACTGTTCAAACATGAGTGCAGCTTTTTAGTGCTCAGAGTCATTCTGCACCGCATGTGTATAACGGTTTTTTAAAATTTAAATATGTTCAACAGTTTAAAAAGGAACAGCTGCTCTGGCTAAAAGATGAAACCCAGTGTTAAAAGTTATAAATGTTGTAAATGTGCAGTCTTAAAGGTTGTGGCTCTTCATAGTGATGATTTTTAAAAAAAAGAAAAGAAAAAAAGGCCACCTAAATTCTCTGAAGGGAGGAAACCAAACCCCAACATCATTCACTTTGAACTCATTTTTTTTTCTTTTACCAAGTCTGTACAGCGCTAGTAAACTAAACACTGCTGACGTGAGAAAGGGGAATATATATATATATATATATATATATATATATATATATATATATATATATATATATATATATAAACTGTTAACTATGATAATGACCAAATAAGAAAGACGAATAAACTATTGAAAAACTACCATAACTCTGTGCCCACCTAGCCCCAACTCTGGGTTTTTACCATGCAGCTGACAGGGGAAAAAAAGCAGCATGATTAATAGGAAAAGTTACCTGAACCTACCCACTCACTTTAAGCAGCATAAATTAACCAGCAGTAGAGGGATGTCATCACAAGCCACTGGTAAAGCGACATTGCACATCTTCACAGCAAACGTCGATCCAGCTTTTTACAAGTCTATTATGGAGCACTACTTTAGAACTGCACTCTGGATGCTTTTTCTCATTGGGTGTTTTCAAGCAGCACCCACCTCCAATATCATGGACGAGATCAACTTTGGAGGACTACGTAAGAATGTCAAATTTGAGGTAAGTTAAAATTGGAAAGTGTTTGTTACATAAGCTATGTGCAAAAGGGAACCAGGACAAAATGCTGTTTTTTTAATATTAATGACTTTCAAAGTAATATTCTCTTTTTTTCCTTTTTTGTAGGGAAATATGACTTTCAAGTTTCCCAAAGATGTGTCGGTAAGGGATCATTTCAGCTTTGGTTCATTTTTTTTTTTTTTTATTCATGTTAATGCAGCTTTTATGAACTGTAGCAACACATCTTTTGCTTAAGACCTTGAGAAATCATTCTTCATCTGGAAGACTGTCCTCTCATTTTCACCCTTTATTCTCAGACCTATAGGCAGCTATTGGGGGTAGACGCTTGTCTTGAAATGGCTAAAATTAAAATTTGATTCTTGAGCAATATTAATCTGTGATGGATTTTCAGTTACACTAGGACTGGTAAATGACAAGAGCTTATATCCAGCTATCCACGATCCTAACAACTGCTCTGTCTTCATCAGGATCCCTGCCTTGGTGAAGCTGTAAGCACCATCATGAAAAAACTGGAGCTTGCGAGAGAGCATGCCACCAGTGGGATATGGGAATTAAACATGACCCTCAACACTTTGGACCATGCCAATACTACCTTACCACATGTAAGTATTAAAAGTTTTGACTTATCAACTTACGTTATTAGATTTAAGTAACTTAAAAACAATGTTAATCTGTGCTTCTCTCCTCACATACAGAATAATTCTTCAGACTGTAAGACGCAAGAAGAGAGATCTCTTAACTTTGCAGACTTTCTAGAAGAACTTAAAACCATCATTGCCCGCATCAACTCCAAATGAGCACAGAACCTACAGAGTTCCTGTAGATGTGCTTTATCTTTATTATTTAAAAAATGCTCTGCACTAAAATGTGATGTAGTCTCAAACAATTCAAAGACACTGTAAGAGGTTCCTAAAAACTGTAATATTTATTCTATTTATATAATGCAACTATTTATTCTACAAATGTCCTGTACTTGTACTTTATCCTTATTATTTAAAAATGTGCTGCACTAAAATGTGATGTAGTCTCAAACAATTCAAAAACACTGTAAGAAGTTCTCAAATTTTTTAAATATTTATTCTATTTATATAATGCAACTATTTATCTATTTTGTGTGATATACTGGGATATTTATAATTAGAGCTATTTGTATCTATTAGATCTGTTTTGTTTTATTTTATAACTTTGATATATTGTATTATTAATTTAGATTAGTTGGTTACTGTTCTTGGTGTCTTTGAGCAACTGTGACCATGTAATTTCCTGAGGGATTAATAAAGTATTCTGATTCTCTGATATTTATGATATTTTATTTTCTAACAAAATAACAGTGACATAACAATGTGATGAATGCCATGCAAAATGACAGACATACAAGGCTTTGATAGAGGACGTGACAGCTAGACCACTGTCATTTACTGGAACTTTCACCAGTGTGCCCCATTTAGAATGCCAGCATCAGAAAGATTGGGAAGCAAAACCGTTCCCATCCAAGTAACCATATCAGGGGTGTAAGTGAACAGTCCACATAGCTTCGATTTGCTGGAGTTATTGTGAGTGCCAAACCCAGTGGTGAGCAGAGCACATACAGTGTTCCTATCTGAACATCTATGTAAAATGGACAAAAAAAACCTGTTTTTATCTGAGAGGGTCCAGCCCTGCTGAGATATCTAATAAGAAGAGACATAAAAGCCACTGTAAAACAAAGTACTATTACTTTGACACTATTAAAGATATTAAATGTTATGATATTTCCGCTCAGCATTCAATACCATCATCCCCCAACAGCTGACCAGCGAGCTGGACCTGCTCGGACTCAACACCTCCACCTGCAACTGGATTCAGGACCTCCTCACTGAAAGACCCCAGACAGTACAGGTTGGAAAATCAAAGATCCAGCATCATCACACTGAGCACAGGTGACCCCCCTCGGGGATGTGTGCCGAGTCCGCTACTGACCCACGACTACACCTCCAGCTCCAACACAAACCACATTTTCAAGTTAGCAGATGCCACCACAGTAGAAAGAGTGAAAGGCACAGATTCCTCTTGTTCACATGACAGAGGACCTGTCCTGGACCAGTAACAACCTCAGCAGTGCATACACTTCCTGAGACAACTAATAAAGAACGTGCGCCTCCCCAAACCCATCCTTAACACCTTTTACAGAGGCACCTTAGAAAGCGTCGTAACCAGCTGTATCACAGTCTGGTATGGAAACTGCCACGCATCAGACCCCAGAGCCCTCCAGAGGACTGTGCCGATCGCTGAGCGGATCATTAGCACCTCTCTACCCAGACTACAGGACATGTACAACTCATGCTGCATTTGTAAAGCCACCAGTATCAAGGCTGAACCGCATCACCCCTCCCACCAACTGTCTACTCCTCTACCATTTGGAAGACAACTCTGCAGCATCAGGAGCAAGTAAGCGAGATTGTGCAACAGTTTTTGCCTCCAAGCAATCCTGAACACCATGCTGCCCTCTTCAACACTGGACTCACTTCTCAACACACTTCTTTGGACTACATAACACTCTCCTCTCACTTACAATACTTGCACTATTACATATTGCACTGTTGCACTCTGTGTACTAGGGCTGGGCGATATATCGAGTTTTTAAATATATCGATATATTTTTATACGAGATATGAGATGTGACAATATCGTTTACATCGATATAGTCTATGTTACGTTATAATTATACTTGTGGAGCCACAAGTTTACCTCTCTTTCGCCCACTTTTGCCTCGCCTCTCTCCTTCACTGAACACTACTCCCCCTCCCCCATCACTTCACCTGCAGGCAACGACAAGATGGACCCGGCAGCTATCAAAGAGGAGCTGGTCGGTAAAAAGAAAACATTTGGGGATTATTATTTTAGTGTTAGTGCGGTTAGCTCGTTAACGCGTTGACACTGTCCAGCCCCACGAATGGGACAATCCGCGGTAACTCGTTAACGGAGATTTGCCGCGTTAATGCAGCTATGGCATTAACGTCATTTTAATGAGATTAATGCTGACAGCACTAACTATTATTACTATTATTTGGAGTGTCAGATGAGCAACAGAATAATGTATTCTGTAGAGAATCTCGACTAAAGGTTGGCGCATTAGTAGTATTTTCCCCATTTACAACAGCGCCATGAAGTGCAAAATGAAGAATGTGTGAAACTTTGGGCTGTATCCCAGACCGCGAAGTCTCCCAGCCTCCTGCCCCGAAACAAGCCACCTTACAAAACTCATATGCCGTATCTTTCAGACTGCAAGCTTACACTAAAATCCTTTCATTTTCTCAAAAATTGACAGTGCGCCTTATGTTTGAATTCTGGTTGTGCTTACTGACTGCAAACCGATTTCATGTGATACACACGGCGCTCAGCAATCTGTCAAAAAATGTTTTAGTACGACTTTGGTAAGCTCCGAAGCCGCACCGCTTGATGGATTGTTGGAGCATTACGGCTACCGTAGTCAGGAGCCTCACGGAGTAATGCATACTGTGCTTCAACGTAATATTACCGTATTGTGTGTGTATAAGGACCACAAATGGCACCTGTAAGAGACATGGTTACGGAGCGGATTTCAAACTCCAGGCTGTTAGTCACACAGAACTTGGGAACAGAGCAGCTGCAAAATCTGTGTCGTTGTTATTATGCTCAGCGTCTTTATATTTTACATTTTGACTGTGAGCTTTTTGTTATGCACAAAACCAACATTGTTTTGTTTTATTTATGGAGCATTATTATTTAATAAATGCTGATAATTTATTTCTGAGTAATTTTTTCATGTATATCTATGTTAATAACAGTGCCTGTGTGAGATTTGGGACACAGCTTTGACTAAGAACTCTCTTTTTGTTCTTACTTTATGGCTTTAAAAAAATATCGAGATATATATCGTATATCGCCATCCAGCTAAAGAATATCGAGATATGAATTTTGGGCCATATCGCCCAGCCCTACAGTTTACTACTGCATTTATTTCGTGTACTATTCTATTTATTCTTTTTCTTTTCTATGTTTATTTATTCAATACAATGCTATTGTACTTCTTCGTTTATTAGTTTTTATATATCTATATTTTAGTTTGTTTTGTTGTTGTTTTTTTTAACAGTTTGCACCTTTGATCCAGGAGGACGATATTTTGAGCCACTGCATACTTGAGTGTATATTGTTGGGCTGACAATAAAACTCCACTTGACTTGAGCGACTAAAATACCTTTATACAAAAGGGGAACCTGTTATTAACACTGCAAGCATCGGACAGCTTCTGCTTATCCACTTTGAGGTCACGGAGGAACTGCAACCTATACCAGCTGTCACAAAGTGAGGGATGGGGTACAATATAGACAGGTTTATCACAAGGCTAACAGAGAGAGAGACAACTACTCACACCAAAAGGGTATTTAGAACAATTATCCCAAGCAGGAGTACCTAGAGAGAACCCATACAGTCACAGGAAGAACACCTGAACTCCACACAGAAAGGCCCCAGCCAGCTCATAGATTCATAGATTCAAACCCAGGACCTTGTCGCTGTGAGGCAATAATGTCAACCGAGGCACCCCCAAAAGCACACCCAAGCTTTACTGATCTCCAAACATTTGTCACATTTAAGTCAGTTTCAAGGCCGTTATGCTATAATTAAAATGTTTTCTACATCAGTTGTGTCACTTGTATCATGGCTCATTCTTCTGTCAGGAGTATAAACAAAGAACTTTAGTATCATCATAAAAGTATAAAACAATAAATAATCTACTCCTAGGTCCACTTAATAAAATTAAACATTTACCAAAGAGTTAGCCCTTCACGGATTCCCTGTTACGTTTTTCCACTTTCGTTGTCTTTATTCTGTTGTTGTTCAGGAAAAACACTTTACACAAAACGCTGCTAAAATATTATCTCGCACGTCACTACTAGGTGCAATATGACAGCAAAAACTGAACTGTAGATAGACAGATGTTGAAAGATAATTTAGGCATTAAATGACTGTGAACATGATGTCCACTCCATGTGAACAAACTTGTATTAGCAGACACTGTTTTTCAACATATTAACATATTTACATTCATCTACATGTAAACTGTCTTATTTGTTCCATGGTGAGCATGTCCAACTGTCACAACTATGGCCTCTATGCCCCCTGATATCATTCTATCAGGGGTAATTCAGCTGCTGATTGTGTAATCAGTTTCCTAAATATGATTAGAAATGATCCCCAGGGTGATAGAGTTATTCTGATGTTCAACCTCCTCTTCATCCTGAGGATATTTTCTCTCTATCATTTTGTTATGATAAAAGGATAACATGAAAAAATGCCTGATTACAAACTTTCTTTTTGTTGAAGGTCAAATGAAGACATCCAGGCGACTTTCTAGAAGTCGAGTCAACGGTGAATTTACATCTCAATATTAGCACAGCTTTGATAATGGAACCTATTTTTTGCGCCAGGGACACTTTTTTGCTAATTTACAGCATATCATTTTTATCCCAGGAGCAACGTGACCGGAAATGAAGTGAAATGTTCCCTATTTACTAAAATCTGTAAAAAACTTTTAAAACTCCTTTCTTAGTCACAGTGTATTTGTGGAGCATCTCTGCTTTCTTTTCATCACCTATAAAAAAAAAGATGGCCAGCAAGCTTTTACCGTTGCCATTCAGCAGCATCATTTCTCAAATGTGCAAATCAATAGTGCCGCAGATTTTCTACCATGATTTTTGTCATAACATGTTGTCTTATGCCAACTTTTTACTCCATATGTTTTCAACTGCCAGTGAGCAGAATGAACAGTTAATACAGACATAATTTGCTCTATAGCTCCCCTGGTGGCTGGTAATTAATTACGCAAACCTTTTGGCAACCCACAGTTGGAACTTTTACCCCCCAATAGTGTGCAGTACCAAGTACTAAATGCTGTTTTTCCACCTTTTCTACTAACTAAAAAGACCCCCGCCCCAAAGATTCAAATTACAATCAAAAAAGACTGAACTGATATGCTCTGGATTGCTTTTTTTCCAAAGGGCAACTAAAAGGAACAATCAATTTAAAATATCAGTAAGATAAACTTAATGCGTGTGGTCTGCGTCTGGCACACTTGTGACGTATACTTTTTAATTTCCTAGAGTTCAAACCACAGTAAATCTACAAATTCTGCAGGCGGCGGTGGCGGCGTGGGGGGGAGGGGTGGATGATCCAGTACCACAAGGCCGTATGAGTTCACACTTTTTACTCAAAAGAAAAGTGTGAGTCATCGCAGGATTTTAAGGAGATATTAACTTCACATGGTGCTGGTGGACCTTTAAGTCATTATGGTGATAAACCCCACAAACACACTTTTATCTGATTTTTAAAGACTGAACAATCAAAAAAGGACCACTTAAGCAGTCTCCCATTTTTAGGTAACAAATGAGCATATTTGGATGTCTTCTACAACACTAGAGTAGGTTTGAAACGACCCCATAACACCTCTCAAACAAAGCGGAGTACATTTAAAGTTATTACATAGAGTTTTGTGACCTGCGTTAATGTAAGTAACAGTAACAGCATAAATAAGCACAAGTCACAGCTGGTAGGAATTTATGCAAACATTAACAGACTTAATTAATGAATAACAAGATACATACACCTGCTAAAGCACGAAAAATATCCGCAGACTATGGATCACGAAAGGATATCTGCCTTTGTTTGTGTTATTTCCTTATGAACACTAAATGATTTTTTTCTTATTATTTTAATTGAATATGCAGTTTTACAAAGACGCAAAGCTAAATGTCAAGTTTCCCCCTATCTCACGGTGGAAAAGAATTCTTCCAAACATCAAAAATGCTTGGCTCCAAATGTAGGACGCACTGATCAATCCTGCACACAAATACACAAAATTGACTAAACCCAAAACCACTGTGACAAATCAACCTAACAGTGATGACCATATGATTGCCTCATGAAATAAAAAATAGGTAAAAATTAAATATCTGAAAGTCCCCTGCACCTCTGATTATTTAACTATGCACTTGTACCACGTCTAAAATACAAACACAGAGCACTTAGCTGCTCAACGAGCTTTCAGTATTAACATTGGCAGTACATGATTGTGCCACATATGTGTGTGAATTTTTATTGTAAACTTGCATTTATATGAACTGTTTTATTAACAATATGCCGCATACAAATATCTTTACTTGTCCCACTCAAAATGATCTAATGAGTACTAATAAGTTTTTACACCTCCACAATGAGGCGATTCCTGTTTATCATGATAAATAATCAGCAGTTGGTGGTTCACAAAATGGATCCGCTTTCACAGCCAAAGCCTTATTTATTTTTGTTTTGTTTTCTAAAACATGAAAACCCAGTTAAAATGTCAGGGCTGTGTTTATGATAGAAAATATGTCAAGTTTATAGCAAGGATTCATTAAACAGAGTTCACAAAGCAAACAGAAAGCAAGAAACCCTATGAACCACAAAATAGACAGCCAACCCTAGTTTCACAAGAGCTTTACCATAGGCCACTGAGGGATTTTACCACGGTGCTAGTAGAATGGTGAAGAAAAAAAAAATTCCAAGAGTCATCTAAAGGAAAAAAAGTGCTGTGTGCATTAGGCGATATAGAACTAATTCAGCCCACCCTTTCCACCCTAGCACTATATAACAGCTCAGAGGTAAGTAAACCAACACAAAACCTTCTCTAAACAACTTGCTCTTCACACTGACAAAACTTCAAGCTGAATATGAAGCACTTTATTAGGATTGCCTTTTGGATTGTTACTATTGCTGTTTTTTGCTTGAACACTCAAGGGAAACCTCTATCCAAACGCTCAATACCAGTGGACGACTGGAAGCCGAACCTTTTTAAGAGCGTCAGCTGTGTAAGTGTCAAGATGATTTTTTTAAGGGGTTTGTAAAGTATCTGCTATGTGCTAATAAATACAATGTTTTCTTCTATATTTACAGATTGACGGTTCCGAATTCTATGCTCCTGTAAATATAGAGGTAAGACTATATTTGAAAACTTGCATTTACATTTTTTGAAAATTGTAGTGCTGCCAGAGACTTCTGTCCGTCACAAATAAAAATAAGCTGTATAGCCACTGTACCAAACAGAAGATGATGATGATAGGCTGATCAGGGAGTAAGAAGTCAGAACAGAAGGTGTCATGTTGGGTAGTCCCCATATGCTAGTTAAGCTTTTATAAACCACATGTAAAGGTTCTCTAGTACAGGAAATGAGCTTGCCAGGTGTCGATATTTCACACAGCTGAGGCTGCCTCTATTTGCAGCCACAAGCCTGTCTCAGAGCAGTAACAGAAAAATCTTTCTCTGTCACACACAGAAAGAATGCTCCCTTGAGGCACTGAAGTGCGTTATCACAGAACTTCACAAAGTGGCAAACGAGGAATGTTTAGACCCACACAAACGCATTCCCCAGGGTCTCGATACACTGGATAAGATCGCTAGCCAACTGAACTCAAAGAACTTGGTAAGTATTGCTCTATATTATACCAACGTATTAATAGCCTGTGAAAAAAGCTGACAAGATGAAAATTTAAACAAGTAGACTTAACTGACTTTTCTTCTTCCTAGACACAGCACAACTCCAGCAAATGTAGATGTGAGCTGTGGCCTGAAAAGAATTTTACTAGTTTTGTGGATGACATCTTGACTTTGCTTCACACAATAAACGCGGAAATTCCAAATTAGCTGTTAAGCAGCAAATAATGGACAGCAACACCTCATCTCGTATAAGATTACGTGACCAACCAATACTGTATAAAGAACTGTCACTCTATGTGATTAGCCACATTTATGCATGTCGAATGGAGCGATCTCAGGTCTATAGCTGTTTAAATGATGTAGACATTCTGAACACTGCTAGAATATATTTATATCTAACTTCTACAATACAATACTGCAAAGTTCTCAGTCAGTAATATTAAGACTGTTTTATCTAGACTGTAAAATTTCTTTATTTTCTATTTATATATTTATTATTTATGTTATTTATGCTGTATGGATGAATTATGTATGTTGGTGCTCTAAATAAAATGTAATAAATGTATTAACAACAATCTATTGGCATTATTTGAACATATTACATGTTATATTAGTGAGGGTAGATGTTTGAAATGGAAACTTCCGAAAGAAGAGCTCTGATGTATTTTCTTCATCAAATTTGAATGCATATTTGCAAGAATTTTAAGACATGATACAAAGTTTGTTATAGAGTCACATTTCTCCCCTTAATGTGGGAATGGAATAAGTGTTTCTGGCCTGTGTGGGAGTCTTCATTTCCTCATTGGTAAGGGCAACTAAACTAAGTCAGGCTGTCCACAAGAAGTTTAGGGATGGAAAATCTAGTCACATTGAGGTCATTGAGTAATTTTTGGAACAAATACTGTACATTCCCACTTTGCTTAACTATTTGTACTTAAAGCCCTTACTACTTGCCTAAATGGGTACAAAAATAAATAAGGAGTACGATGAAAGAAGCAGGAGACATCAGCTTAAAAACTCTTTAAACTATATTTAAATATGATTAGTTAAGGATTAGGATTCAACTTTATTGTCATTACACATGTATTCTAATAGCACTTAAGGTACTGGGAACTGTGTCCTATTTTGGAACTATGGACATAAAGATTCTAGTCATCTCGATAACTTTTGATAATGAAGATCTGAATTTGATTAATTAAAGCAAAACAAATATTTTTGACCTGACATACTCAAACCATTTTCATGTCTTATGGATGTGGGAATATTGCCATCCTGGACCACTTAAACACTGTAGTTATAGGATGATGTGAGTACCCACAGCACTGTTATGTTGTTTTACAGTTGCCGTTCCCTCTAAAGTGGGCAACCAAACCAGTGAAATGTCTTTAATCGATTGGCAGCCGTTTCAGCTTACGATAAGGATTAAGGGTTCAGGCTTGAGCCACTCTACGTTATGCATGCACTTGGCCACATGATGACTCATCTGACCTATGCTCCATATTTAGATGTAGAGCTCTGTATAGGGGTTTTTGCTCTACTGAACTTTGAAGGCTTACTTATCTATCTAATAAAGGATTTAGTCACTTCAATCCTATCCAGTGCAGTTTGATGTATTTTCTGATAGACTCCTCCAGCTGACATAATCTGATCGTGTGCTGCATTTATATTACTGATTGGTCGATTATTGGGACTGAAAGTAAGCATTTCCGCAATTATTGGTATTGTTATCCTTTTGAACCACTTTCCAGCAACAGATTTGTTAATTTCAAATACTGAACTTGCATTGCCTCACTGTTCACCAAATCAACAATCTGATACATTCTTTTAAAAAAGGAATGCACTACCAAGCTCAGTAACACGAAAAGCCCTGAAAGACCACAGAAGACAACTCAAGTGAATTCTTTCCTTCACTGATCCAAGCATTTTACACCAACTGTCAAATATGGTGGTGGCAACATTATGGCATAGGCATGTATGGCTGCCAATGCAACTCCATCACTACCATTTACTGATGATGTCACTACTGCTAGAAGCAGCACGGTGAATTCTAAAGTGTACAGATCAATGCTCTTTGCTCTCACTCACTCAAATGCTAGAAAACTGATTAGACAGTGCTTTGCAGTGCAGATGGATAAAAACATGACAAATAACAAGCTGCAAAACAACCCAAGAGTTTCTCATGGAAAACAAATGTGGTATTCTTCTATAGCCAAGTCAATCACCTGACTCACCCCAAAAAAGTCAGTTTTTTAGATCCTGAGGATGAGCTTGAAGGGTCTTACAAATAAGCAGCAACTGAAGACAGTTGAGTTAAGGCCTGACAGAGCATGTGAATGGATAAAACACAGCACTTAGTGATTTCTATGCATTCTAGACTCCAGGCAGTCCTTGAATGAAAACTATTTTCTTTTCAAGTATTAAAAATGATACTTATTTAACAGGTCAAATAGGAAATTAGTTGTATCTTGTCAAATACATTTTCAATCTTTGTTTCAAATCCATTTCTCAGCACAGCATTTCTATCTCTTAGAAAACCCAAACAATTTCCATGAGAAGTTTTCAGTTCCGGTTGATTGCTGTGAGTCAATGAGAGAATTAGTAATTTGCTAACTGAATACAAACTCATTTGAACCCATCAAAATTGGTTCGGTTTATTGCATTCTCAAACCAGTGGTGTCAGAATAGAAAAAAAAAAATAAGAGCTTTTGCTGCAGCCTTGCATGTCTCTGAGAGCATCATCTCTGATGTGACTATTCTTCTTGGAAATCTGACTAGAACAAGATATCGAGATGAGGTGCCCTCGACTTGTATTTGTCTCATCCTTGTGACAGCACTCAGCCCTGTGGCAGAACAATCATTGCCCCTGCACAACCACAGTCGCGCAAGGTTCTAGGGAAACATATTAGACTGTATTATTCCCGATGTGGCTTCTGCTGAGTATGCCTGTAATGCACTGAGTGGACATGTATATCAGAGGCAGTCACAACCAATGACCATCAGTGCATGATGCATTCATCCAGGACAGGAATGGAGAGCAATTCCTCAACAACAAATCCAGACATAGTCCAGTCTATGGGTAACGTTTGATAGTTGAATAAACACAATACGATATCAAGCACACAAAAGGCATGCACGCATAGACATTTGATGACAACTAATTATAATGACAATTGTAGCATCCATGTGCACATCAAGATATGTGAAAATAATTAGGAATGAAGTATCAGTTTTTAATTATGTATTTCCAGCCACATCGTGTTCATATAAATGACTCCAACACAGTTTTAACTTTGATAAATATTCGCTCTATATCATCCTAGAAAATTCCATGTCAGTCATGGTCTAATTGGCATTCTCAGTTGCCTTACAGCAGGGGGGGCAACTCCAGGCCTTGAGGGCCGATGTCCTGCAGGTTTTAGATATCACCCTGGGTGAACACAACTGAATAAAATGATTAGTTCATTTCCAGGCCTTTGGAGCACTTCAAGACATGTTAAGGAGGTCATTCAGCCATTCAAATCACCTGTGTGGGATCAAGGACACATCTAAAACCTGCAGGACACCGGCCCTCGAGACCTGGAATTGCCCATCTCTGCCTTAAAAGAAAGTTGCTTTTGTTTCTTACACTTGTCAATTACTTATGTCTTACCATACCCTGAAGTACAGGTGTAAATTTCATCTACTGAAAAACAAACCACTTGAGCAATTTTTTTAACTGCAGCTTGGGCTTCAGTGCCCCAGCAATGAACCTCTTTCAAAGGACTTCCTTTTCTTATCATCGCATTGATATAAAATTCCAATAAACTGGGACTGCTTGTTTTTTTTCTACCTATAATGGGTAAGTGGATGTTCCAACCAGATCCGCAGTGTGGATGGCACTTAATATAAAAACGAGCTAAATTGAAAGATCAGCGAAAATCTGAGGGAAAACACTTGCTTTTCTTTTACATGGTATTGTTCCATGTTCCAAAGTGTTTCACCCATTTCACGGAAGAAGCTATTTGTGCACTATTACGTCACTTTCTCATACTCATGGCTGTATTGCTGATATTTGCTGAACCTAATATTATATCAAGTTAATCAAGATTTTTAGCAGAAAACAATTTTAAAACATGCAATATGGTGCCTGCTTACTTCTTCACCCAGCTACTATTTTTAAAAATGCAGAATGTATTACTTTTCCTTGTGCAAAGCACCTCGGTTATGGGTGTTGCAGCTTCTAAGAGTTTAGGTCTTAAATGTTTTCACTGTGTGTAACCACATCAAGAGAGTTGCATATCCTGTTTATCTCTAAACCTACTACTATTACCTTAGTGACTGACTGAAGACAAAAAAAAAAGAAAAAGAAAAGAAAGAAAAACAGAAGGCTTACATTGTGTAAATCTGCTTCTGTTTGGGAGGTCTTCAGGTTTCTCTGGCATACTCTGTAGAGCGTAATAACATTAGGCCCTGATACACTTATGCGAAGTTAACTACCTTAAAAAAAAAAAAAAAAAACCTAAATAAAAATGACTACCAGCGTGTGGACCTCCATGTATTTGGAAAAAAAAACCCCAACAGTGTACAGAATACTGCCTGACGTGGACGCGCATTAAGCATAGCTGTCATGAAATCTGAATTAAAATAAAATTAGTAAGGAGGATTTCTTCTTATTTACATAGGACATGACAATTACTTCATTTGATAATCTACAATTTGCCTATTTACTAAATAAAATATATGTCGATACATGTGCAAAATATCCTTGGCAGAGCAAGAAGGAGAATCATTTACATGCAGGTAAATGCATGACTTTAAAGTGCATTGACACAATATTCGATAAGCATTTTCCCTCATTATGTTTTCAAGCAAGTTTGGAGAGCAGTCTTACTGCTTCCTTAACTAAATCAAAAGCAAAAGTGTCAACCAAACTCACTGGAAGCTGCAAATGTGAAGTGAAGAATTTCCTCACCAGAACAATAAAATTGCAATTTACTGCAACTCTGTCAAATTACAATTAAAAGCAATGCAAGTTACAATCAGGGTTTGGTGCACTAAATTAAAAATGTTAGATCTCACACTGCTGTGCATATGATACAAAACTAGTAGCATAAAAAAGAAGACATACGTAGGAAACCTGGTGCTGTACATACAACTGCATAGCTTGATCCTGGTGCAAACATTCCCTGCATGCAGGCAATTCCTTCTGTTGGCTAACCAATGGCTAACACACCACTTCATTCACAAGGCTGCTGAACAGTTAGGAGTAAATGATCTGCTGCATCGCATGCACAGGAAACCAAAGCATTTCCTGTATGTGTGTATATATACACCATATAGAGAGGTAAATCAACAGTTTATCAACATAGAGGGTCAGCTTACCAGAATCTGGTAACAAACAACCTCAGTCTGCACAAGACAGTTTTTTATACAGTGCTTTAAATGCAATCTCATTTTAAACCTGTTCAAATAAACCAGCCACTTGCAGGAGCTTGCTATTTAAAATTGTAACACAAAATCAGTCATGCCTTTCTTGATGAAGCAAACTAGGAAGATGGCACTTTATTTTAAGAAATATGAATGGTGCAGGATGTTGGACCAGTCATTTGCTCTTTTAAAATCTAGGGAATGCACTACTTTATAAGAATTATGAGAAAACGTTATAGGAAATGCACAAACCACCTATTCGTACGTGGTGAATGTGTAATTTTTAATGCACAACTCTCTGAAGCAGGTAGTCATTTACTGCTGTTATAATAACATATAGGGTTTGAGGTTTTGCCCATAAATGTTCCTTTTAACAAATGCTATGTGCACACAAAGTTGCTGCAGGCTTGTCAGCTGGACATTTTGGTAGAATCTCCCATTCTACCAAAACAGTGCTCTTCTGGATTGAGATCTAGTATGTGTAGATGATTTTTAAGTATGATGAACTCATTGTCCTGTTCAAAAAATCAGTTTGAGATGCTGTAACCCCTAATTTCCCTCGGGATGAATAAAGTATTCTGATTCTGATCTGTGCTTTGTGCTATGGTGCATTATTCCTGCTGCCAGTAGACACCGTGTACTTTAAATTAGAGATGGCACGATACCACTTTTTTATGTCCGATACCGATATCATAAATTTGGATATCTGCCGATACCGATATGAATCCGATATAGTGTTTTTTAATCAACAAAACTGTTTTTTAAATATCTTGCTGCATTTTGTATAAGTTCATACTCAAGTTTAAAACAACAACTACACTAAAGCTATTCTGTTATACCTGTATGCAAAAAAAAATATTTCATAGTTCAGCAATACTGATCAATCTAATAAACTTAAACCTACACCATCCTCCCTATTCTGGTATTTTAAAGAGTACTTAGCATAAATATTAAGCAACCTAACTAATAGGGTTCCAACTCCCAGCAACAACAAAAATAAATAAATAAAAAATAGGGAACCACCCCTCACGCTCCACCTCATGATGCTTAATCGACGTAATCAACCTTAATTTGATGCAGTGTGAAAAAAAATGCACAGAAATCAATTATTTTTCAAGAAATATTAAATAGATTCAACATCTTTCTTCAACAAAATTGCAGACTGCACAGATGGTACCTTCCCAAAGGAAAAAGTACTATAGCTTACTAGGGTATATATATTAGACTTAATAGTTACTATATACAGTAATTGACTTCTATTCATTTTACATCAAATTAAAACTTTGGGTGTCAGATAATTATTTATTAAAAGCTAGACATTTTAAATGAGAATAATTAAGAAAAGTATGTCTTTGTGCCCCCTTTTCCCTGTTAATGCCCTATCGGCCCCCCTGGCTAAACTTTGCTAGATCCGCCCCTGCACAGTTACCAGCCGTCAGCTACGTAGAAAAAGATCCTCGAGTAGAAAGTAATATTAAATACATTCTAACAACAGCTGATCAAGCTTAAACGTGCTGCTGTTGTTCAGCCGCTGGTTTCCTCTTTCTGGTGCAAAGTGGGCCAAAAGCAAACTAGAGACACGGACTCGCGACAGAAAAGCCGATCAGCTGATCGTTAAGCAGTTTCATGATTGAAGTAGCAGCAGGAGAGCGAGAGGCAGTCGCTTGTTAAGCTTAACGCAGGAATGCTTTACAAACATTCAGAGATGGACTTACACACTTGCTTTACTTCTCTCGGGATAACTTTGTCGGAGATGAAATGCCGGGTTGCTAGCGAAGCTCCAAATGCTATCCAGACCACCACAGGTCCCGCATGCCACAGCCGCTCTATCACGTGATGCATACTGCTCCGACGTGCTAACGTTCTGAGGTGAGTTACGGCGTGTTGCAAGTTTTGTGAGGTGCTTTCGTGATATTTAATGGATCGGATTACATTTTTTATTTTTCTCCGATATCCGATCCAGTAATTTAGGTCAGTATCGGACCGATACCGATACGTAATATCGGATCGGTCCATCTCTACTTTAAATATCTGCAAAGTGAGGATTAGCCTAATATGTGGAGGCAAATTGTTCCATAGATTAGGTTATATTTTACTAGCTCGCCCCTGTTCTTAAGTCTGGTCTTTGGAACATGGAGAAGTACCTGATCACCAGACAAATCTCAACAAATTTAGAAACATTAAAGCCGTTCAGCCTTTAATGTCATCAAAATACAAAAGACTTAATGAGTTGCTATCATTTCCTTTCAGGGGCAAATAGATTTGGGAACCATCAGCGTAGAAGTGGATGAGATGCCATATCTTTTTGGGACTGATCCTACAAGAACTAAATATAAAACGAAATGAATCGGACTCAGAATAGAACCTTGTGGTACTCCACTTGGGAGCAGTGCAGACGGAGCAGTTGAGCCACCAAAACTGACCCAAAAAAAACCTCTCTGACAAGTATGATCTACTTGAAAAGCTGTACTCAATGAGTTTATATATCTAATTATCAACATTTGTCTAAGTGGCCAATATTTGCCCATTATATTGCTATGTGTTGCTACATATCCACAACCTTATAGATTTAATATTCAGTTATGACAACAAATCACTTACTAGGTTTATCTTGAACTTTGCTCTAAAGTCTTAGTGAAAGCTTGGTGATTTTTTTATAAATAATTAAATAAAGAGCTATCCAACATGCACCTCAGCAATGATTTAGAATTTCAACAATTATGAAAAAAAAGAAGCTGAAAATTACTTTTACTTTGAGTGCTCGAGTAAGAAAGCACTATATAAAAACCAGCCCATTTACTATTATGTTATTGAATCAAATGTAGATCTTTCCTTTAAAGCGGCTTGATTGCTTAGCACAAAAACATGAGAGCCAAGCAATCTGAGGTTTTGGTCATATATCAGAACTAGCAAAACCACGCATGTCTGGTGCCATGTGCACCCATGATGTCCCACAGTAAGGGTAGACATAGAAGCTGGTGGTTGCCCTTACAAAACTGGCTTTGTGGTCAGTAACACCTTCTGTTTAGCTATTCCGTGCCTAATTCACAACCAGAAATTAAAAAAAAAAAAAAAAAAAAAAAAAAAAAGAAAGAAAATGTTGGGTCTGCGCTTCCACAGGCCCCGCTGGTTTAGAAACTCATTCCCGTTAACAACAAGGAAGCAAGACGAACATCTTTAACCGTTTTTTACTTGCTAGCAAGTAAGATAAGGCACCATGTGTGTGTATGTGTGCACGTGTAGCCACGTGTGTGTATATACAGTGGGGCAAAAAAGTATTTAGTCAGCCACCGATTGTGCAAGTTCCCCCACCTAAAATGATGACAGAGGTCAGTAATTTGCACCACAGGTACACTTCAACTGTGAGAGACAGAATGTGGAAAAAAAAAAAAATCCATGAATCCACATGGTAGGATTTGTAAAGAATTTATTCGTAAATCAGGGTGGAAAATAAGTATTTGGTCAATAACAAAAATACAACTCAATACTTTGTAACATAACCTTTGGCAATAACAGAGGTCAAACGTTTACTATAGGTCTTTACCAGGTTTGCACACACAGTAGCTGGTATTTTGGCCCATTCCTCCATGCAGATCTTCTTGAGAGCAGTGATGTTTTGGGGCTGTCGCCGAGCAACACGGACTTTCAACTCCCGCCACAGATTTTCTATGGGGTTGAGGTCTGGAGACTGGCTAGGCCACTCCAGGACTTTCAAATGCTTCTTACGGAGCCACTCCTTTGTTGCCCGGGCGGTGTGTTTTGGATCATTGTCATGTTGGGAGACCCAGCCTCGTTTCATCTTCAAAGTTCTCACTGATGGAAGGAGGTTTTGGCTCAAAATCTCACGATACATGGCCCCATTCATTCTGTCCTTAACACGGATCAGTCGTCCTGTCCCCTTGGCAGAAAAACAGCCCCATAGCATGATGTTTCCACCCCCATGCTTCACAGTAGGTATGGTGTTCTTGGGATGCAACTCAGTATTCTTCTTCCTCCAAACACGACGAGTTGAGTTTATACCAAAAAGTTCTACTTTGGTTTCATCTGACCACATGACATTCTCCCAATCCTCTGCTGTATCATCCATGTGCTCTCTGGCAAACTTCAGACGGGCCTGGACATGCACTGGCTTCAGCAGCGGAACACGTCTGGCACTGCGGGATTTGATTCCCTGCCGTTGTAGTGTGTTACTGATGGTGACCTTTGTTACTTTGGTCCCAGCTCTCTGCAGGTCATTCACCAGGTCCCCCCGTGTGGTTCTGGGATCTTTGCTCACCGTTCTCATGATCATTTTGACCCCACGGGATGAGATCTTGCGTGGAGCCCCAGATCGAGGGAGATTATCAGTGGTCTTGTATGTCTTCCATTTTCTGATGATTGCTCCCACAGTTGATTTTTTCACACCAAGCTGCTTGCCTATTGTAGATTCACTCTTCCCAGTCTGGTGCAGGTCTACAATACTTTTCCTGGTGTCCTTCGAAAGCTCTTTGGTCTTGGCCATGGCGGAGTTTGGAGTCTGACTGTTTGAGGCTGTGGACAGGTGTCTTTTATACAGATGATGAGTTCAAAAAGGTGCCATTCATACAGGTAACGAGTGGGGGACAGAAAAGCTTCTTACAGAAGACGTTACAGGTCTGTGAGAGCCAGAGGTTTTCCTTGTTTGAGGTGACCAAATACTTATTTTCCACCCTGATTTACGAATAAATTCTTTACAAATCCTACTATGTGGATTCATGGATTTTTTTTTCCACATTCTGTCTCTCACAGTTGAAGTGTACCTCTGGTGCAAATCCCTGACCTCTGTCATTTTAAGTGGGGGAACTTGCACAATCGGTGGCTGACTAAATACTTTTTTGCCCCACTGTATGTGTGTATGCATGTGTGAGAATGTGCATGTCTGTATGCATGTGAGTGCGTTTGTGTGAACTCCTGCCGACAAAAGGGTCCTAAAAGCAGGAAGCTTACTAAACAAGAAAAGAGAACCTTCACATAGGATGTCCCATAATAAAACACTACAGCCTCCCCCACCGTTTAACAGTCTGGGGAGGGGGTGAGAAACAAAGGAATGTCTTTGATCATGCTGCTTGAACTAAGACTTACAAATGTAAGTAACAATTTGACTCCAACAGAAAATTCACCATAAAAAATACAAGTGGCAAATAAAATAGATATGAGCTTTGGCTGACATACTTTTATTTTTTTCTGTCCTAAGCTCTATGGCCATTTCCATCACAAAAGATACAGTATATGAACCAGTGAAAATGTTAATAAAGAAAGAATGTACTTAATATACAGTACATGTATTAACTGAAAGAAGCAAAACTAAAGACCAGTTGTGGTGCAATATTCTATGTTGGGTGCTTTCAAATTATTTTCTACAAATCTTTAAACGTATTTTGAAAAAACAAATTCTGAAACCAACATGCAGCAAGTGGTGCAAATGAAAAGTAGGCTGAACGTTTTGAACACAACTGATTATTGATCAACATTCTTCTTTAATGTTGTAACATTATTCACATGCTGAAGTTATCACTAACCAAAACCTTGTCTTGCCAGGAACCAAAGCCCTTCTGCAACAGGTACGCCCGCAGCACATTCTTGGCTTCCTGGTATGGCTTTGCCATCATCTTCAGTGACCCAAAAAATATATAGTATGAATAACAGCTTGGGGTTCTTTTTAAAACAACAACTCAGCAAGTCAGGAAACGGTCATTTAAAAAAGCAGAAAATACAATAAGCTTGTGTGGTGGTTATTTTAACGTGTTTAACAGCATTTGCTTTCTATTGGATCAGTGTACAGCAGTTTACATTGCTAAAATAAAGTTTCAGATTACACAGAAGAAGGTGCTGAGTTTACCTTGGCTTCTCTGTAGGTACTTGTGGCCAGCAGGTCCGTCCTCTGAGCCTCTTTGGCCACCAACCTGAAGCGGTGCATCATCGCTGCTTTGCACAGACGGCTTGCTAGGGCAGATCCACTCTTAAAGGGAGAGCTAAACACCAAATAAATAAATGAGTCTGAAACTCTAGTTATGATGTTCTAATACAGCCCGAGTTGAGTCAAAAAAGGATACTGCCTATAGTTCTCAATATATCTGGTAACATGTTAATTACATTTCCAAGTGGTCTAGTAAAAACCTTACAATAATCTGATCTTTCAATTAGTCATTTCTCGTATATTATTTAGGGTATACACCACCAGTCAAAGGTTTGGACACACATTCTCATTTAATGGTTTTTCTTTATTTTCATGACTATTTACATTGTAGATTCTCACTGAAGGCATTAAAACTACATATGAACACATGGAATTATGTAAAACAAAAAAAGCATAAAATAACTCAAAACATCCATCCATCCATCCATTTTCTTCTGCTTATCCGGGGCCGGGTCTCAGGGGCAGCAGGCCAAGCAGAGAAGCCCAGACCTCCCTCTCCCCAGCCACCTCCTCCAGCTTATCTGGGGGAACACCAAAGTGTTCCCAGGCCAGCCGAGAGATATAATCTCTCCGGCGTGTCCTGGGTCTGCCCTGGGGCCTCCTCCCGGTGGGACATGCCCAGAAAACCTCGCCCAGGGGGCATCCTTGTCAGATGCCCAAACCACCTCAACTGGCTCCTTTCGATGTGGCGGAGCAATGGCTTTACTCTGAGCCCCTCCCAAATGGCCGAATCACCCTCTCTCTCTTTTTTTTCCCCTTCTGAATTGTACTGATTTTATTGAACAATTAAAAACACAACATTGCAGCTTCAAAAAACTAGGACATTAAATCATAGACATTAATTAAAAGATGTGTATATGTGTGGTGTATTTTATCTATGCACATGAATGTTTCTACGTTAATTATACACAATTATAATACACTTCTCCCCTCATGCTTATTTAGTAATTGTGTTTGCATTCATACTGTTTCCAAGCACAATAGATGGTGTTTTCTGGGATTTTTGTCTCTCCTGCAGTAAAGCCACAGTTCCCAGAGGGGTATCGCTGCTGCTCATCTTCTTCAGCAACGCCTCTACCTCCAGCTTTTTCATCCTCCTCTCGGTCTTCATTTTTCCAGACCCCTTTCCGTTGAATAGATGGAGAGCTGCCTAAAAGCTTCTTTTGGAGTGAGTTTCTGCCCAGACTCCTCCACGTACTCAATCTTGACGTCAGGCTTGCAGCCATCCTCCTTGAAGTCTTGCATGAAACCTCTGTATTCTTCTCTGCGGCTGTACTTGTCATCAAAGCCCATCTTGTCCTCAATGCACTAGTCACCATTGGGCAGGGCACCCTTTGGTGCTTTGACACGTGCTACTTTCTGCACTTGAGTGTCCAACAAACCCTTATTTTTGCACAGCAACAGTGCAGCAACGAGGCCAGAGTTGACGATGGGCTCCTCGTCCAAAATGGTGGCACAGGCTGTGGCAAAATCTGGTTGATTTTGCTCGTGATCCAGGTTAACTCCATCCAACATTCTCATATCAAGAGTCTTAACCTCCAGCATCATCTTTTTCCTCCTCCTGTTCAAAGTCCATAATGTCTTCCTGGTCCTCTGTTGCCTGACAGTCCGCATGTTGGGATATCACCCAGGATTCTGCAAAACTCTGAGGTAGCATTAAAAAAATAAAAAAGTTGTTCCTCTTGTCAGGATGGTCTTCGTTGTCATTTTTAACAAGGTTCTTAACCTGCTCTGCCACTTTCTCCCCAGAGTCTTTCAGGAGCTGCATTTGCTTCAGCTTCCTCTGCTTCTGCAGTTCCTGCTCTGCCTCATCCTCCTCAATTACAGCATGCTCAGGAGGGGTAAATTCCTCATTGTCGCTTATGTCCATTTCTGTCATCCTGATGTCGCCAGACAGCAGGTGGATTTCATGCGTCACCACCTTCTCCTCCTTCTTTACTTCTTGGTCTTCATCATTCTCCTGTTTGAGGCCTCGGCCACGTGTCCTGGAGCCAAAGTCAGAGCTGCAGGTGTCATTGAGGTGAAAGTCATCTGCAATGGATTTCTTCTCCTTCTTCCAGGTCTTCTTCACTCTATGATTTGTCTTTTTAAAGCCCACCATTTCCTGTGGTGTGTAGTACTCCGAGGTGATAGAAAGTGCAGGCATTTCCAAGGACTGGGTTCTCACCCTATCTCTAAGGGAGAGGCCAGCCATCCTTGGGAGGAAACCCATTTCCGCCGCTTGTAGTCGCGATGTTGTTCTTTCGGTCACTACCCACAGCTCGTGACCATAGGTGAGGGTAGAGGCGTAGATCGACCGGTAAATTGAGAGCTTTGCTTTTACGCTCAGCTCTCTCTTCACCACAACAGACCGGTATAGCGCCGCATCAATGCAGCCACTGCACCAATCCATCTGTCGATCTCCCGCTCCCTTTTCCCATCACTCGTGAACAAGACCCCGAGGTACTTAAACTCCTCCATTTGGGGCAGTCTCGTCCCTGACCCGGAGTGGGCACTCCACCTTTTTCCGGCTGAGGACCGTGGCCTCAGATTTGGAGGTGGTGATTCTCATTCCCACTGCTTCACACTCGGCTGCGAAGCGTTCCAAGGCGAACTGGAGGCCATCACCTGATGAAGCCAACAGGACCACATCATCTGTGAAAAGCAGAGATGAGATCCTGAGACCACCAAAGTGAAAGCCTTCCGCCACTTGGCTACGCCTAGAAATTCTGTCCATAAAAATTATGAACAGAATCATTGACAAAGGGCAGCCCTGGCGGAGCCCATCACCCACCAGGAATGAGTCCAACTTATTGCCGGCTATGCAGAACAAGCTCTTGTAATGGTCGTATAAGGACTGAATGGCCCGTAGCAATGACACCCCATACTCCCGGAGCACCCCCCACAGGACCACCTGAGGGACACTGTCGAATGCCTTCTCCAAGTCCACAAAACACATGTAGACTCAAAACATGTTTTATATTTTAGATTCTTCAAAATAGCCATCCTTTGCTTTGATTACTGCTTTGCACACTCTTGGCATTCTCTTGATGAGCTTCATGAGGTAGTCAACTAAAATGGCTTTTCAATAGTCTTGAAGGAGTTCCCAGAGGTCACAAGAACTTGTTGGGCATTTTTGCCTTCACTCTGTGGTCCATCTGATGCCAAACCATCTCGATTGAGTTTAGGTCAGGTGACTATGGAGGCCAGGCCATCTGGTGCAGCACTCCATCACTCTCCTTCTTGGTCAAATAGCTCTTACACAGCCTGGCGGTGTGTTTGGAGTCATTTTCCTGTTGAAAAATAAATTATGGTACAACTAGTGTGACTTCAATTTTGAATAAATCCCCAACAGTGTCACTAGCAAAGCACCCCCACACATTGACACCTGTTCCAGCATGCTCCGCAGTGGGAACCATGCATTTGGAAACCATCCGTTCACCTTTTCTGCGTCGCACAAAGACACAGCGGTTGGACCCAAAGATCTCAAATTTGGGCTCATCAGACCAAAGCACAGATTTCACTGGTCCATGCGTTTCTTGGCCCAAACATATCTGTTATTACTTTTTCTTAGTAATGGTTTCTTAGCAGCATTTTTACTACAAAGACCTGATTCGTGCAGTCTCCTCTGAACAGTTGATGTAGAGATGTGTCTGCTACTGGCATTTATCTGGGCTCTCATCTGAGGTGCTGTGGTTTCTGAGGCTGGTGACGCGGATGAATTTATCCACAGCAGCAGAGGTGACTCTTGGTCTTCCTTTCCTGGGACAGTCCTCATGTTAGCTAGTTTCATCATAGCACTTGATGGTTTTTGCAGCTGCACTTGGGGACACATTCAAAGTTTTTGCAATTTTCCAGACTGACTAACCTTCAGTTCTTAAAGTAATGATGGATTGTATGGGCTCAAATTGTGGTCATAAATATGTTGTACCTGTAAATCAAATGCGTATTTAGCTGATTGGTTCTTGCCATAATATGAAATTATAACAGTTATCAAATAGGGCTGTTCACTTTGTACCAACCTGACTTCTGCCCAACACAACTGATGGTCCCAAACCCATTAAGACGGCAAGAAATTACACAAATTAATCCTGGCAAGGAAAACTTCTGAAGCGAAAACTATTTCAGGTGACCACATCATGAAGCTCACTAACAGGCCAAGGGTTTGCAGCACTGTCAACAAAGCAAAGGGTGGCTACTTTCAGTAATCTAAAATATCACATATACTCAGAGTTATTCATGATTTCTTTCTTTGCTACACAATTCCATATATCTTGTTTTATATATTTGATGTCTATATCTACAATCTAGAAAGTAGCATAAATAGAGAAAAACCATTAAATGAGAAGGTGTGTCCAAACTTTTCACTGGTAGCGTATTATTTTAAGATGCTTCATTTTAAAAGTATAACTAAAATAAAGCATATAAAAATAAGTATCAAACCCCAAAACCCCTCAATTCTCCCAACTTCCTATACAGTGATTCTTACTCCTCTATGGTCTTGCCCTCCAGACCATCCACAACCTCCAGGGAGCTGTCTCCCTCGCTCCAGTTGATACCGTAGGTCAGCTGGTTACCGCCTGCATGACTGGAAGCCGCAGATGGCACCAGGCTAATGTGAGGCCTCATCATGCAATAGAACATGGGCAGCTTGGAGGTGATGCCCTCTACACGCTGGCTGACAGACATCTCCATGCCACGAATTTCACTACAGTCAGAGTCACCTGCAAGGTTGATTTAAAGTTACAAGACACAGAATCATATGTAGTTTCCTTCAGTTAGTGGTATCATTTTTTTTATGACTAATCTTGCTGCAATCTGCAATTGTGAAGGTGTTTGACTTTGTTTGCTGCAAATATAGAGTATAACTCATTTTGGAGTTTCCCCATCCCTTACAGACTGAATCAATGTGGTCAAAGTCATTATGATTATGAAAAAGGAGAGGAAGGAAGAAAATTATTACTTTACCTTTGTAAAAATAACTTGGAAACTTGAGGATACACTACTGTGACATAGTGATACATTGTCAAAAGGACAACTTGGGGAATTTGTCAACTGTTTTTCACCTGCCTAAAAGCAGGTGCATACATTGATCTTATGTAGGGTTACACAAAGTTACAGAAGGAATTGTATGAGTATGAAATGTAGAGCCATCAGTTTGTTTCTTTGCCACATACAGTGGAACCCCGACTTACGAATACCCGGTTTCACGAAAAATTCAAGCTACGAAGGCACTGAATGGCAATATTTCTGCCTGTGTTACGGAAAAATGCCAGCGTAACGAAATCCGCTGGCTCTGATTGGCTGAGCCTACAATGCCCACAATGCCTTCTGAATCGTGTGACAACCCCTTGGCTTCTGTACTTGAGCTTCGCTGTTCCACTTGAACGACGTATTGTTGTTCTAGTTAGCAATTAGCCTATCGTTCAGCATCGCCTCACTCAAAACGCGCAATGGGTGCTTCGACTTAGGAAAATTTTCGACTTACGAAAGACCCTCAGGAACGAATTAATTTCGTAAGTCGGGGTTCCACTGTACTTTTAAATGACAGCAGGTACTACACTAAGATCTGTCTTGGAAAAACAATTTGTCCTATCTTTTTATGATGTGAAGTACACCCTAATAGAGTCCTCCCAGCCCTGAAATGAAATGAATCTTTAAGATGCTTGCTCTATTCCATTTTAAATTGGGACTGTGTGAGAGACTAGTGCTTTGTAAAAACTTTGTGAAATGACAAAAGCACAAGAACTGTGTTCATATCACTATTAACGGCAGTAGTGATTCTACTGGTGTATTTGGACTTGGTGGTGATGCACTTTTGCATAATGATAAAAAATAAATAAATAAAAATAAGAAAAAACAAAACAAAAAAAAACAGGGTCTCTCATTTGCTACCTCCTCATATTTTGGAAAAGGTAACAAATACAGGGTGATTCCCAACTACCCTTAAGGAGCATGACTGATTTTATTACTTGCCTATGAGGATGCTGTGGACATAGATGGGCTCGATAAAGTGGCTAAGCAAGGCTCCCTGGTATCCAAGGACCTGCCACTGAGTGATCTTGTCTGTTGTGGACATGCTGACAACTTTGGAGTTAGATTGATCAAGGAGTGATGAGAAAACCGAGAACACCTTTAAAAGAAAGTACACCTTTATACTTATGCATCAACACAGGTACAGGTGAATCATTTAGGTGTTCAGCAGATAAAAGAAATTAAACAACACCTTGCCCTCCACAGACAGGTGTAGGCTGATCTCGTTGTTAACTTGCCATGCTGACATGGAGAGTGGGTTCAGGCGCCTGCAAATTAAGCAGAAAGGTGAGAAAAATATTTCTGACCTTGAATAATATCTTTAGAGATATTATTTAGAGATATATCTTTCAAGATGTTATTCAAACTTCTATAACCCGAACTGTTTAAACTGAAGTTCCAATTAATTTAACTCTTAACCAACATCACTCACAGATAGCTGACATCAGGTTCTTCATGGACCACGTTTCAGCCGCATTCCAAAAACCAATGCAAGCTGCACTCACACACTCTGGTATTATCTTGGGTGCCTTTTGTTATGCTAACCTATGCTTCCTAGTGTCCTCTCTTGTGACTTAATGACATCCGTTTATCTCACAAGTAACTAATATCCAGTCTTTAAGTCTGACGTCATTAGCCCTGTGTGGGCCCAAACTTCGCTGCAGGTCCCTAAGTCACACGATCACTGCGGCATCACAGAGTTAAAAACTGTCTAAATCCTTTCATCTGTAATAAAATGATCAGCGTTGCTGCTCTACCAGGTGTAACAATTACATTTAACATCCAGGCATCCATGAAAACCAAATTTATGAAATTTAACGGAGTTAGAAGTTAGCAGGACGTTAGCTTGCTAGATTCCATCTAAATATAATATACCATGTTCTCACTGAGGGATTTCCGAATCAAATTAAGATGTACAGCTCTGCTATCATTTCCGACATAAATGAAGACAGGAAAGTAGACAGCAGTGACGTTTGTAGGGTTATATAATGATGTGCTACGTGATCGCTAGCGACACAGCTATGTTAGCATAATATAAACAGTGAAGCTGAAGGATGAATGCCAAATTTTTTCCACTCCATAAAAGTTAACGTGATGGTTGCTGAAGGTTCGGGACAAATGCAGTCACATGGCAGGATGCTGACCACACCGAACAGACCGAACTTCAGTCGGGAGAACAACTGAGATAATCCATCCATAATACAAGGTTAGTTATTAATATACTGCTGCATGGGCTGGTCTGTAGTTACATCGTAAGGTTTTAAAAAGTGAGCTTTAAAATGATTAGCGGTAATAAAAACAGAGAGGCCGACAGTGATCGGTGACTGTTTTTAGGGGCTTGTTGAGATCAAAAAGAACAAGATACAAAGCATGAAAACGTAAAAAACACAAAAGCCTTATTAAACGTGGAGTAGTTTGGGCACGGAAGCAGGATTCATCACGTCATCACTTAAAGACTGGATTGTTTAAAACTGATTTATCAGTATATGGTATGATATCAAGGTATGTCAGCTTCACATTTCTCTCTTTTATAATTTTGCCAGTGTAAACTAAGAAGCAAGAATTAGAGTGAGTGAGGAAAGTGAGCAGACATGTTACCATAATGAAAAGCACCCCCGAAATTTGCTTTGCTCATCTTTGTTTTGCGTTTTGGTGGGTGGAGAGGCATAAATATGTGGGAGGTTCAATCAAATGTGGTAACACGAAGTGAGTTTCAGGTATTTTAGTGGAAAATGTGTGTTAGACTTTGAGCTAAGCATACATGTCTCAGAGCTGTACTGCTTTTGCTGCATCAATCTGCTGCCAACTGCACTGTCAATAGCACAAATTGATAAAAAACTGGGATTTGATCATCATCCAACCTCATACAGATACATGTTAATGTGCTTTAACTAGAAACACTCAGTCAACTATTAAAGTTCATGCCTTTTTTTTTTTTTTTAGCATTTTCTGCTCAGCACTGTTGAAGAAATAGATCCAAGTCTTGTTTTCTGACAGTTTACCGGGATGGTGCATGTGCATAAAGATTCTGGTATTCGGGGAGTTTAACAACCCAGAACCACATACATTTATGAAAAAGCACAATAGGATAGTAGGGGAGTACAATCAGTGGGGATATGTTAACAGCGAGCGCACTACCCACTAACATTTGTCTCCATTCATCCACATTAAACAAAAACAAATAGTAATACATCAAGAAGCAATAAATGTGGGGTGACAAGAGCAAAAACTTGATTGATGTGACGTGATTGGGTTTTTTTTTTACCTCTTAAAATAATTTTCACCTGTGGACTGATCAAAATGTATTATTACTCTATAACCATTTAAGACAGAGGTGTCCAACTCTAGGCCTCAAGAGAGGGTGTCCTGGAGTTTTTAAAATGTGTCCTTGATCCAACACAGCTGATTTAAATGGCTAAATTACCTCCTCAACATGTCTTGAAGTTCTCCAGGGGCCTGGTAATGAAATAATCATTGATTCAGGTGTGTTGACCCAGCATAATATCTAAAATCCGCAGAACACCAGTCCCTAAGGCCTGGAGTTGGACACTTCTGATTTAAGATTTATGAAAATAAGTTCTTGCCTGTGAGTTTTCAGAAATGGTTCATGTGAACAGATTCTTATCTACATCATCAAAATAATGTTATATATAATAAACTTTATTTTTTTAGTCACGTTTCAAAACTAAACTCTGCCTCCTAAGTATAACAAATCTTTTAGTATGAGATTTCCATACAGCCATTAGACTTGGGCCGTATATGTTCCTCTTTCAGTCCATTAAATCACTGCTATTATCAGGACCAGGTCAAATATGACATAACTGCAGCCTCTGGCTGGAAAAGCACTGCACCTGACACAGTGTTAATTATGTATTGGTATTTTTCCTATATTAAACTGAGTATGAGTAAACTGCTAAACTGAGTGAGATGAGTAAGCCAATATTAAAAAGGTCATTATTATGCCAGAGCCTGTGTAAACCATTTCAGGTTCATGCTATGTGTTTCAGTCATTACTACAAAGATGGGTAAGAAGCAAAAAAAATCTGCTAAAATGTAGGTAACATATTTTTGTTCACCTGTTTTCAAAAGCGAGAGAGAAGAGGCGTTAAAGGAAATGAACTTCTGTGGGGTTAAGCTGATAAGCACTTACAGTTTGGAAGGGATCTGCGCAGCACCCTTTGGCAGTTGGTTGACATAGAGGTGAAGAGTTATACCACTCTTCAGGCTGAGGAAGCTGCTGCTGCTGCTTTGCTGGAAGATTGACTTCTGAGTGAGATTTGCATTTTTGCTGAAAAACATCAGCAGGTGCCGGTACAGGAACCTGCCAACAAGGAGATATTACTTATTCTGTGCAAAGTGGCCATAGATCTATGTAGTAACATTTTTTAAAAGTGAAAATCTGCAATATCACTAAATCTTGAAGTTAAAGCTACTATACTGACCCATTTGAGCATAATGTGAGGTTTGCTGCAGTTAGCTTACTTTAAGGTCTCCAAAAGACAAAGAAATACACAAGCAACAGCCCGCAGACCTCAAAACATTGCTTTCAGAGATCTCTTAACATTTAAACAGGAAATAAAGCCAGCCATTGTCAGACACATTTGCACATAAGCTCTTTATACATGATAGTCATTAATCTCTATATATTCAGACATGATAACGATTTCAAATTAAAAGTCTGCTAGAATTTTAGTGGACAAAACATTAACTGAAAACATTTGCAATCAGCCTATACCAAAGTAGGTCAGGACACACAAATGAAACCTTAAAAAAGGGAATGATTATATTTGATTGTATTAATGAACATGATTAACCCTTTAAGACCTACCATAGAACCAAGTCTGCCAGAGCTTATCGTTATATTTTACATGCTGCAGTCCCATTTCTGGGAGCATTTCAATTGCTATACATCAATACAACCATTATAGCCCACATTTTAATAATATGTATGCATTAAGTCCATAGCAACTACATAAATTACAAAAAAGTGCAATACACTACAAAAAAATCGAAAATTGTTTTGTTTTTTTGTGTCTTTTTACATATATTTCTAGTTAGAGAAATTTAAGATTTATCCCTCAAAACTGTAAGCACAAAATAGTTTCCAACAAGAGGAAATTTATTTTGAGTGTCTTCATAGTTTTATTTTTGAGATACACCGATTTTTTATATACTGCAGGAAAAACGAAAATAAATATTATAATGCAAATTTGCAAAAAAAAAAACCAAAAAAAAAAAAAACCCAGCATGTGCACCAAAATAAACTATTTCCAGCAGTGCAATTTGAGTTCTAAGCATCACAGAAACTATTCAGAAAAGCATAAAGTCAAACATGACTTATAAAAACACCAGTATAGGCTTATAAGGCCCCGAAGGTAAAAAATAAAATTTTCCACGAAAATGACGTCACTTCCGGTTTCGGGCAAGTAGTGGCGGCCATGTGATAGTTCGCCCTGACGTCTATTCCAACATAGGAAGTGTTATGAACAGCTGATCGGATCGGCAAAGCCTGTTTCTGGAGCTTGTTGCTGCAAGTGCTTTTTATGCAATTTTTGCAAAGCTGCATGTGGAAGGAAACCGTGACTTAGGACAAGCTGATGGCATAAGATGTAAGTACAACTCCTCCGGTTTCATATGCAAAAAAAATTATTGTGCTAGCTTACGTGGTTCCGGTTCTATAGTGCTTTAAAACTAGTTACGCAAAACAGAGCGTGCCCACTCCGACCGGCTTTAAAGGGTTAATGACCTTCCATGAATCGCTACTTTATCGTGGTGGAGCAAAGTCCCAGGGATCCCAGGGGCTATGTTATCTTACCTATCAGCGGGTCTCCCATGGCAAATCCTGGGTGAGGGATTAGACAAAGAGTGATTCAAAAAACCCCAGGAGGAGAAGACCCAGGAAAGAGTTCACTCAGGGTTACAGATCTGGGGAGGGTGCCAGAGGGTGAGCGACTGGTGGCCGGGCCTTAGACCATGGGGCCGGGTCGGGTGCAGCCTGAAAAAGGGACATGGGCCCCCCTCCTGTAGGCCCACCACTTGCAGGAGGCGCTGTAGGGGTGGATGTCCAAAACTAGCGACCAGGACATGGAAATTAGCGTTCTCCGAAGGGTGACTGGCCTCTCCCTTAGAGAGAGGAGTTCAGCCATCCAGGAGGGGCTCAGAGTAGAGCCGCTACTCCTCCACATCAAAAGGAGCCAGTTGAAGAAGTTAAATTGGCTCCAAGGAATGCTTGGTGTTACCCCAGACAAGAATGAGGAGGTGGGTGTGGAGGAGGAGGTCTGGGCTTCTCTGCTTAGGCTGCAGCCCGTGACCTGGCTTCAGCTAATTAGAAGAAGACTGATGTATGGATGGATGTATTAACGAACATCATCTACAATCTACACGCACATTGTAAGTTGGGGACCAAAAGTATACTCTGGATTTGCTGGTTGAACAGTATAAGCTAGTGTAAAACACTTTTGGGCTTTTTATTTTTTTTAATAAAGTTAGTTTTTTATTAAACAGCAAAAAAGTGGTAAAGACAAGTGAAGTGAGCTAAGAGATTAGCTCTGGTATTATTGACTTGCATCTGTGTCTAAATAACCATCATTGATAAATAGGAAAATGGTAAATGGACTGGTTCTTATATAGCGCTTTTCTACTCTGAGCCCTCAAAGTGCTTTGTACATTACAACATTTTAAGAACACGAGAGTTAAGTGTACATGTATCCACTTAAACTGCTGTGTTGTACTGAGGTTAGAATGAATCATCTTTGGTTTAGTATGTTCCATTAGACAAACAATTACCGTTAGAGGTCTATTTATATCTACAAAAACCACAAGGTAAATGAAAAATATTTTTAACCAGAGTCTATAGCTGTAAAATATTAGATTTAGATAAACAGTGTGCAAAATATTTATTGGAGTAAAACAATCGATTACCACTGTTGAGAAAATGTTACAAATTATGATATTGATATTGTTGACATCACTCAGCCACGACATAATATCACAAGTAATTAGTGATTATATTATATTTTATTACATTGCAATGCATATAATATAACATTACAACATATAACTAATGGGTATTTTAAAAATCAGGTTTCAAATTTGCATGGGAAAAAAAATACTGCTTTCATTTTTCCATCATGGTATAAAGTGGAGAAAACCATTTGCTATAACGTGACATGACACATAAAAAAATATGGGTCATGGTTGCAACAAACCTCATAAGAGATCTTCTTGCTGTGACAACTGCGTGTGAATCATGCACAATCCTCCCGTTCGATGAGATACTCTCTTTTGTATTAAAATTACCAGTCCCAAGAGCAACCACTTCATATCCATTGGCTAGAGAAAGACAAAAGTGTGAGGAGAGGTAAATACAACATATTTACCTGATAGCCACTCAACATATCATTCTATAACATTTATATAACTCATGTCTGTTTCAGTTTCCTTAACAAAAGTATTGTTGTTCTATCTATAGCTACAGTTTTTTATCCATGAGAGAATTTTGTGCGACTCACCATTAAATAAGGAATTAAATTTTTAAAAAAGTACTCCAGGCCTGCCAAAAACAGCTCACTGAGCAGGTTTTTCCTTTCCTATTGATTGTTAAAGTTCAGCTGGATTTTGAGGTATGCTTTGGGTTACTGCTGTGTTATAAAAACAGTCATTGGCTGTCACACAGCACTAAGGCATAACATGACATGACCAGACCTATACCAATCAGCTGAAAATTCCAGTTTGGTGGGGAGAGTAAAGACAGCAGCATTAATTGAAGCAAACACTGCATTTTTTTTTCTTCACGCATACAGCTGTTATTTTCTGTGTATCTTATCTGCATATAGTACCTGTTTCCAAAGGACTCTGACAGAAGATGTCTCTTTGCTTACTTTACACACTGGAATTCTTTCAAAATATATTTTGGCTTTTACTCTGTCATCTTAAAGAAGAAATTCCAAGCTGGATGATTTTGATAACTTCCGTGCTCTTAAAGACCTCGGTCTGAGGAGCTTGAGATAATTAAGAATTTATCAGTACCTGATAAATGCTACCAGCTGACAGCTGTTCAAAAGTTAAATGAACAATATTTGTCTTCCCACTAAAGAAAAACAAACAAACAAAACATTTCCGTACAATAAACTACATGCTTTATCTCCCATCCCTGTACAGATTCTTCAGTCAATACAGTTTTTGTCTAACCTGTCAAGTTCTTTTTTCTCTAGGACGATGTCAGGAAGTGTCTTTGGCTCTAACATTTGTACGCTATACAGTAAATCAAAGCTATTGTATTTCAATGAATTGTTTTTGTGCAAAATCCAGCACTTAAAACTACACTATACTAAAAGTAATGTTGTACAATAATCTTAGAAATTAGATAACAGCAGTTGCTTATAGGACTAATTTACACTGCAAGGAATTAAAAACAAAACAAAACTGTTGTCAGTATATTCAAGATGAAGATTTAAATCAAGCATTCTAAAATCTTTTTTCCACTAACAGACTGGTTACCATCTATCGTTCTTACTTTGAGGTCTCACTTACAAGTCTGAAGAATGAATGCTGCTGTGGTGACTGCACATCCGGAGAACTCTGGGTGACTATTCATCAGTTTCGTGAGCTGATCCCTGACAGCATGTGGAATCCGCAGATTGACAAATGGCTTCCTTTCTGTACAACAGGTGAGATAAAGAAAACGACAGGTTTTCAACTTATTCATTTGTCAGTTCATTGTCTTTCCACGTGTCAGTGCAAACAACAGCCATCTCAAGGCTCTTCACATTTTAACATATACAGTGGGGCAAAAAAGTATTTAGTCAGCCACCGATTGTGCAAGTTCCCCCACCTAAAATGATGACAGAGGTCAGTAATTTGCACCACAGGTACACTTCAACTGTGAGAGACAGAATGTGAAAAAAAAAAAATCCATGAATCCACATGGTAGGATTTGTAAAGAATTTATTCGTAAATCAGGGTGGAAAATAAGTATTTGGTCAATAACAAAAATACAACTCAATACTTTGTAACATAACCTTTGTTGGCAATAACAGAGGTCAAACGTTTACTATAGGTCTTTACCAGGTTTGCACACACAGTAGCTGGTATTTTGGCCCATTCCTCCATGCAGATCTTCTCGAGAGCAGTGATGTTTTGGGGCTGTCGCCGAGCAACACGGACTTTCAACTCCCGCCACAGATTTTCTATGGGGTTGAGGTCTGGAGACTGGCTAGGCCACTCCAGGACTTTCAAATGCTTCTTACGGAGCCACTCCTTTGTTGCCCGGGCGGTGTGTTTTGGATCATTGTCATGTTGGGAGACCCAGCCTCGTTTCATCTTCAAAGTTCTCACTGATGGAAGGAGGTTTTGGCTCAAAATCTCACGATACATGGCCCCATTCATTCTGTCCTTAACACGGATCAGTCGTCCTGTCCCCTTGGCAGAAAAACAGCCCCATAGCATGATGTTTCCACCCCCATGCTTCACAGTAGGTATGGTGTTCTTGGGATGCAACTCAGTATTCTTCTTCCTCCAAACACGACGAGTTGAGTTTATACCAAAAAGTTCTACTTTGGTTTCATCTGACCACATGATCATGTATCATCCATGTGCTCTCTGGCAAACTTCAGACGGGCCTGGACATGCACTGGCTTCAGCAGCGGAACACGTCTGGCACTGCGGGATTTGATTCCCTGCCGTTGTAGTGTGTTACTGATGGTGACCTTTGTTACTTTGGTCCCAGCTCTCTGCAGGTCATTCACCAGGTCCCCCCGTGTGGTTCTGGGATCTTTGCTCACCGTTCTCATGATCATTTTGACCCCACGGGATGAGATCTTGCGTGGAGCCCCAGATCGAGGGAGATTATCAGTGGTCTTGTATGTCTTCCATTTTCTGATGATTGCTCCCACAGTTGAATTTTTCACACCAAGCTGCTTGCCTATTGTAGATTCACTCTTCCCAGTCTGGTGCAGGGCTACAATACTTTTCCTGGTGTCCTTCGAAAGCTCTTTGGTCTTGGCCATGGCGGAGTTTGGAGTCTGAGGCTGTGGACAGGTGTCTTTTATACAGATGATGAGTTCAAAAAGGTGCCATTCATACAGGTAACGAGTGGGGGACAGAAAAGCTTCTTACAGAAGACGTTACAGGTCTGTGAGAGCCAGAGATTTTCCTTGTTTGAGGTGACCAAATACTTATTTTCCACCCTAATTTACGAATAAATTCTTTACAAATCCTACCATGTGAATTCATGGATTTTTTTTCACATTCTGTCTCTCACAGTTGAAGTGTACCTGTGGTGCAAATTACTGACCTCTGTCATCATTTTAAGTGGGGGAACTTGCACAATCGGTGGCTGACTAAATACTTTTTTGCCCCACTGTAAGCTCTAAAATGTTAGATACTGCCCGAGCAACCACTTGATAACAAAGGGAAGAAAGAATTCCCTTTTAACCGGAAGAGACCTCTAACAGGACACGGCTCAGTAAAGAGCATAAAGTGGCTAAAAATAATAAACAGGACAAAACACAAACTATGAGAGAAAGAAAAAAAGTGCATCACAGGAGGTCCACCAGCAGCCTGAACTTGTAGCAGCTTAATGAATACAAACACAGCATTTTCGAGCCATCATCATATCAGTGAGAGGTTCTCTAACTATAAGATGGACTAGCTTGGTAAGCTGCTTAAAACCCAGAGGGAATAAGTACTTGATGCCTCCTATGGAGATGTAGAGGAACTTTCACTAACATCTGTTTCAGCTCAGCTAAAACAAGGACAGACATAGGAAATCTTCAATAACGCCTGTACTCATTTGTTAGATTTTTACTTAAGTTCATTATTGTATCCAGATTTGTATTCATAAAAACTCTTTTAAAGATACCTTTTCCATTTTTATTTAAATGTACTCAAATTTGTGTGTACATTGTGACTTGTTGAGCTATTTTGCCTTTTCATTTAGTATTTTCTTTGTTGACCTATGATATTTTGTCATTGGTTGTATTTACTACTTTGACACACTAATTTCCCTACTTTGGTAGTTAATTAAAAAGTACAGCTTATCCAATCTCATCTTATGCAAGGCTAGCTCATGGTTGTGTGCCCCTGAGCTAGCCTGACTATTAGCCTCTTCTTTTTCCTGTAGCTTTCTTAAGCTTCTTCTTCTATTTTCAATTTAAATGTACTCCTTTTGTATAATATTTAACTCACTCAGCTATTTGTCTTGTCATATTGCATTCTCTTTATTGACCTACGATATTTTATTTAAGCTATCTTGTCACA